>NC_033803.1:30967652-31030457 GCF_001876935.1 Asparagus officinalis | reverse complement strand
TACACATGAAAACTCGTAAGAGAGCAGAGTTAGGTTCTACAGTTATTCCTCCGATGATGAAGTTAGTATTTTAATCATGAGTGGGGAAATGAGACAAGTTGTATAGGCAATTGGTCTAAGTTGTCAAAAAGTAGAAGAAGTTATCCCATGCAACATAGTTCTCTTTTATAGCAGATCATAGGGGTATGAAGGTAACTTTAGCAGAGTCCAGTCAGGCTGTTGAGTCAACAGATACCTTTCAGGTGTCGGTCGTGAGGGAAGGTGAGTCATCTAGTCATTTAATGAGGGAATGACATCAGATACTTGGAGCTAACTGGGTCTGATGAGTCATAAAGAATATGAAGGCTAGAATGATGATGATTTTGTTAGAGCAATTAATGCGAGAGCAGTTGGCTAGAGAGGGGTTTGATTAACTATCGCCTCTCTCTCCATTTTGTCAAGGGACAAGAAGTACGACCTTGTGACTCAGTTGCGCATGTTGTCGGCAGACATAGTAGGCCGAGTGTGGGTCGTTCAAAAGGTCGACCAGGTGAGGTGGCTGAGAAGTACCGCCTTTTGACTCGGTTACGCAAGTTATTGGATGACATAATAGGCCAAGTACGGGTTGCTCAGAGGGTCAGCTGTAGGAATAGTTTGAGTTGTCTTGGCCTTAATTTGCCTAATTAGGCGAGGGGTGAGATACGTGTCGGCTTCTCTGGGAAGATTACTTATTGATTTTCTAGGCTATAACAGATGGCCCCCTTTCATTTGAATTCGGCTAGCTGAGTATAGGTGGAAGATTAAATAGTTGTCGATTATCGACTTTCGAGGTGCATTAATGACGAGTGACTGAAGTCTTTTCAGATGTGACGTAGTTGTTCTACGGGCATAATTCTTATCAGTTGTCGCTTCATTTTTCATGCATGATTGTGGGCGACTTAAGGCAAGGGGTGCCTTGATTATGGAGTGGTCGCTTCGATATCCGGGAATTATCCATCATTGGTTTGGCAAGGAGTCGATTGTTAGGATGCTAATAGTTTCCTATTTCTGCTCCTATAAATATGGTTACTGCAACAAGAGGGAAGTTTATTACTTCTGAAGATTTCTAAATTTTAATTGAGGAATTTGTTTGATCATCCATCTTCTCCAGCAATATCTGAAGTAGTTCTAATGGAGACTTCTACTGTCAGAGTTCAACAAGGCTAATTGGAGAAATTTCACTCTAATGTGACCTTGTCATAGCTGATGGCGCTGCACAAGAAGTTTCATATTCCTCAGGCTTTCATTTTGATGGTGATGGAGAAGTCGTAGGCAGTTTTCGATCATAATGCAAGTCAGGCTCTGGTATTCGTGAAGCATTTGGAGTATGGTTTACGTCTTCCCCTGTGTCCTTCCCTCTGCTGTGTTTTTAAGCTTTGGGGGTATCGCCGATGTAGATGAAACCGAATTCGATTGCTACCCTAGTAGGGTTCATCATCATATGCCATTGATTGTGAGTCGAACTAACCTTAAATTTGCTTGGCAACCTTGTTATTGTCAAGGTGCATCAGCGAGAGGATCATATCCCCTAATCGCAGCTCGGCAAGGCTTGAGCCAATCTTGACCGTCTTCATTTCATCTTGCTTGATTGGTATTTCATGAAGCTCTTCGATGGGGGTTGTCCTTTCTCTTTCCAGTGTTTTCTCCATCCGGAGGCAGGTCTTCTCGATGGGCAGGGTCTCCTTTTCTCCTTTTTCTTTCATCGAGAGCAAATAGCAAGGTATGGCCTCCCGTTGATTAA
Organism: Asparagus officinalis; assembly: GCF_001876935.1. Taxonomy (NCBI): domain Eukaryota; kingdom Viridiplantae; phylum Streptophyta; class Magnoliopsida; order Asparagales; family Asparagaceae; genus Asparagus; species Asparagus officinalis. Next base: position 31,028,698 of record NC_033803.1, on the reverse strand, counting down.
TTCTAGCAATTTCGACTCCTTCAGGGGTTAGAAATTTTACCATCTGGTGGTAAGTGAATGGAATATACCNTTCTTCCCAAAATAACATTATAGGCTAACTTGAGGTTCATCACTAAGAACTTGGTTTGAATAGTGGATTAACAAGGGTATTCGCCGACTGTTAGGGGGAGTGTGATCATTCCTTTGGGTAGGAGTGAATGCCTTGTGAATCTGATGAGTAGACCCTGACAAGGTTGTAACTGGGACTTCTTAATACCCATTTGGTTGAAACTATTGATGAACAGGATATCAGTTGGACTTTCTTTATTGACCATGATCCTCTTAATCTGAAAGTCGTTGATCCTGGCCGAGATGATGACAGAATCATCATGAGGTGTCTCAACACCTTTCAAGTCCGAATCGCTGAAGGAGATGGGTTCTTTCGTCCTTGGCCTATTGTCGCACAAGTCGACCTGCACACTCGCTTAGCATACTTCTTTCGAGCATCATTGGACACCCCTCCTGCTATGGGGCCGCCAATAATGGTGTTAATGACACCCCTGTTATTAGTCTCAAGAGGTCGGGTGGTAGGCGATTGTTGAGGACAAGGTGATCTAGAGTGTGACCTCCTATCGCTTCCCCTTAGAGTGGGTCTTCTCATGTCCTGCTGGAAGACAAGATGACTGTGATCTCGATGATATCGACAATATTGTCGAGTCTCTCATGATTGAGGATCATACTTCATACGAGAAGGAGGGAACTGAGATGTCTCTTCTTCTAGACCATGTAAAGGGCTTCTATGGGTGAGGTGTTGAGGGCTGTAAGGACCAGTTTCTGTATGGTTTCCTTCCCTTGATCACTCCTGCAAGCCCAGTTTGATTTGGAGTAAACTTTAGGGGGAGCTCTTGCTATATCTCTTGGCAAGGGTCAGCTTCTGATGTTGATTGGTCACTAGTGTTATCACTATTGCTGCTGGTACTACTGTAGATGCTATCTCCACCTCCTTGGCCACCTTTTTATAGTTTCGGGCATCTTCCATGGTCATGTTTCCATGAGCCTTAGCCATCAACTGCTCATAGCTGGAGACTCATTTCTTGGTGAGTGAATCTACCAGCTCATTGTTCTCCAAGCTAGCTATGATAACAGACATGGCAATTGCATTATCGGGGTCATCAACTTCCAACCTCTTGCCTTGGAACCTCTTCATATAGTCTCTTAGACTCTCTCTAGGCTCCTGTCTCATTTGTATTAGTACATGGAGAGGCAACTTCTGTTTGGTGTCAGCCAAGAAGTGATGCATGAACTTCTGGCTGAGCTGCTCAAAGCTATTGATAGACTTCTTCTCTAGCGAGTTCCAGCATAGCTTAGCGCTACTTCTGTAGCGAGTTCCACCATAGCTTGCCACTTCCCGTCAAGGTAATAGGAAAGCACCTGCAAATGATTGGCTCCGATGCTTGCAGCATGGTCATCATGTCATAATAATTCTAGACATGCTCAGCCGGGTCTCCTTCACCCTTGTACTTCTCCACATGAGACATCTTGAATTCCTCACAAGCGACATTCATGATTTCGTCAGTGAGGAGAGTGTCCCCTCCAACAGCCTCGGTGATTAGCCGGAAAGACTAATCATAACTAGATGCCAAATTGGTGTTTGACGGTCCTAGAGCATCATGATGATATCGGGGGCCTCACGAAGTTTCTCTAGCTATGTGTTCTCGGCCATCTCGACCAGGACTAGGGCTCTCTCCTATTGCTTCCACAAATTATGGATAATGCCACTAGGGTCCCACAAAGTGAGCTTGCTAGCATGGCGGGGGGAGACATGTACTCGATGTAGTCTCGGTGACGTCCCGCTGGTGCGACATGTGCTGGCAAATGAGGAACTACTGGCTGACCCATTTGTAGTGGAGGAGCAACTGATGAAGAAGGCTTTTGGAGAGGAATCTGATTGAGGAGTTCATTAGTGAATGTCACTAATTGCTGCTAGAAAGATTAGGAGATTTGCTGAGCGTACTCCTTCAGCTATGCTTGAATAACATAGTCCGCGCGACACTATTTAGGAATAGGCTTAGCAGACTGACTAGGGTGCTCAGAACCAGACATCTTGCTCGAAGAAGAAAGAAAGCCCTAGGATGGGCACCAAACTATTGATGATAGTAATCAAACATGGGGCTTAGGTTAGAGTTATAAGAGTGGTTAGGGTCCTCAGACTTTCTCAGATGACTGGTAGGTTCTCAGGTTGTTCCTCAGACGATCAAGTTAGTATTTTGATCTTGAGTGGGGAAATGAGATAAATTATATAGGCAGTTGGTCTAAGTTGTCAACAAGCAGAAGAAGTTACCCCATACAACATAGCTCTCTTTTATAGTAGATCGGAGGGGTATGAAGGTAACTTTGGCCGAGTCTAGTCAGGCTGCTGAGTTAGCAGATACCTTCCAGGTGTCAGCCACGAGGGAAGATGAGTCATCTTGTCATTTAATGAGGGAATGATAGCATGTGCTTAGAACTGACTAGGTCCGATGAGTCATAAAGACTATGAGGCTAGAATTATAATGATTTTGTCAACTATTAATGCGAGAGCAGTCGACTAGCGAGGGGTTTGATTAACTACCGACTCTCTCTTCATTTGGTCAAGGGCCAAGAAGTACTGCCTTGTGACTCGGTTATGCAAGTTATCGGCAGATACAGTAGGCCGAGTGTAGGTTGTTCATAGGCAACTGGGTGAGGTGGCCGACAAGTACCAACTTTTGACTCAGTTACGCAAGTTGTCAGCTGACACAGTAAGCTGAATGCAAGTTGTTCATAAGGTCGATCGGGTGAGGTGACTGATAAGTACAACCTTTTGAATCGATTTCACAAGTTGTTGGCTGACATAGTAAGCCAAGTGCGGATTGCTCAAAGGGTCGGCGTAGGAATAGTTTGAGTCATCTTAGCCATAATTCGCCTGATTAGGCAAGGGGTGAGACTTGTGTCAGCTTCTCTGGGGAGATTGTACTTGTTGATTTTCTAGGCTATTCTAGGCTATAACAGGAATGCATGTAGTTGGCAACTCAATATTCATAAGCAGAGGCATATATGGATGAACCTGACCATGACATGTCTTAAAATATTTAAAAAAAATTGTCAAATGTAAAATATAATAATAAACATAAATAACTAAACTTGTACCATATGATTTGAACTCCAATATACCCTTGCTTCTTCCTAATTTCTTGTTGATTGTCGGAATTTGGCATCAAATTGGATTGAAGTTGTTCTCAAAAAAAGAAGAAAAAAAAAAGAAAAAGAGTTTCATTTGTAAAATACTATTTTCCTACCAAATCAAGTGTTAACCATTAAAGAGATAATAGAATTCAAACTATCAATATGTAGCTAAACTTACAATAAGTTTATCGAGATTTTTAGTTTGATCCTATGTTTTTTTGGAAACCTATAGAAAAGACAACTAATATAGAAGAAATTAAAATATTAGTAAAAGTGCTAAAGAACAGAATATGATTGTTTAATTACCCTTTTTTCTTCCTGATATTTTGATTGATTGCAGATATCTTCTTTTTCTCTACCGAACGGCCTTTGCTTTTTTACCTACACTAGATCACTAATTCCTGCTTGTAGGCAAAGCATTAAAGAAATAATTTGTGAAAATTGTTTAAGAAGATTGCGCATATCTAGAGATGACGAAAGGTCACCTATTTCCTCTAATTAATAATTTTTAATATAGTTTCTTCTACCGAAACTATCCTTTTACTTGCTAGCATGGCAAATGCCACCTCATTTGTCGCATATACCGGTCCCATAATTTGGGTCCAAAAAGTATTATTTGCTTTGAAATTTATTAGGGCTTTTCGAGATATTGGTCCCTAATATCTTTGGTAATTTCATATTAGTCCCTTATATCTTAAAAAGTACATATTAGCCCCTCCAACCCTATAAGGTATTGGTCCCTTTGTTAACATTTTAATTGAAAAACCTAATCATTGTTTGGTTAACTCCTAACATCTGGAATTTACAAACTACCTCTCTGATATTTCAAACATTTATAAAAACTCAACTTTGGGCTAGGATTCTTTTTCAACAGAAGAACTCAAGTGGGTTTAGATTTTCTTTAAATGGGTATTGGGTTTAAACCCATTAAGAAATAGGTTAGGCAACATAATAGAGGGGGTAAATGGTCATTTTCCCTCCAAACATTAAATTTGACAGAATATTCTCCTCAAATACGATGTGATTTAACCTAGTGGACTACTTTGTAAGACTTTATAGGATTTGAGAGATTAGGATATAATTTTCAAGATTTAAGGACTGATATGCAATTACATAAGATTTAAGGACCAATTCTAAAAATACCTAAATTATTATTTAGATTTATCGATACTATGATGCCCTCGGGTTCACACAAGGCTGCAGTCCAAGGTAAAACCAAGGATGTCAAACCTGCCATGCACCTATACTCTACAATGACATATTTTACCATCATAGAAATATCCCTCTAGTGGAAACAAATAAGACAGTACATGTACAAACAAATATAAAAGAGATGAAGACAAGAAATAGAACACAGAAATATTTGATAAATCTCCAAATAATCAAGTCTCAACAGATATAAAAGAAAATATGTCCAACAATCTGAAATAAATAATCCAAAATCTCAACTACAAGAGTCAACTAAAAAGTACATAAGCTCTCTCAACTCTCAAAATATAATACAAATCTAAACTTCAACTAGAAATATAAACTAAACATCTGTGGAGCAGAACTACTAAACATATATGACGGTGACTATGCTAAAAATCCGTCAACCTACGGCACTCCGAAACTCTGCTCCGCTGCTTGAAAAGAAGTGAAAACCACAGCGTCAGAGCGCTAGCAAGATCATCTCTATCCGCCCCAAGGGAAAGGGCTACTAGGTATGATGGAGGCTCTACCTATAAGTGCATAGTCTACCTAGTTCATTTACCTTGTACTAAACTGGGGTTAATACTTTGAAACTCAAAACACGAGACTGGTACGTCGAGAAAAATAATCTAAACTAGGAAACCCTTATGTATATACCATATGTCTCAAATTGTGAATCGCTAACTATTAACTCCAAAACTAAGAATAAATGATACAAGAAAGATAATACGAGAAATACCACATCATACATCTCCAAAAATGTCATATCAACTCCTCATACTATCCTTAATGGGTAAAACAGATATTGACACACTCGTGTATCTAAGTTTTGAAATACTTTCACAATAGATCATATTGATGATGTCAATATTCACCTACACTTAGGTTATTTATCGAATCATCCTTCTCTGGAATACTTCAACTCATCGCACCACATGTGGACTGGTAAATAGATATGTCAGTTCATTACACTCCCATGCGGACCAATAACTAGGTATGTCAATTATCGCACTCTCATGCGGACCGATAACTAAGTATAATAACTCATCGCATAACCATGCAGACCCATAGTTAGGTATATCAACCTCTGTGCATCTTCGTGTGGACCGATAGATAGTGATAATCATATTTTATTATAATTTTATACCCTCATTATCTATTTTATATGAATAAATATGCCACTAATGACTATTTTTATCTTTAAATGCAGGTTAATGAAGAATAAATCCCAAAAATCCCATCTCTTAACAAAGACCCCTTGAGTAAATGAAGGAATGAAGCAAAAGAGAAATCAAGAAGCCCAAAGGAAAATTAAGAAGCCAAAGTGAAAAACCAAACCAAAAGCCCAAGCCTAAGAACAAGGAGAATTATCGAACAGCAATCTGAAAGAGGTGCACATCGATGCCAGCATCGATGGGGGCATCGATGCCAGCATCGATGCTTGTATCGATGCCAGCATCGATACCCCTATCGATGCTGGTATCGATACCACTGTACAGTCAGTTACGAATTAAGGGTTGAAATTTGTTGTTTTTGGATAAAATTTTAATCCAATGGCTCTTATTCACTGATGTTTATTATAAATAGGGGTAGATAGTGAGGGGTTAGGGGGGTGAAAATTTTTGTAACTCCATTTGAAGAAGAGGGCCACTCTTAATTGAGAAGGCCTTCCAAATTTGTAACTTTTGTTACAATTAATAAAATAATTTTTTCACCATTTTAAATATTTCTTCTCTTCGTTGGATGATGAAGATGGAGATGAAGAATTATTTGGAGGTTTGCATTTCTTTTTATCTTTTATTTCTTTTTTATTGCTTATTAGTTTAGATTTATTTATATGCTTGTAGTTAGATTTTATTTTCTTGTTAAATAGCAGTAGTTAGATTTTAATTTCTTGTACTATTCACCTTGAGGCTAGAACCCTCTTGGGTTTACTTTTTTTTTTAGTTTATTTTTATTTTCTTTGATTCGCCTTTATACTAGAACCCTCTAGGGAATCGCCATTTTAATTTCTTGCACTATTCACCTTGAGGCTAGAACCCTCTTGGGTTTAGTTTTTCTTTTTATTTATTTTATTTTCTTTGATTCGCCTTTAGGCTAGAACCCTCTAGGGAATCACTCTTTTCTAAGTAGTGGGTTCAATTTTAGATTACCCATATCTTTAATTGAATCCATCATCTTTACTTTCTTGAATTTTATTTTTTATTCTTGATTTTTATTTGCAACTTGACTTTTCCTTCTTGCCTTGTTGATCACATTTATTTATTTTTATCACTTCCACTCTCAAATATATTCATTTACACAATCATTTTTATTCTCTCCATCTCTCCACAATCATACTTATTCTTCACTCCTATTTGTCACACACACAACATAAGAACCGAACTTATATTTTCTCCTACAAAACACCTTTCTCGTGGGATCGATAACTTTTTATACTATAACTTGACACGGTTGTGCACTTGCAACATTTTTGGTACATGTTTATGCCGCATCTGATAGGTATTTCAACCTTTGTGCATCTCTATGCGGACTGATAAAGAAGTGTAGTCCATCTGTGGTCTTATTACAGGACCCGACTAAATCACTCGGAGTATAGTCCATCCATGGTCTCATTGCGGAACATGACTAACCCCACCCAACCAATCATAATTATAATATATATAATAATAGCCGTTACTCTTAATGATTGTAACCTATTTGGATACCCTAAACAATGTAATCATGCGTATTCAATCCCTGTACGTGTACTCTTCGAACTATGCGTGAATATCAGCTCACATCTTGCATAAAAATTCTCACCAAACGAACACACAAGCAAAAGGTTTAATCTCACTAAAGCCGACCTGATCAGTCGACCGACAACCTCATCGGTCGACTGATAGGGTCATTCACAAAACAACAGGGTAAACACAAGCCTGTCAGTCGACTTATGGTTGCTATTAGTCGACTGATGACCTTCCGTCAGTCGACTAATGGCAACTTTAGTCGACTGAACAAGGTGAAAATGCACAATTTGTTCTTCTTTGTGTTTTCTTGAAAAACTCAGATATTTATCAAATTATATGAATAAAACTTGATTCCATTGTTATGTATACTTAACCAGGAGTTTGTTTTAATAAGATGAATCACATGAACACATAGATCTAGGGTTTAACATGCAAAACAACCTAATTCTTGTTTATTTTGACAATCTAAAGCATGAACACATAGATCTAGGGTTTAACATGCAAAACAACCTAATTCTTGTTTATTTTGACAATCTAAAGCATATAAATCATATTAAACTATAATTAAATGCAAAACAACCTAATTCTTGTTTATTTTGACAATCTAAAGCATATAAATCATATTAAACTATAATTAACTCATTAAAATGAACCCTAATGATCATGATCATGTCAATATCCTAGTTTCAGATTAGTTCTACTATTCATGACATAAGACTTAATCATAAACATCACATGTAACATGTTTAATATTAGATTTAAACCCTAAACATAAAGTTAAACATATCAATCTCTTACAAACATGATTTTTATTCAAGAGAAAGGTTTAAACAAAGGTGATCTTGTCTTTGCACGTGTACAAGCCTCTGGAAAGAACATCAAGTGATTACCTTGTCACCAAACACCGAAAATCCCCACTTTTTCTCGACGTTCTCTTCACAAAATCTCCTAAAAACTCACTTTAGGGCTAGGGTTTGAGAGAGAGGAAGAGGGGCTACTAGGTTTTGAAACTCTGATGTAAAGATGATAATTTTTTTAAAAACATAGGTGTGTGTATATATATATTGATCAAGCAACAGCTTCAGGGTTTGGGAGAATTGCTAGTCTTGTGGGTATCCCTCTATATATTGATCAAGCAACAGCTTCAGGTGAGAGATTAGCCTATGCTAGATGTTTTGTAGAAATTTCCTCAAAATCCAAACTCCTAAATTCTGTCAGATTGGATTTAGGAAATGGAGAGTGGTTGGAAACAAACGTAGAGTATGAATGGGTACCACCAAAATGTAACAAATGTTTAATTTTTGGTCATGTTGATTATCAATGTCCTGTGGTTCTAGTTGAGAAATGGATTCCTAAAGAATCTTCTATTGAATCAGATAGGAGGATTAATCCAAAACAGGATGGGGCTCAAGATATACCAGTTCCAGATAAAAATCAAGATTGTGTCTACCCAAATGAAAATCAAGATGAAATTTCTAATAAAGAGGAAGTTTCAAACTCTTTTTCTTCAGGTGATACTGTTATGGATGAGTTTTTTTATGGAAATGATAGACAAATAAACAAGGATTTTGTTATAGAGGAGGTTCTTCCACATACTGATGAATTTGGTATTAAAGACAGGAAAATTGATGAAATTAATATAGATGAAGACTGTTCTGATACTGAGATCCATTTGGAGAAGGAAAAGGTTACTCAATATGTCCTGAATCAAGAAAATCAAGATAATCAAAATTTTAAAGAGTTACCAGATAAGAGTAACTGTGAAGATACCACTACAGAGACTGCAGATACACTAATTCCTTCTATGCAGAATGCTACCTCTTATCAATCTGGTAATTCAGGGCTAAACATAAACAGATCTGAAAATATTGATGCTTTACTTGTAGGAAGTGATAAGGTGAAGGAGTCAAATATTGACTTTCCAATCTCTATTGATAACCCTGAATGGTTAAGTGAAAAAAATCAGATACAGATGAAGAAGAAAAATCAGTTAAAATTGATGAAAGAGCTATCTTTGGGTCCTAAAAGAGTAACTAGGGCCTCCTCCAACAGTAACTCATGACAATGCTTATTTGGAATGTTCGTGGCATGAATAATGGGGGAAGGAGAAGAGATATTAAAAGACACATCCATTCTTTGAAACCAAATGTTGTTGGTTTGTTAGAGACTAAAGTTAAATCAACTAAATCTTACAGAATCACAAAATGTATTCCACCTCACTGGTCATATTGTAATAACTATACTGCTTCAAGTAGAGGGAGAATATGGGTAGCATGGGATGCTGATATATGGAATGGGACAGTGATTTCAGCCACTCTTCAACAGATTACCATTAAAATGCAAAACATTGGAGGTTTCACTATGATGTTGAGTGTAATATATGGTGAGAACTCTGAACTTCTCAGATCTTCTTTATGGTCTGATATCAGATATATATCTTCTCAGATTAATAATCTACCATGGATACTTGCGGGAGATTTCAATGTCTGTAGATTCACTTCAGAGAAAATTGGAGGAGTTAAGTTGACAGCAAAGAAACTTAAAGATTTCAATGATTGTCTACAGTTTTGTGGGCTTTCTGATATTAAGAGTATTGGTTCTTCTTGGACATGGCACAACAATCAGGAAGGAATAGGCAGAATTTATGGCAAAGTGGATAGAGCTCTGGGAAATTCAATGTTGTTTGATAAATTTCCTCAAGCTTATATAGAGTATAAATGTTCTTCTTCTAGTGATCATACTCCAACAGTTGTTCAGCTTGCTCCCCTTACTCTTTCAGAACCTAAACCTTTCAAATTCTTTAACTTTTGGACACAATGTAAAGGTTATGAGGAGACAGTTAACAAAGTATGGTTAAATCATATAGTAGGCTCTCCTATGTTTGTGCTGGTCTCCAAGCTCAAATCACTTAAAGGTGCTCTGAAACAATGGAATAAATCTATTAAGCATAGGATCTCTACAAACAGTTTCAGGTACCTTATTGATCAAAATGGCTTCCCGATTACTACTGGTGATAACATGAAGCTTGTTGCTCCTAAGTTTTATGAAGATCTTTTTAACCAAGCTTGCTATTGGAATGTTTTCCCTAAACTGACAGTGAAGAAAATCCTCACAGATGAAGCCAAACAATGGTTAATTAAAGAGGTTAATACCAAGGAGATTAAAGATGCTCTCTTCCAAATGAATCCAGATAAGGCCCCAGGCCCTGATGGCTTCAATGCTTTTTTCTATCAACATAACTGGAATATGATCAAGGAGGATGTGGTATTAGCAGTGAAATCCTTTTTCTCCTCAGGTAAAATTCTCAAGCAGATAAATCATACTTTTCTCACTCTGGTGCCAAAATCAAAGGAAGCCTCTTCAATTCAAGATTATAGACCTATATCTTGTTGTAATGTCATTTATAAAATTATCACCAAGATTCTGACCAATAGGTTAAAGTTGGTTGTGGGGGAGCTGATTTATATATATATATATATATATATATGTATATATATACATGCTTTTGTACAAGGTAGACAGATAGGTGAATGCTCATTATTGGCTCATGAGCTATTAAGGGATTTCTCAAAGAATCATGGTAAGAGAGCTTGCTTAAAAATTGATTTACATAAAGCATTTGATAGCATTAACAGGGAATTTGTCTATTTTATCATGCACTGTATGGGATTCCCTATTATTTGGATTAATTGGATTAGAGAATGTATCTCTACCCCTTCATTTTCAGTGCTGTTAAATGGCTCCTCATCTGGTTTTTTCAAAAGCAATAGAGGTATCAGACAAGGAGATCCCCTATCTCCATATATATTTGTTCTGGTGATGGAATTTTGGTCTGTAAGTATGGAACTGGCTACCTTAACAGGAAAAATTCAAAATATTAAGAAGAATAAAGATCTCCAAGTTTCTCACCTCTTATTTGCTGACGATATGCTGATCTTCTGCAGAGCAAATAAAAGATCTTTTCAAGGAATTAACAATTTATTAGACTCTCTGGCAAATAACACTGGACTGAATATTAACAGAAGCAAAAGTAAGGTTTTTTTCAGTTGAGGATGCAATAACAAAGATGAATTATGTTCTATAGTGGAGATATCAAGAGGCTCTCTTCCAGTTAAATATTTGGGACTGCCGTTATCCATAAATTATCCCAAAGCAAAGAATTTTTCTCCACTGATTGATAAAATCAGATATTCAATTGAGGGATGGATAACTCATTCTTTATCTTTTGCAGGGAGACTTGAACTCATTAAATCTGTTTTATTCAGCACTACTGCCTACTGGTACTCAGTTTATAAACTCCCTCAATCTACTATTCAAAGTCTAGAAGCTATATTTGCAAATTTTCTATGGAAAGGGAGTATTCATGCAATTAATTGGAAGGAGGTATGTAGACCAAAATCTGAGGGTGGTTTTGGTCTAAGGAAGTTAGAGGATCTCTGTAGTGCTGCTGCTCTAAAATTGTTATGGAGAATTCTTAATAACTCTTCACTTTGGTCCAATTGGATGAATGCCAGATACACTAAAGGTAAGAGCTTATGGGATGCACCAGTAAATACACTTGATTCTGGAACATGGAAGCATTTAACTAGCCTGAAATCTATTGCTCTGAGTTGTGTTAGGAAAACTATTGGTAATGGTGAGACTACTTCACTATGGTTTGACCCTTGGATCCAAGAGGGAAGAATTATAGACATTCTACATAATGTTGATCCACATCTCTCAGGCACAGAAAACTGGTCTGTTTCCCACATCATTCACAATTCTCAATGGCAGTTTTCTCTACCATGTCTCAACCCTTTGAAGAAAGCTATATCTAATATCCAAATCTCTGTACAGGAAGATCAATGGGCTTGGCTACATAATCCTAAAGGTAATTTTACTTTTGCTTCTGCCTGGAATCAAGTTAGAACTTTATACCCAAAATTTGATCTTTTTAATATGGTCTGGTTTCCATGCTCTGTTCCTAAGATGTCCTGCTGCTTGCTCAAAAGTTTACTTAATAGACTTTCTACCAGAGATAGACTTTACAGATTTGGGATCATCTCGACTGAGGTTTGTGTTCTCTGTATTGATGGGAAGGAATCCATTGATCATCTATTTTTCCAATGCCCCTTTTCTGCTTATATATGGAAGCTTTGTAAACTGAAGCTGCATTCCGATGATAGGACAATCCAGGACCTGAGAACTGAAGCAACAGCAACACAAAACAAATTCAAGGTGAAAGATAAAACCTACATTTTGGCCAGATTGGTTTTGAGTACAGCAGTTTGGCATATTTGGCAAGAAAGAAATCGTAGAATTTTTCATGATCAACGGTTGCACAAGATTATGGTTTTTCGAAGACTATATGAAGACATCAATGTTTTAATCAGAACCTGCTACTGGAAGTCTGGAAACAATATTATACTATCAAATTGGGGTATTGATGCGAGTAAACAATGAAAATTTCAGATGTATGGGAGTTGGTTTATTTGTAATACTGGTTGTACATATTTGATTGTATGGCTTTAGTCATGCTGGTTATCTTTCTAGGTGGCTTAGTTGAGGGTGACGGCCAGGGTCCTCTCCCCTCTCTACAGTTTATTTAGTTAGATAGCAGTATGATTTAGCCTATTACTTACCTCTTGTACTTTGTTTTTGGTATTAATGAAATTTACTTACTTTTCAAAAAAAAAAAAAAAATATATATATATATATATATATGCAAACCTGAAATAAACCTGTTTTACCCGAACCAAGAAACCTAGTCTGACTAGGAAATTAACCTTTAGTATTTTGACTGTAACTTTCTCATCAAACCTCAGAATGAGGTGATATAAGATTTGTTAGAAAGTTGTTGAAGAGATCTATAACTATGATCTTTTGAGTTTTTTCAGATTCAAAATACATCAGTGTAAAATATATAAATTCTAAACTGGTCATTTTTTCATATTTCTCTTCGTGCATGTTTTGTGTATTTGCACTCATATATTCATAAATATACATTGAATTGATCTCAAATCAATTCCTATCATACTAAAACATCAAAATATGTTACTTTTCACTATATAGCATATTTATTTTTATTTTTCACATAATATTCAAATTTTTGAGGTTTTACATTCTTCCCCTCTTAAAAAGAATTTCGTCCCCGAAATTTTGCAATCGTATCCTAGAGATTAATAATAATAGAAAAGCACATTGAGGGGATAGTCCAAATAATAAAACTCTCACATACACATATCACACTATTAATCTCCGGATATGAAACATAGCTATATCTACACTTAACAATCTAGAATGTGAATACTCCCACTTAACCCCTAACTAAAGGGAACTAGTACATCAGGCAAAAAATCCAAACAAGGAACCCTCCATATATATACCATGTGTTCTGAATGATTAGAAGTCAAGTGTTAATACCATCATTCTAGCGTTAAGTATAAACATGACTAAACAGCATATATAATCATAACTACCAACGCATATAAGTACATATAAATATCAACATCTTACCTGCTCAAACAGGTGTGGGTAGTCACAACATACATCTTCCTCGTGTTCCTAAGAAATCTCTTCGGCTTCATGCCAGCTCCACTGAGCTTTCACTAATGGAATGATTTTATTTTTAAGCTTTTTATTCTCTCTAGCAAGAATGCATACCGCAATCTCTACGGTAGTCAAATTATCCTGGATCTCGATCTCTGGTGCATCAATCACCCTTTGCTGCATCGGGTAGTCAAATCATCCGGAATCTCTATAGTAGTCAAATCATCCTGGATCCAGATTTCTCTTCATGCATGTTTTGTGTATTTGCACTCATATATTCACAAATATACATTGAATTGATCTCAAATCAATTCATTTCATACTCAAACATAAAAATATGTTATTTTTCACCATATAGCATATTTATTTTTATTTTTCACATAATATTCAATTTTTCGGGGTTTTACAGATACTAGTCTTCCAAGTCTTTCTTATTTTGAAATTAGTTATCCAAGTTTTTTAAGTGTGTTGAATTTAGTCCCTTTGTCACACTATAACAACATAAAAGTAATAATTATAAAGCTTAATTGCACTTGGTACCCCAAAGTTTCACCCAATTTAAACTTTAATAGTCTAAAATTTATTATTGTCCATCTAAACTAAATATTTCAGAAATTTTAACTTTGATACCCTTATGCTTGGAGTCTATGTTTAATTCAAATAGCGTGCTTCATGTGTGACTGACTTGGACTTTTGTCCCCTTAGTCAATTATATAAACACTCCAGAAATGGGTTGCAAAGTTACTGTGAACATAAAAAAAGATGATTATATAAATGTAGAGTTTGGCAATTCTCACTCATTTTTAAGGAGCATTTATAATGAGCACATAGGGTGCCAAAGTCATTTTTTGAAACATTCAGATACCAAATTGTTGTATCTTGAGAATTATCAAGTCTAATAGGCTCTTGAGAGTCAGCCACGTGTTATAATTAAATGGTTGAGTCCTACTAATCTAAAATCCCAACTAGGGTATGAGCGTCTTTGACCCATCTTGCAACCCAAATCAGAGACAAAAGACGTCTTTGAGCTGGGGTATACCAAAGGAAGTCGGGTCCAAGATGAAAGACATCTTCTACTCAGACCCTCACTAGAGGATATCTCAAATAAAGAGATGACCTATCAGCTTCAACATTTTTACTTCACCGCACAATTACTATTACATTTAATGTTGAGTCAGAGTCATCATGACTCTACGAGCCGAAGTTATGACTCATCGGACCACACCAGCACTTCAGTCGTTCTATCACGTGTAGGCCTGATTAGCCAACTGCACCAATTGGTCAAATTAGCAATGTGCTCTTGCCAACCCCTATAAATAGTGGGTAATCTCTACTATTCATATGTATGCAAAAGACTACTAAAGAACTGCCTAAAACCAAGATTCTACAAACTTACTTAATCTATGAATGACTTAAGCATTAGAGGACACGCTGGAGCAACAAACTCTGGCCCTTTGACAGGTACTTCCTGGGTGGGACTTTACTTCCCCCCGATCAATTAGCAATTAAGAAAGATCAAGGGACCATAAACTCCCCTAAATATCCATTAATCCATACAATCAACTTTTTGACATAAACATTTGGTGCCTACGATGAGGCCTCTTTTCTTCCATTTGAGAAAATGGTTGATCCTAACCATTCTATGTTCCCAAATTCAAACACTCCTAGAGAACCTTCCATCTTCGACTGTGTCACTTAGATGTAGTTGGATGAATCTACCCAAAGGAATACTTTATTTTATTCATTAACAAACTTCTCAGACATGTTTTTCCCTCTTAGTTTCTGCCATCGCCTTCCACCCCTTTCCATGAAGGGCAGCACTAGTGACAGGAGCAAGAGGAGTGGATCAGGGAAACCAACCCACAACCGTCGCAGCAACAAACCTGCTTTGCCTCCTATCCACAACAACATCCACCTCATCTAGAGCATACAAGAGAGATCTCAAGCCACAGCCTAGCTTCGGCCGCACAGGCAACATCACAAGGTGTAAGACACCTATACAACCTAAACCCTAGCAACTTAGGAAGATCCCTCTACGTTCCACCTAGCTTCTTGTTATGATCGGATATACAACATGGTGGCCAACATCATCGGGGGAAGTATTCCTATCGTGGAGGACATCATGAATACCTCCACCCATAAGTTCAAGATGCCCCGCATAGAGAAATATAAGGGCAAAGGTGACTCGGTGGAATATGCACATAATTTCTTTGACATGATGAGCATGCAGTATGTGACCAACCTGATTGTTTGTAAAGCATTTTCTATCATTCCTTAGTGGTAGTACGAAGATGAGGTAGAATTTTTGGAGAAGAGATTGTTGGCCCTTTGGTTTTGATGATGATTTGCCAAACAATTTATAGCTAATTTGTTTTCTAGTATTTGTGGTTTGTTTTCCTTTTCAGGAATTCTACACATGGTGAAAAGCTACATATATCAAGAGTTAAATATTCAAGTTCATGTGTGCGCAATCATTTAGGTATAAGAGTAAGTTTGTTTACATATATTGTATGATTATATTTTAAGCTCAATATGTAAACACAACACATGTTTGATTTTTTCTCCTACAAATGATTTTCATCAAAAGTTTGTAACAATTGTTTTGTTTCATGTTTATATCTCCTTCATGCTTCATAATACATATATAAAGTATTCATGAAATGTAAACACACTTTTATAAGTCATAGTTCATTTTTGAGTTTCATGAAAAACAAGCTTTACTAACATTTTGCAAATACGATGACTTTTTACAAACAAAAATTGCATTTCCAAATATTCCTTTTCAAACATGTTTATTTTCTCATTTATAAACTTTCCCCAAAGTTTTACTATTTTTGGAAATCATTTGATATTTTTAACATTTTTTCAAAAGTCAGTAAAACATGTTTAAAACCTGAAATATTTGCATGTCAGTTTGCGGTCGACCGTGGCGGGCGACCGCCTGCAGTCATCGTGGCGGTCGACCGAAGCAAGTCCAGAGAGCATCAGCTCTCTCGCGATCGACCGTCACGGTCGACAGCCTGCTTTCCAGAACAGAAGTCTACCTTTCCTCACGGTCGACCGCCAGTATTTCACGGTCGACTGCCGATCTAACTGTTGTGTTGTAATGTCTATATTGTGATCTGATGTTGTGGTGGTATTTTGGTCTTTTCAATAGGGTTTTGGCTGATGTCTTGAGTGGGTATAAATACCCCATTGCCTTCCTCTTTCTAATAACCAAGAACTTTGTTTAAAGTGAGTTTTATAAAGAGATTAACAAGTGTTTAAGCTTGTTTGTTGGTTTGTTTCAAAAGAGAAGTTTTTATACAAGAAGAGACATTCAATTCCAATTGAGGATCTCATCATCATCATCATTCTACTGTCCTTCTTGTTTATTGAGAAGTTTTCTAAAATCATTTTTATATAGCTTATTGATTGTTATTTATTCATTCATACTTTAGCTATAGTAACATGAATTGCAATTTCATTGTTCGCTTTTATCACACACACCTTAGTTGAGCTTATAATATTTTCATACAATATATTGTTGGGTAGTGGTGTGTGATTTAGCAAGAGTGAGCTTCATTGTGTTCTCATTCATTATAGAGAATAAAAAATTATATTTGAACTTACATTGTGAGTATCACTAGTAATACACTTGTACACCGAGAGAAGTATGTGGTGTGAGATGAGGTTGAATCCAAGAGGAGTGGCGTCAGTTGACAAACTTAGGGAGAGGTTATATCCAAGCACTTGAGGAGGAGGACACAGGCTAGAGACCTACACTTAGTGTGTATAGTGTGATTGCATAGTGATGGATTGTGAGAATTTTCGGTAAACTTGTAAACCGAGTGTGTAGAAGTTCCGCCTTTCAAACTGGATTGTGATAGTGGAGATCTCCTCGAGGTGAGGAGCGGGGACGTAGGTCGTGGTGACCGAACCTCGTGAACATATCGTGTGTTTGTGCTTGCTTGGCGTATATTTAATTTGTGCTTATATTTTACATACTTGTTCATATATCTATCTTGAGCCCAAATTAATCAATATAATTTTAATTGGCATATATTAGTATTAGATTAGCATAAGACCCTAATCACCCCCCACCCCTCTAGGGTCTAACAATTGGTATCAGAGCTTTGTGCTCTTTGATTTAGGGTCTAATCATCTTGAGTTAAAGATCCAAGTTATCTTTTTGTACTAATCTAATTTTTAATTTTTGCATCTTGCTTGCATATATACATTATGGATATGCACGGTGCATCTAGTTTAGGATATGCCATTAATGTTGCTCCTCATTTGGATATTTTTCTCTATGCTCAATGGCGTGTTAGATTCAAACTTTTTGTTCAATCTAAACAATTCGATTATGGGAAGTTATTAAAGATGCTTATATTGTACCCACTTCAGAAAAACCCAAGTAGAGTAAAAATGAAAAAATAATGTTTAATATGAACAAGCTGTTGTTAGAATATTTGCTTAGTGCTTTTTGTTGGCCTTCTTGTTTTGATGATGATTTAACAAACAATTTACATCTAATATTGTTTGTCTAGTATTTGTATTTTGTTATTTATTATAGACAAACAATATGTTGGAGAATGGATGGAATCGAGCCTTAACGATCATATCAAATGGAGGTTGGCGGAATTGTGGAGTGAAGCAACGTCAATTCAAGTTAAAGATCCAATTACAAGCTTCTTCCGCAAATTTTACCAAGTCATGCTCATTGAATACCTTCATCAAGCTTGGGTATATTTAGTATATGTTTATATTATGTGTGTTTAATACTCTAAGCTCAATATCATATACACACACAATATTGGATTTTCTCACAAAATGAGCTATTTTGAGAAAACTTTGTGATATTATTTTATTGATCATGTTTACTTTATATTCATGTGTTATAATGTTTATGAAGACATTTCATAAAGTTTCAATATGCGTTTAAACTCTTTTTGTCAAAAACGTGTTTTCATGTTTTGGACATACTTGCAAAATACATGAGTTTTCACAAATGGAAATTCAATTTGAGAATTTATTTTTGTAACATGTTTGTTTTCATGTTTATAAACATTTTTGCAAAGTTTCATCAAGTTTGGAATTGATTTGTTATGTTTAATAGAATTTACAAAATCATGTTTTTCGTTCGTGCATGTTCGTGCATGTTTTTACAAAACAGATGAGTTTTTACAAATGGGAAGTGATATTTAAGAAATTATTTCTTTGAAATGTTTATCTACATGTTTAGAAACTTCTCTCAAAATTTTACTATTTTTAGAGTTTATTTACTATGCCCAATTGATTTTACAAAATCGTGTATGTCAGCAGTTTTTCAGAAACTGTAAATCTGTGTTCAAACATTTATTTCTCTCAATTGGGAAATTCTTTTTAATAAATTCTTTCTCTAAAATGTTATTCTACATGTCTAGAACCTTCCCACAAAATTTCATAATTTTTTGAACTGTTTTACTATTTGTAATTGATTTTACAAAGCTGATACATAGTGCTACAGTACCCGCGGTCGACCGGCACGGTCGACCCTTTGCCATAACTATTTTCTATAATCTAAGAGAGTTTTTAACCAAGTTTAAAAGAGTTTTAACAAGGGTTTTAGTTTTGGTTTAAGTGTGTTTAAGAAGCTTTTAAGCATTTGGAAGTTTGAGTTTGAGAAATCAATTTCACAAGAGCTTGAGGAGATCATCTATTGGTGTTTGGGCATCCAACTATTCTCCTTCTACCTCTTGATCTATTGAGAAGTTTTCTAACTCTTTTCTCTAGCAATTTTATTATTGATTTTTATATTCTTATTATTGCTAGTTTGCTATTTGAGTTAGATTTGATTTTATCTCATTGTTACACACACCCACTTGAGCTTATTGTTTTACATTCATAATATATTTTGAGTTGGTGAGAGTTGTAACAATTGAGTGTGAGCTTTCATTGTATTCTCATCCATAGTAGAGAACAAACATTTATTGTATTGAGCCTTATTGTGATATTCACTTTGTAATACACTTGTACACCGAGAGAAGTGTGTGGCGAGAGTCGGGGATCGTCCCAAGAGGAGTGGCGTCGGTTGACGAACCTAGGGAGAGGTTGTAACCGAGCACTTGAGGGAGACACGTCTAGTTCAACACTTGAGAGGGTGTAGAGTGGGATTACAAGAGTGATGATTGTAAAGTTTTCGGTTAGCTAGAAAACCGAGTGTGAGGTGTAAACGTTATTCGGGTGAACGTAGAAAACCCGGTTGTGATAGTAGATTTCTCCCTGAGAGTGGGGAGCGGAGACGTAGGACGGAAGGTCCGAACTCCGTGATCATATTGTGTGTTTGCATTGTTTATTTTGTACTATCACATTTGTAGTTTAATTATATCACCTTTGTGTTAGTTTATATATCCTTGCACATACATTGCCTATATCTCTTTGTTAGGATATATCTTGTTATTCATATTTCTTATCCTAGTTTATATATATTGTTGTATTTCATACTTGCTAGGATAACTTGTTATTAGTTTTAATTGGCATAAAATCGGATTAGATTAGCATAAGACCCTAATCACCCCCCTCTAGGGTCTAACACTTTTTACTCATCATTTTCTAACAAATTTGTTCATTTTGATAGTGCTTATAATTTATGGAAATTTATAGAAGCACATCAAGGGGACTTGGAGGCGATCCGACAAGCTTTGGAGGCGATCCGACAAGCTTTGGAGGCTTCCTCTTCAAGTTCCATTGGAGGATCATGCACACGACCACTAGGTAATAGCCCTAGTAAGGTATGCGAGCTCGACAACGATGATGATATTACTTTTGATGAGCTTGCGTATGAATTTGAAAAATTATACAATATTTATAATGATTTTAAAAGTAAGCATGATCAAATGGAATCCTCTCATGAAACACTAATTACTAAGTTTGATCTCATTGCAAATAAAAATATAAATCTTAAAGAATGCAATGAAAATTTGAGATTAGAAAATGCTAGATTGCTTAATGAAAAATGTGATGCTATGTTAGAAGTATAGATTAGTAAAAATGTGGTAAATGATTATGTTTATCCTACTTCTAATAGCAATGCTTGTATGCACAATGATGAGTTGAATCAAATGAAAAAACACATATCGACCTTAGATTCAACACTAAACACTTGTATTGCGAATAACAAAAAGCTTATGGATATGTGTGCAAAGTACCATGTTAATTCTTCTTAGAAACCTACACACTATGCACACATGTATGACAAAATTCATAAATATTCTATTTGTGATCTTAAAGGCCATATAGCCAAATTCTATCATAATGCACAAAAGCTTAACAAGCCTATTCATGATTGTGCATCCTATCAAGCTTCTTCATCTCATACACATGTACACACACATAGTGTAAATTATAAACATGCTTATGTATACAAATGTGAATACTGTGGTCGTTTTGGTCATTTGACCATGTTTTGTTTTGATTTGAAAAGAAATTCTCGTTTGCAAAATAATTACAAAGAAAAACCTATTTTTGCAAAAGAGCCACGTGCACAACAATTCGGTCAACGTAAACCATTCAAAACCCTACATTGCACAAATTATAATTGTATGGGTCATGTTTATGCTTTTTGTTTTGATCGTATTCGTGCACAAAATACGCCCAAATGGGCTCATAACCCTAGGGTCTTGAATTTACATGATAGGGGACATGTCCCTAATTTTGTTTGTACCAAAAATATTTGGGTACCAAAGTGAACTTAATCTTATATATTTTGGTATTATTTTGATTGCTTGGTTTTGAGCTTCAATATTGATTTTTTTTGGGTATTTTAAATAAAATATTTTTGTAGATTACAAGCTAAAAAGTGTTATATATATATAATTTCATTAAAAATTAAAATTGTATAAAGATCTATATGAAAACTTTCATAATATTAAAAAGTCCTTTTCAGATTTTTTTTTCTTTCACTGAATGTGTTTCTGCCCCAGAGCTTAGTCTTTGTAATTATCGTGGTCGATCGCCACAGTCGACCGCACGGAAAATTTTCAATTTTTTCTTTTAATTTTCTTGTCGGTTTTTGGGTTTCTTGTTAATTGTTTGAACCCGAATGTTTTTACCACCATTGATCTCACATCAGATTCTATCTAAGCCATTGCTTTATCCCTCACATAGACCCGACCCTCTTCATCTTATATCGATCTCCATTTCTCCCCAAATCTCATATTCGATCAGAAAACCCTTGTGGTCGCCCATTAGTTCTCCTGGAACGATCGTGCTCTTCCTACAGAAATCCTAGCCATCATCTCTGTTGGGTAATCTTCTGCTTCATCTCTTTCCTTTTTCATCTTTGATTCAAGGGTTCCATTTCAATTTCTAGGGTTTTCATCTAGGGCTTTATTCAATTTCATCCACTTGTAAGCATGCCACCTAAGAAACGTTCTAAACCAGATAGTGCTACTTCATCTAGTGCCACTCATTATGAGGATTTTTTGCTCTACAAATCCCTAGTCAAAAAATATAGGGATCTTTGTAAGTTGAAAATCTTATCAGGTAGATATATAAAATATGATGATTTATCTATTTACAAACATTTCTGAGATGCTATCTGTTATTGGTCTTCATAATCTCTTAGACGAAAAACGTAAAGTTCCACATTATCCTTTTCTCGTCTATTTGTTTTATGCAAACTTATCAGTCTCCACTTCTGCTGATGGTCTTCAAACCATCAGAGCCTTTGTTAAAAATGTCGAGATATCCTTTTCTGCTGATGAACTTGCGGGTATCCTTAAGATCCCGTTCAGTGATATCGAGCTCATGTCTATCGATCATGATGATCCGAACGTGAATGCTCTTTTATTTAAGCCCGGTTACTCTTACCCCATGAACAACAATTCTCTAAATCCCACCGACAAAATCATTGCATGAATTGTTGCTCAAAACCTTATTCCAAAAATCGGTAACTTTGATCATTTCGCTCCAGATAAGGTGAATGATGTATATGCTATATTCGCCAAGATAAAATTGAATTGGATGAATGTTTTTCTTCAAAACATGGCAAGAAAGCATTTTAAATTCTTTCCTTTTGGTTCTTTCATAACTCTTATCCTTCAATACTTCGGTATTGACCTTTCACATGAAACCAAAGTTGATCCCAACAAGGAGTATTTCGATAGGGTTGCCCTTTCTCGCATGCAACTTTCAGATTCACTATCTTTTGCTCCTACAGAACCATCATCCTCCCAACCCTCTAGCTCCCAACCTCGTTCTAGACCTACTACCATCTCTGCTTCTGAGGTCTTCAACCGTCTAGATCGCCTTAAGACTCAGGTCTCGAGCATTCAGAAGAATGTGAGGATGCTCCTTAGTCTTCAGCGTCAGTCCCTTGGGATTTAGGATCCTACTCCCGGCTCTGACACTGGATCTGAAGAGGGTTCTGAAGAAGAATCTGGCTCGGCTTCTGGTTCTGATGACGATGGTGGTGATTGATGATGGGTATCATGTTTTGTAGAGATGGATTTATTTTGAAAAACTTTAGATGTCTCTCTTTTGTTCTTGAAACTTGAGTTGTAATAACTCTTACATGGATTTATTTTGAAAAACTTTAGATGTCTCTCTTTTGTTCTTGAAACTTGAGTTGTAATAACTCTTAATTATGTTTGTTTAAAACTATGTGATATGTTCTTGAAACTTGAGTTGTAATAACTCTTAATTATGTTTGTTTAAAACTATGTGATATTTTGTTTATGACCTTAGAATCAGACTTATGTATTTTGTGGTTGTGTTAACTTATGTGTCTTTTGACAATGTTTATGAACATTGCAGCTTGTTTAAATGACTTCATGGCTTTTTGGATGTTTGTTAAATTGGAATAGTTGAATGGTGTTTAGTTATCTCTTTTTATATGCCCACATACACATACCTTTTGTATAAGAGATTCCTTTTTTGTTAATCTCATATGTTTAGCCCCTATACGTATCCTTCATATAGGTATTCTTTGCATTTTGACAGGGGGAGCATTGTCAAATTCTTCTTAATTTGTGCATGAAGGTAGGGGGAGCGTTGTTCTAATCTTTTTCCCATTTTGATGTTGTCAAAGGGAGAGAAAACTACATGTTGTAATTGGTTTATTCATATGCATTCTATCTCATTTAATAAATTGTTTGCCATCATCAAAAAGGGGGAGATTGTTGGCCCTTTGGTTTTGATGATGATTTGCCAAACAATTTATAGCTAATTTATTTTCTAGTATTTGTTTGTTTTCCTTTTCAGGAATTCTACACATGGTGAAAAGCTACATATATCAAGAGTTAAAGATTCAAGTTCATGTGTGCGCAATCATTTAGGTATAAGAGTAAGTTTGTTTACATATATTGTATGATTATGTTTTAAGCTCAATATGTAAACACAACACATGTTTGATTTTTTTCTCCTACAAATGATTTTCATCAAAAGTTTGTAACAATTGTTTTGTTTCATGTTTACATCTCCTTCATGCTTCATAATACATATATAAAGTATTCATGAAATGTAAACACACTTTTATAAGTCATAGTTCATTTTTGAGTTTCATGAAAAACAAGCTTTACTAACATTTTGCAAATATGATGACTTTTTACAAACAAAAATTATATTCCAAATATTCCTTTTCAAACATGTTTATTTTCTCATTTATAAACTTTTCCCAAAGTTTTACTATTTTTGGAAATCATTTGATATTTTTAACATTTTTTCAAAAGTCAGTAAAATAGGTTTAAAACCTGAAATATTTGCATGTCAGTTTGCGGTCGACCGTGGCGGTCGACTAGTCAAGAGACCAGAATGGGCCTCTATATTACTTACGATCGACCGTGGCGGTCGACCGAAGCAAGTTCAGAGAGCATCAGCTCTCTCGTGGTCGACCGTCATGATTGACCGCCACGGTCGACTGCCTGCTTTCCAGAACAGAAGTCTACCTTTCCTCACGATCGACCGCCAGTATTTCACGATCGACCGCCGATCTGACCGTTGTGTTGTAATGGCTATATTGTGATCTGATGTTCTGGGGGTATTTTGGTCTTTTCAATAGGGTTTTGGCTGATGTCTTGAGTGGGTATAAATACCCCATTGCCTTCCTCTTTCTAATAACCAAGAATTTTGTTTAAAGTGAGTTTTATAAAGAGATTAACAAGTGTTTAAGCTTGTTTGTTGGTTTGTTTCAAAAGAGAAGTTTTTATACAAGAAGAGGCATTCAATTCCAATTGAGGATCTCATCCCCATCATCATTCTACTGTCCTTCTTGTTTATTGAGAAGTTTTCTAAAATCATTTTTATATAGCTTATCTATTGTTATTTATTCATTCCTACTTTAGCTATATTAACTTGAATTGCAATTTCATTGTTCGCTTTTATCACACACACCTTAGTTGAGCTTATAATATTTGTTAGACCCTAGAGGGGGGTGATTAGGGTCTTATGCTAATATAATCCCGATTAAATGCCAATTAAAACTAATTAACAAATTATTCTTGCAAGAGAGATATACAATATAAATAAAGGTAAATATCCTAGCAAAGAGATATACTATGAGATATATACAAGGATATACAAACGACACAAGGGTAAACAATCTAAACTAGATAGTGGACAATATAATCAACAAGCAACAAACAAATACGATATAAGATATGAACATAAAAATAAGTGCGCTAATGCAATCTCAAACAAACGATATGATTACGGAGTTCGGTCCCCACGACCTACATCTCCGCTCCTCACCTCGAGGAGATCTTCACTATCACAACCAGGTTTTCTACGTTTACCCGAACAACATTTACACCTCACAATACGGTTTTCTATATTACCGAAAACTCTACAACTAACACACTCTTGTAATCACACTCTACACCCTCTCAAGTGTTGAACTAGACGTGTCTCCCACAAGTGCTCGGATACAACCTCTCTCTAGGTTCGTCAACCGACACCACTCCTCTTGGGACGATCCCCGACTCTCGCCACACACTTCTCTCGGTGCACAAGTATATTACAAAGTGAATCTCACAATAAGCACAATTACAATAAATGATTGTTCTCTAATATGGATGAGAACACAATGAAAGCTCACACTCAATTGTTACAACTCTTACCAATCCAAATATACTATATATGAAAATACAATAAGCTCATGTGGGTGTGTGTAAACAATGAGTGAAACAAAATCAACTAAACTCAAAATGTAAATACTAGCTTAATAGAATTGATAATCAACAAGTAATTATGAATAAAAGCTAGAATTGAGTTTAGGAAAACTTCTCTAGATGATAAGAGAGAGATAGATAGATTGAAGCTCATTGAATTGATCTCCACTTCCTCTTATGAAATTCTTCACAAAACAAACCCTTAAACAAACTTAAAACCAAACTTAAACTCTTTTAAAACTTGTTTAAAACATTTCTTGGATACTCTTAGAACTGAGGTATAAGGGGGTATATATAGAAACCCCAAAGCCAATAGAAAGCCAAGAAAAGACCAAAAAACCAACTCAGCAACGACTCTGGAAACTAGCCGTTAGAACTGATATGACAGTGTGCAACAAAAAACAGAACTATGGCTCTGGACAAGCGACGATCGACAGTGTCGGTCGACCGCGAAAGTTTCTGGACTTGCTATGATCGACCACCACGGTCGACCATGAGCCAACAAAACATAATCTGAGTCTTGAACTCATGGCGGTCGACCGTGGCGGTCGACCGCGAACTGATACTAAAGAGAAACAGGTTTGAAAACAGTTTTCTGATTTTAAAACACTGTTTAAAAATATCAAATAAATTCAAAAAAATGTAAAACTTTGGAGAATGTTTGTAGACATGATAATAAACATAGTTCAAAACATAAAAATGTATACATATGAATTTTGATATTTTGGCTAAACCATGTTTTGAAACTTTACAAAATGATTTTATAGACTTGAAGAAAGATGTAAACTATTGTTGTGAAGTCTATAAACAATGAATGTAGTATTTTATCAAAATACACATATAATGCACTAAAACATGATTTTATTGAACTAAATAAAATTTATATTGATGAAATCATATATATGCATATAAGTATGAAACAAAAATATGTTTTCTAATTATATAAAATTGTTTCATATTAAAACTTGAAAACAATCAAACCAAAACATATATGTATATATATAACTATATATATACAAAACCAAAACGTGTATGTGTGTATATGATTGAGCTTAAAGTACTAACACACATAATATAAACTTCTAAACTAAATTACCCAAGCTTGATGAATGTCTTCAATGAGCTCAACTTGGTACACTTGCGGATGAAGCTTGAACTTGGATCTTCAACTTGAATTGTACATAGCTTCACCTACTATTCCGCTAACCTCCATTTGATATAATCATTATGGCACAATCCATCCAACCTCCAACCTGTTGTTTGCCTAGAATAAATACAAAAACACAAACACTAGACAAACAACATTAGAAGTAAATTGTTTGTTAAACATCATCAAAACAAGAAGGCCAACAATATTTTCATACAGTATATTGTTGGGTAGTGGTGTGTGATTTATCGAGAGTGAGCTTCATTGTGTTCTCATTCATTATAGAGAACAAAACATTGTATTTGAACTTACATTATGAGTATCACTTGTAATACACTTATACACCGAGAGAAGTGTGTGGTGTGAGACGGGGTTGAATCCAAGAGGAGTGGTGTCGGTTGACAAACCTAGGGAGATGTTGTATCCGAGCACTTAAGGAGGAGGACACGGGCTAGAGACCTACACTTAGTGTGTATAGTGTGATTGCATAGTGATTGATTATGAGAGTTTTCGATAAACTTGTAAACCGAGTGTGTAGAAGTTCTGGCTTCCAAACCGAGTTGTGATAGTGGAGATCTCCTCGAGGTGAGGAACGGGGACGTAGGTCGTGGGGACCGAATCTCGTAAACATATCGTGTGTTTATGCTTGCTTGGCATATATTTAATTTGTGCTTATATTTTACATACTTGTTCATATATCTATCTTGAGCCCAAATTAATCAATATAATTTTAATTGACATATATTCGTATTAGATTAGCATAAGACCCTAATCACCCCCCTCCCCTCTAGGGTCTAACAGAGATCTGTCCACAACTTCAAACAATTTAGCTAAAAATATCTGCACTACTTTTTAGCAGATATAAAAGGCAACCGAGGCTTTCCTACTACAGATCAAGTAGAAGACCAGAGAAAACATAAGAGAGTACTTCAAAATATTCCAAGCCAAGTGCTTGGAAGTGGAAGATGCTAGCAACATGGTCAACATAGCATGATAATTGCGGGTCTTGAGGACAAAAAATTGTTTGATTTTCTCATGTTAGACCCCATGACCAACTTTGACCAGCCCATGACTAGAGCCCAATTACATATGGACGCGGAGGACAACTTCACCCATAAGAAGGCGAGCTGAGAGGAAGCTATAGACACAGAGTCTACTGAAAGCAAGAAGACTAAAGAGGGCCAACTTGAATCCAAGCCTACATACAGCTGAGTTGATAGAAGAGTAGAGAAAGAAGACGAAGAGGAAACTAGCGCTTGTCAGCCTAATCGCTGCCCTTTTGCAAGCATTGCATTTGATCCTGTTATGACCATGGTTAACATTAGTGTTAATCTTCTTCCTAAATCCGACACATGTCCCATAGCCGCGTTAATCAATCATGCTAGCTCACACTAACCCAGGACACTCGAGTCGCCTGGGCAATCGACCCTTCACGAGTCAGGCCAAGTTGAGACTAGCTCTTGCCTGACCTCATCAGATGAGTCGTCCATCCTCATCCACTCAGAGATGAGTCGACAACTTGTGATGCTGACTAGAAAGGCGGTACTTGTCATCCCTCACGTAGAGCCATGTCAAGAGGCGGTTCAACCTTTAACTCCACACCAACAGCTTTATATTTTCATCATTGTGGGTACTACAAGCCTCCATGACTCATCATCCCCTCCATACCTCCTCAATCACTACCACATTCAATCAAGGATGATTCACTATGTGCACAGTCGATACCTTTCAACTCTACCGATCTAGATGTCAGCCTGGACTCCACCATAGTTACACTTCTACCCCCTCTTAGTCAAGTATAAATATGGGCTCATTGCCTATAGACAAGAGTAGGAGCCGGAGGCCCCTCTCAGGGGTCACAAGTATGCATTTTTCGCACAATTCAACTAAGAACTTATTTAGTTCATTGGTTTCTTCTCCACTCAAGCTCAAATACTAATTTGATCATTGGAGGAATCACTAGAGAACCTAGCTCCGGTCCTCTAACATGCCTATTTTGTAGCTCACTCATTTTAAGTAGGGAATCATCCACCTAAAGTGGTGAGGGAACACACATCGCACGCATTAAACTCCAATCCCATCGATAAACTCAAGATTATATGCTAATCTCGATGCTGAGTCTTAGGACATCAACACTGGTGCCCACCGAAGGGCCTCTTCATCTCTTTTTTGCAAGAGAACAGATGACCCTTTATGCTTAGACTTTGAGATAAGAAGCTACCATTGCGCAAGGCTAGAAAGCCAGGTTTAACAAAACATTTCGGAAACTACCTTTCCAAGATATGATCATTGATATTACCATTATCAATAAAGTTATTTTTATGCTGTGAATTAACAATATACATAACTTTCCCCATCTAATCTTTATCGACTTGGCCTACTTCTGCCAATAACCTTTGTACCATTTTCATGTCTAAGCAAATATGGTACTCCCTGAGGTAATAAATTAAAGATATTGTCTTCATATAAGATATTATTTATGCTATGTACCTATATGCAAACGTCTCCAACAAAAATACCTTGGTACCTTTTTAGGCTAAAACACATCATTAACTTAGTCTACATCGACAAAAAGACCTTAGCACCTTCATAAGCCAGGGCACACATCATAAGACCTTGGTATCATTTTCATGAGTAAACCTAAGGCACGAAGCCGAGTCAACCCATTCGCCATGCGCAGCCGACTCGCCTTGACTCAAAAACAAACTTGTACTCAAACAAAGCGGATTGAAAACTCATAACATACAACAAGAAACTATCTCAAAGGTACTGTAGGCGTATAAAACTGCTTATAGGTCCCTTAACACAGCTCGGTACGGTGATTCGACAAACCAACGAACCATCAGGCGATATATACAAGCAGGATGGTTAGACCACAACACTGAAGCGGACTTACTGCCAAATCAGGACCCGGACTGCCAAATCAGAGCCCGGATCTCCAAATCAGAGTTTGGATAAACTGCAAAACCGGAAAACAACAAAACGGCAAACACCTGGAGGACTCGGCCAAAACCGAGCCACTCAGGTGGCTCGGCCAAAGCCGAGCCACCTAGGTGGCTTACCTTTTGAAGCTTTGAAGACTTGGACATTTTCAGATCTGGTTCTCGGCGATCATCCATGTCAAACAAGGCAGGAGTTCGAGAGAGAGAGATCAGATCTGAGATCCACACGGTTATCCTCCGGATCAAAACTTGGTTTTTGATCCCGAGAAGAGTATCGATTTCGCTTGGTCGATTTCGATTACTAAAGGCTATTATTTCCTTGGTGAAATAGTACCCCCGGCTGTTATTTCCTTCGTGAAATAACACCCGTCATACCGTGTAGATCCGACCGGATCAAGATCGCGCGGTGGTCCATGGATTAACCCCGGCGCAGGCGAAGAACCCACACAAGCAAGAGACCGCAAAACAGGATCTTGCGATTTGTTCGAGAAAAGGAGAGTTGTAATTTTTCTTTTTTTTCTTTTTGTTGATTTTGTTGTAACCGGATCTTATCAAAAGACCGGATCTTTTGTAATCGAAAAACTATTACTTGAGAAAGCAATGACATCAATGAAAGCAACTTTCACCGCGAACAATCTGGCGACCACAGTGGGAGCCACCGATCTCGCTGCCGAGATCGTTACGTCGCAGCCGCGGATCTCAATCCCGGTCGAGGAGGAGGTCGAGTATGAATTCGACCAACAAAAGTTCGAGGAGTATCTGTCATCCTCGTCCGGATCCACCTCCCCCCGCAAGTCCAAGAAGTACTCCTCCAGGAGAAAAGTTCGTTGGTACGAAGAAGTACAGAACGCTCACCCCAATTGATGCCAAAGTTGCATCGGGTGAAGCTCTACCGACCTCCAACCAGGTCAAATCTGTTCTCGCCGATGCCTCTACTGTTGAGGGCGTAGTGACTCTCTCAAAGAGAGCCCGCCAGAGGCGACGTCAACGCCTGACGTGGCAACTCGCAAAGGCAATGGAGTCTACTGACGGAATCCGCTATAACGCGGATCTGAAGAGCAGGAGAGGCAAACAGCCTCAACAAACAATGAATGGCAGCTCCTCAAAGCCGCCAACGAATGAATGGGTCCGTGTCAAACGGAATCGTTCAACACTTGATGAGCGCATTCGCAAACGCCGCACACTATCAGCGCAAGCACGGGCTCAAGTCCAAGAAGCCCGCAGAAGACTGCAGAAAGAAGTGGCCAAAAAGCCACCACCAACCCGTCAAGTCTGGAGGCCGAAGTCCAAAGCGGCGATTCAGGCTAAAGAGCAACCTTTGTAGCCTTCAGCAAAAGTTCAACCTCCGGCGAACCAACCTAAATCGCCGATAATTCCCATAGCTACTCCGGGAGATCACGCAGAATCATCCCGAAGAAAGAAGTCAGTTTTGGAGCGCCTCGGTCCACTTCCCGATGGACGATGCAAAGCTCCAGTTCAAGAACGTTTGGGCCCGATAAAGAAGCCCCGAACGACTCAACATGCTGGGAGTCGCCGTCACCCTCAACATGACAAAGAGATCAGGGTAGCTAGGCGCACCAATTTGCGCATTGAAGTCCAGGAGCCCGCTAAGAACTCAGGCCCACAAAGGCATGTTTCGAGGCGCGTGACTCTTGAAGGCCCAAAGAAGGCAGTTCGCCCTCAGAAGGAAACATTATCGTCTGATGACGATAGTGTTATACCTGAGAAGTCGTGCCAACACACGATAGGTTACTCCGACCTTCAAACCGACGAGTTGTACTATCGTGTTGGGGGTACGAGTAAAACCAGGAAAAGGAGTCCTCGAGAACTAAAGACTCAATGCCCCTGTTCCAAACTCATTCAGGCAGTATTGTCGGAGTGTAACTGCACCAATACAGTCCCCGAGAGAATTTCGGTCTTCGAAAGGCTCAGTACCAAATCGCCAAAACCAAGGCCTAGGCGTTTTCGACGAAGAAGAACGGTGGTTGAAGACGGAGAATTTCCGAGGGTCACCACTAATATGACCAGCAAAGGGACATCGGCACAGGATAATCTCGAGTCGATTCTGAAAGCACCCCGGCGTATAGCCCGTCTGCAGTCTGGAACCATCAAACGAGCAACTTATGGTAGGATTCGGACAAGATTACCTTCAGAAGATGAAGAATCGGATGCCGGCTCCGCGGTCGTATTAGATAATACGGTATCAAGCGAGGGACAACCCCGCGAGGTACTTATGATAAGTACGGAACAAGTGGCCAAGATGCTTGAAGAAGCTATGGCTAAACAACAGGAGAGCTTCAGGTTCGAAATGCAAATGGCCATGCAGAATATGAGAGAAATGCATGACCAACAAATCCAAGCACTGACAAACCAGTAAGGCGAACCAAGTCGTCGTAACCAAGTTAATCAGGAAGATGAGGATACAAATGCGAATGAAGCTCATAATGCCAATAATCTTCCCGTCAATGCAGGGGGTGGTAACGAGAATGCTAGAGAAAACACAGGTGAAAGTTTGAAGATTAAAAACCTCGAGAGCAAAATCAATACATTGATTTCCGCTCAAGAGAAGAAGAAGACGGGCATTCCTTGTCCATACCCAAGAGAATGAGAATCGATCCCGTATCCGGCGAAGTTCAATCTAATTAACTTCACGCCGTTTAATGGGATGGGTTCACCCACTCAGCATTTGATTTACTTCAAATCACACCTAGGGGTTATCTCTGGTAATGAGCCTCTGATGGTACGGTCCTTCGTTGGCACTCTTCGTGGAGCCGCCTTCGATTGGTATCGCCGCCTCAAGCCAGGAAGCGTGAATAGCTGGGACGTCATGGAGACTAAATTCCTCACCGACTTCTTCGACGATGACACCGAGATATCCATCGGGTCGTTGCTTGACGAGAAACAGAAAGACGGAGAATTAGTTGATACCTTCGTCAAAAGGTTCCGGAACAAGGCGATGAACTGTCGGGACCCGATCACTGAGGAGTTCATTCTCCAGACTTGCCACAACAACCTCGCATTGGACGTGTTGGAAGCAATGGGGACAGCACCATCCAAAACATGGAAGGATTTGAAGGTCCGAGGAGAGCAAGCCGAACGCTTCCTCTGAAGGAAGAAAGCCGAGAGGAGCCAACCGACGGTGAATCTTCCGAACTCAAACTTCGCCTCCCGTGGGAAGGGCAAAACACCTGCAGCTACTGGT
The DNA here is from genome assembly GCF_001876935.1 of Asparagus officinalis. Taxonomy (NCBI): domain Eukaryota; kingdom Viridiplantae; phylum Streptophyta; class Magnoliopsida; order Asparagales; family Asparagaceae; genus Asparagus; species Asparagus officinalis. The sequence goes on along the minus strand of NC_033803.1, from coordinate 30,995,648 downwards.
GGTGCTAATCAAACGTCACAACAGCAATCCCGAAGGCAGCAAAAGACTTCGGACCCGAAACTCCAAAAAGAGTATTCCTTCAAGGACGAAGACGTTCCAGCCATCTTCGAATCCCTCCTTGAAAACAACAAGATCAAGCTACCACCTATCGCAAATCAGGAGGAAGCTGACAATACTGCGGATCCGAAGTACTGCGCATATCACAGGAGGATCCTTCATCCCACCAAGGCGTGCTTTACTTTAAAGAACAGCATCCAAATCCTGATTGAAGCCGGCGTTATAACGCTAGGGTAAGCCAATTGAGAACGGCAAGACTCTGACAAGTATAAGAGTATAAACTGCTTCTTAAGACTCCGACAAGTATAAGAGTATAAACTGCTTCTTAAGACTCCGACAAGTATAAGAGTATAAACTGCTTCTCAAGACTCCGATAAGTATAAGAGTATAAACTGCTTCTCAATCCTCCGACCGGTATAAGAGGTTAAACTGCTCCCTGATACTCCAACATGTATATGAGTCTAAACTGTTTCATTTCTTTCATGGGAAGTTCCTGGAGAATTTTTATTTGTAATATTCTTAAGGATAACCCGGTCATGTAACTGAGTACAATGTCGGACCCAGTTCCACAAGAGAAGCTGGGGGTGGATTATTCATGTATCGGGAAGTTCCCGAAAGAATACCATGGGTGATATTCTTAGGGTCCCGAAAGAATACCATGGGTGATATTCTTAGGGATAACCCAATCACTATAAAAGTGATAAGTAAAACAGCCACATTTAAACTCTAAAGGTTGGAATGTTTTCCATTATTGTTATCAAATTCACTAATTCTCATGAGTTATCTTGTTGAGACGAGATTCGATCCTTTTGACAGATTAATCTTTCCACACAAAAATCCCCACTGATCAAGTCAATTGACGGTGGTTCCACTAAATTTTCTGTCCGCCAATTTATGGCAATTTCCAAAGCTTGACGTGTTAAGTCCTGATTACTTAACATCAAAACCCTTCATCGAGTGGCCAGTATAAACCAGTATTTCTACTGCTACTTGTATTCCACTCCCTTTGCTTTCAGGTACAACTTATAAAAGTTAGGGCCACAACCAAAACCCCCTCTCGATTCCTTCAATGAACGAGAGGCCCATAAATTGAGCGATCAAACCTTCCTACAGTTAGGATCGTCTTAAACCTCCCATTCGGTCAAACCTTCTTACAGTTAGGACCAAAACCAAAATCCCCTCTCGATTCCTCCAATGAACGAGAGGTCCACTTTCACTTTCAGTTCAGAGTCCCCTTTCGATAAACGAAAGAACTCCTTTTTTTTCTCTTTGGTTAAGCCTTCTCATGGTTATAACCTAAGTTGAAATTTCATTTCGATAAACGAAAAACTCATCTAGATAACCAATCCTATAAAAGGTAAGCTTATTTAGATCTTCCGGATTCTCGGAGTGGAGATCCCACTTCTAGTTTCTTTTGCGCTGGAAATAGAATATAAAATTCTTCCTTTCCAGAATCAAGGAATAGAATATAAAACTCTTCCTTCCTTGTAATCGGGTTCGCCTTCACCCTAAAAGAAGACCGAGAAATAGAATATAAAATTCTTCCTTTCCCACACCAACCTTTTTCAAGAATTTATCAATCTAGGATTCATCCTAGGAAGTTTATCCCGAATCCTAAGCAGGGATAAGCCTGCGCCTAACATGCGCTGCCAGTTTAGTCTTTCTCCATAGAAAAAGACACCAGAATTCGATTCTGGGGTATCCTATCCTGAAACCTAAACAGGGATAAGTCTGCGCCTAACCCGCGCTGCCGGTTAGTTCTTAACCGTTAAAAAGAACACCCGCCCACATATTCAACATTATGGCAGGTTGTTATTAATAACACCAAAATCCATGCCTTACACGCATGGGGAATTTCATCCTGAATCCTAAGAAAGGATAGGCTGACGCCTAACACGCGTCGCCGGTTTAGTCTTTTACCGATTAAAAAAGACACCAGAATACCAGTCTGGGGTGTTTTATCCCGAAGCCTAAGTAGGGATAAGTCAGCGTCTAATACACGTTGCCGGGTAGCCTATTCCCGTAACAATGGTGAAGTCTACGTATTCGAAGTCGTAGCAGCGAGTCTAAGGGAGTTCATTCCGTTAGCACAACGTCACATGCGGAACGGATTTAGACAATCCGCATGCTAGCCCGACTCAAACGGTAGTCGGTAAAGGCTAATCAAATCCGTTGAAGGCTGGGGGTTAGCCAAAAATCCTAAAGTCAATGCCTAACACGCATTGTCGGGTAGCCTATTCCTATAACAAATGGTAAAGCCTATGTATTCGACATCATAGCACAAAGTCTCAGAGAATTCACTCTCTTAGCACAACGTTACATGCGGAACGGATTTAAACAATCCGTATGCTAGCCCGACTCAGCTGAGGGTTTGCCAAAAATCCTATGAGTATTATGGTCAATCATTTCAAATGGAATGAGGAATCATAATAAAGATAAAGATAAAACCAGTTCTACTAAGAGAATCAAAAGTCAAAGTATTCAGCAAATGAAATCATACATCAAGCCCATAGCTAAAAATCTGCTGACTAAACTTAGACAGCTTCTCATCATAAGCTTGCCTAAGCTCATCCTGCAACTCAGCTCTGATGGACTCTTCAGTGGAGGCTAAGGTCTTCACAGCAATCTCCTCCGTCTCAACCAGCCTCTGCTTCAGGGATTTCAACTCATCAGATAAAGCAATGTGGGCTTGCTGATCCTGTACCTTCGTCATCTGAAGAATACTCAAAGTCTCCTCTTCTTCACGGAGTTCTCTTCTGAGCTGGTCTATCTTGGTCTCACAAGAGGTAATGGAAAAATCAAGCTTGTCGAGTGAAGATGATCTAATAACAAGCTCGGCGAAAATCTGAGTATCGCGCCATGTCTGTAAGCGAGCATCCAGATTGGCAGCAATGAACGAAGAGGCACCTGCATCCCGGAGCTCACGAAACATCTGAAGCTCGTGCTCTAGACAATCAAGGTCATCAACTATAGCCTTCGCCAGATCCGGGTATCCTGCGTCCCTTATTGAATTTATCCTAGAATCAAGAAAAGGCTTAAACTGGTGAAGGAAAAGTCCGCCTTGGAAGAGTTTGCCAATCATAGCATTCACGAAGGAGAAGAAGGAGCGGACTTCTATACAGATGACGATCTTCTCAGGGTCACTGTCTGATAATAACTCCTTCACAAGGACATGAAGCCGAGAAGAAAGCCCTACACAAAAAGGAGAAATCCGTCAAAAGCCTTGAAGAGGAAATAAATAACATTTCTCGGTTGTTTAATTTATACCTTCTTCCCCTTGAGTCACTGGGGGTAGTGGAGGTGTAACGGCTGTGGATGTATCAGCTGGTGTAGTTGGTCTCACAGCCGGCTCAACAGGATCAGTCTCGACAAAAGCTCCTGTCAAACACGAAACGGAATTCTCAGATGCATCACATTATAGCTGCATTAGTCAAAATTGGCTAGTCCTATAATTAACTGGAGAAGAGGAGCGTACCTTCAAAAGAACCATCCTCGGGATTCTTAGGGAGTGTAGACTCAGGAAACATATCTCCAGGCAATTGGTCATCAATCTGAGGAGAGCCATACATGAAGTGGAGCATAGGAGTGTCCACAAGCAAACCTTCCTTGTCAAAATCATCAGTTAAGAAATCTGACACAAGAGAATATAAGTGCGAAAGAAGAATAAAGAGACTACGACCAATGGAAATGAGTTACCTCTTATGGGTGTGTTAGCCTCTATATTCCCAAGATCCACGTTTGTCTCCTGCAATTTATCTAAAAGAGCAAGAAGCATAGAAACAATTAGGGAATGCACGAATTCTGGATCGTTCAACTCCTTTGTGTGCCATCTAAAGGATACATTGTCAATGGTAGATGTACCTGGATTCGCTGAATCGGGTCCTACATTGATAGTCTCCCTAACGTCGGCAGCTTCTGCAGGCTTTTCTACTTGGTGTGGTGAGTCAGGCTCACCAGAAAATACAAAATCATGAGGAGCAGGATCGGGACTCATCTCGCTCTCCCCACGCTCTCCTACATAGAGATGGAAAAGAATGAGTCGAAGTTCTGAATGATCAAGAGGATGATCTATAGGGTAGATGTTACCTCCGTCGCTAGCGGGATCATCACCAGCCAAATCCATCTCAGATGCTCGCGAATCTGCACGCGGCTTGTGGGCTAATCTCTTCCGCCTAGCAGCGGGGACAACAATCGAAGGTCTCGCCTGGGAAAAAGGACGGAATTCTTCACCCTTGTCAGCCGCGATCCCTGAAACATCAAACAATTGTCAGGATTAATAATTCTGGAAGACAGAAGGAAAAGAATAGGTAGCTAACCTCGCTCAGAACAGTCCTTGTAATCTTCAAGATCTCCGCCTGAAGCCTCATCAACAGAATGGAAGATCTTCTTTCCCTCTTCGTCAATCCGACGAGTCTTGCTCCGTGTCCTCTGTGATCGAGCATTTTCCCAAATCACACGAGAATCAGCCTGAGAAGCTTCCTCGGCCACTAGCTCTGCAATAGGCTTCACGGGGACGGTCTTATTAGCTGCTAACAACCACCTGTAGCTTAAGAAGGTGAGATTCAACTGCCGCTCAGCACTCGGAAGACTGAACTTAGCACCAGTACAGCCCGTCACGGTCCACAGCCATGCCCGGAGACCGTCCACCAAACCGCCATGAGTCCAAAGCTGCTGACGTGGATTCTCGACATAAAGCTGATCATAACCAAACTGGTGGGCGAATCGGCAGGGTAGATATGGCTCTATGAAACACTGATTCCTCACCCGGAAGGTCAGATAACCTGGCCTAATGTTCATTAGCTAGTTAAAGCAGCCGACATCTAAATGAGTTCGATACTCCCTTGGCCTCTCCTCATCAATCAAACACTCGCCATATTGGCTCGAGAACTGCGGGAAGCAAGTGGAAAATACCCAACACTTGTGAACCTGTAGCTGCTTCCTGATGTTAAGGAATCCTCGCCCCTCCCACCTGCCATTCTCAAACAACTGTAATAGGGGAACAGAGCAGTCTACGGTGCTAGTACCGACATCACATCAGGACGATGAAGGACGAACCAAGCCATCAAATAAGTGTATGGGAGCTCCACCTTAGAAAGAGGAATCTTAGCCGACGGTGCATCTTCTTTCTGAGTGAAGGTGCTAGAAATCTGTCGAAGCCCTCGATGAATGTTAGCCACCATCACCGGAAGAAGCGAAAGTTCCTTTTTGTAGGCAAGCTGAACTGCTGGGTAGAGCACTTCCAGTGGCATAATGTCACCGGACTGACACAGGACCACGCATTTCTTTAACCAGATAGCGAGGTAACCGGTGAGAAGGGTCATCGGCTGAATCGATGCGGTCGCATGCCGTAAGAATGATTTAAATTTGGTCCCTGCAGGAAAGCCACTCTCGGGACTGCTAATGGTATAGGAATGAGCGTCAACCTTCTTCAACAGTCCATTGACCTCTGAAGGAGTAAGCGTTGCCAGCTCACAAATAGCCTCGCCAGAATTGCTCTCTAAATTCCTGAACAGATAATACGCAAACTGCTTTAGGCTCACATGTGACTTAGTCCTCTTCGCTAAAGGCTCAGACTGCGCCAAAGCAATGTGGTAGTGACATGTAAGATCCCATAAAGTCTCATAGCGGTCGGGCATGCGGTCCTTCAGCTGACTCAACTCATAGTTGGAGGGAAAGTACTCCTGATATAACATCTGACCCATGGGCAAACCAGAAATCTTGTGCATCTCATGTAGAGCCAAGCCCAACTCCCCGTGCCTGGTCAGAAAAGTGTTCGAATCCGAGTTATAGAGCTCGCACAAAGCGAAGAAATGCTTCGCGCTGACAGGTAAGCCATACATGGTGGAACGAATGGCTGCATATAGACCACAAGCGTGCAACTCCTCGCTCCATCGGCTTAAGACATACTGCGTCATACGAGCCCACCAAAGTTTGTCTAAAGAATGGACCCAGCCATAGAATCTGTGGCGCGTCGCAGGCAACTCCCGTCCTAAGGCAGCGAGGCGATTCTTCAAAGTAGAAGCAGAAGCAAGAAATTCATTACGCGGCGGTGCATCCAGCCCCAATACTCCAGGATGCAATCCAATGATATGACTCCTGCTCGAACCTGGAGCTGCCTGATGAGTGATATAGCTACAGTGAACGCTCTCATGCTCCTCCGTCAAACGCCACGACATCTCCCGTGTCACAGCCTGACGCCTGAGCTCAGTCAACGAGCGGTGTCGAGGAATCTTCGGCAAATATAGGGAGATGAGAACGCTCTAGAGGGATATTCCACTGAAAACAAGCAATTAAGTGTTTGTTAGTCTCAGTTATAAAAGGAAGTTGAACTCATCCTACGAACGGGTAAGATAGAGTCACTGCCTTATAAAGGGTGAGACGATTTGGCCACATTATGCACTTATAAGGTAGGATATATCAAAAACATATCCCTGCCTTATAAGGCACAATGCAGCGTCAAAACGTCCCCTTTATTTATTTTGAGATAGGGTTTTGACCAAGCAAAACCTATCCTTAAAGCGTCAATCCTCACCAAGGAGAATCAAGGCTCTTCCCGATTGCCTCACCAAGGAGAACAAAATGGGGAAAAAAGGATTAAATCGATAAATTACGAAATACGCCAAAACAAGGAGCTCACCAGCATACGAGGGAAGCACGCCATCAGCCGACGCAGCAGGGGACTGACCTCTCGAGACATGCGACATGATGATCTGCAAAGTAAATCAAGGGGTCAGATAAAAAATTTTTTTTAGTTAGGGTGACAAACTCTAACCCTAAAATTTTATCCCCTCTTTATTATAATTAAACCCCTCAGATCTCCAAAATTTACCCCCTAAAAGATGAGCTCGAGGCGTCGAATCACAAACCCTAACCCTTATATGCAATCCCACAAATTCATATATTGAATTAAACATGAAGTATGCCAGAATCATAGAGGATTTACCTGAGGAAAAGCTCGAGGATCCAACAAAAATTAGATCTTGAAAGAAGCTCGAACCACGTGCTCGAGGGGCCTGAGAGAAATTCTATATATGGAAATTTTGAGGGATTTTTCAGTCTAAGATCAAGAGGAAGGGTAGATCTAAGACAAATTTGAGGGTTTGAAGGAGTAAGGATGCACGAGGGAAGAAAAAATCCAAAAGAGAGAGCAAAGGGGGGCCGACCCTAGATAGAGGAAAAGAGGCTCTTTTATAGCCTTGAACCAGTCTTGAACCGGACCGGACCAGGTTGAACCAGACTAAATCAGTTCAAATGAGGCTGAACCAGACCAGACCAGGCTGAACCAGACCAGATCTGGCTGAACCAGACCAAACTAGGCTGAACCAGTCCTGAACCAGTCCTGAACCAGTCTTAAACCAGGTTGAACCAGTTCTGAACCAGTTTGAACCAGTTCTGAACTAGTTTGAACCAGATTTGAACCAAAATTCAAATTGGAGCTGAACCGAGTGTCGAAATGACTTCAAATCGACCGACGGTTCAGTCCCTTATTTATTCATTCCTCTCCCATATATTCGGAAGGGTCGGAAGATTTTTTGAGCCTAATTACTACCTTTTTTGGGTCATTATTGGGCCGGTTCAGCTCATTCTTAGTACTCCAATAAGGTATACGAGTATAAACTATTCCCTATTTTTGTTGAGAAGTTTATGGAGAATATTTTTCTAAAAATATTCTTAAGGATAACTCAACAAGACTCCAGCAGACGTACGAGTATAAACTGTGTCAAACGCCGAACAACGCGTTACCGACAATCGATGGTCAGTTCTATGTTGAAGCAACAAACACGAGCTAAAGATCAGAAAATCAGGAATTGACTTCAAGTTCAAAATTTCGACAATGGTCAGACAATAAATGCAGCACCGGAACCCTTGCAGACATTCGACAAAGCACCGAATAGCCTGGAGGGTTGAAGGAATCAAGAATAGAAGCCATTCCAAAGTCCCGTCATACCAATTGAAGGTTGGGACAATCATATCCAAAGTATTCCAGACTCTTCTATGAAAGAATGACACTGAAATACTTTGGAGGGGGTATCTGTAGGCGTATAAAACTGCTTATAGGTCCCTTAACACAGCTCGGCACGGTGATTCGACAAACCAACGAACCATCAGGCGATATATACAAGCAGGATGGTTAGACCACAACACTGAAGCGGACTTACTGCCAAATCAGGACCCGGACTGCCAAATCAGAGTCCGGATCTCCAAATCAGAGTTCGAATAAACTGCAAAACTGGAAAACAACAAAATGGCAAACACCTGGAGGACTCGGCCAAAACCGAGCCACTCAGGTGGCTCGGCCAAAGCCGAGCCACCTAGGTGGCTTACCCAACTTTGGAGTTTTGAAGCTTTGAAGACTTGGACATTTTCAGATCTGGTTCTCGGCGATCATCCACGTCAGATAAGGCAGGAGTTCGAGAGAGATCGGATCTGAGATCTGCACGGTCATCCTCCGAATCAAAACTTGGTTTTTGATCCCGAGAAGAGTATCGATTTCGCTTGGTCGATTTCGATTACTTCGAGCTATTATTTCCTTGGTGAAGTAATACCTCCGGCTGTTATTTCCTTCGTAAAATAGCACCCGTCATACCGTGTAGATCTGACTGGATCAAGATCGTGCGGTGGTCCACGGATTAACCCCGGCGCAGGCGAAGAACCCACACAAGCAAGAGACCGCAAAACAGGATCTTGCGATTTGTTCGAGAAAAGGAGAGTTATAATTTTTCTTTTTTTTCTTTTTGTTGATTTTGTTGTAACCGGATCTTATCAAAAGACCAGATCTTTTGTAATCGAAAAACTATTACTTGAGAAAGCAATGACATCAATGAAAGCAACTTTCACCGCGAACAGGTACACAATTCAAGTTAACAAAAAAAAATACTCTTTCATTCACATATTATGAAGTAATTACAGTATAAGGAAGTGCTACAACAAAAAATGAACAAAAACGGAAGAAGATGGGACCCCTAAGGGGTCAAACTCAGGTGATGGTCAGGAATAGGAGATGCAGGTAGCTTGGCACCAGGAGCAGGAGTCAAACTCAAAGGAGCTACAACAATGGATGGCAAGGGAGTCGATTGAATCTTAGCCTCAGTACCTTCGTCTTTCTTTGCTCCGACTCGCTCACCTAACTATCGTGAGCCAAGCCCTCACCTACCTCCTCGGTCGACCCTTCGCTATCCTTAGCACCACTCCTGCCATCAAGTGCAAGTCCCCCTCCCTGCTTTTCTATCTCCAAGAGCGCGTCCACACAATTGGCAACCCTTGGAGGATATGGAATCGGTCGGGAGCTATGCCTCAAGTAAGTCATAGCCTGCATTGCAAGATAGTGCCACCTCCTCCTTTTTGAGAGCACTGTGGTGATAGCCTACAATGACCTTGTATCGGTGGGCCCCGGATTCCAAATGAGCAATGTGGCCGTGCAAAGCCTAGATCTCAACAAGGGTCAACTCATGCTATCGCTTAGCCTCCAGCACAGCACAAGTACTCTCCTCCCTGAGCCTTTTGAGAGCTAGCTACTCCTCTTTTAGCTTGGCCAGTAGGCTTTATGCAGCCGGTGATCCAGTCGAGCTCACTCTTGGGCATCATCCCTCTCTGCTTCTAAGTCGTAACATCCTTGGATAGAGACTTTATCTTGTCATTCTGTTTGAGAAGCTCGTGCTCAACATAGCTGAGATCTTCCCTGAGCTTGCTAATATCGACCAACTTCTTGCTATTCGAAGTCCTCAGGCCGTCGACCATTTTCTCCCACATTCCTACCTCGCGATGTCATTTGTCAGTGTTTCACCTTCGGATGGCCAACTCATCCTCCTTAGGGGCTACTGATAAGGGGCTACTGATAAGAGGACCTTCCCTAGATTAGCCTTTTGGGCCTCCAACTCTCCTGGGAGCTTGAGGTAGGAGGTTCGGGCTCATTCATAATAACCGAGCAACTCCTACTCTACCAAAGATCTGCAAACCATGTAGCTCTTAAGGCATTGATGGACGCTAACATCCAACATCTCCCCAAGGATCTGGTCATCATAGAGGAGGTAGAACTGCTCAACTGCTTGGGATTGGGTGATTCAAAACTCCAAAACCAACGCCCTCTTGTTAAGATGTCGCTTAGGTTCATATCTAAAATCCTAAGATGACTCTCTATCATAGCGGAGACCAGCTCGAGAAGATCCCATCAGCAGCATCATCAGTTGATCTCATTTGTTTGCCTTGATCTCCTCGATGTAGTAAGACGATAGGGTAGGAGGTGCCCCTCAACAACCAACTCCTTCCCCTGCCGGTGGACTGACTCGATAAGCTCGTTAAGGGCCACCTCAACCTCAGCTTGGACCTCAGCCCCCTCTTCTTTGTCAGGGGACCTATTGTTGATAACAATGACTTTGGCTTCTTGAGCCAGAATAACAATAGTTGTCGCTTTCTCCATTGCCTGAGGAGGCAGAACCTCCACCGGTGGTTGGCTCGAGGCATCCCCGGGAGCGGCAGAAGTTGCTCCTACCTCCACCGCAGATTCTTCCATCCTCTTGGGTTCTAGGCTGCCCATCTTTCTTAGTCACTTCTTCTTATTGGCCTTTCGATTAGGGTAGCAGCTGCCCTCAACCCTGCTAATTGAGCGACTATCTCGGTCGCATGAGCCTGGACCTCATCGGCATCATCAAGAGCCAGATCTGGGTAGAGGTGTTAGGTCTTATGTTTATGAGCCTACTATCTAATCTAGTTTTAATGATTAACAAATAATTCCTAACATCGTCTGTCGAGTGTTTGTGTTTGCTTGTTAGGTATTCTACATAAAGATTCTCAATTGGCGGTTGGATGAAATTGCGCTTCAACGATAATATTCAAAGGAGGTTGGCAGAAACGGAATGAAGCCAATTGTGCATTCAAGTCAAATATCCTCTATTGTGCTTCATCCTACTAAGGCAAGCTTTATTGAAGATCAAATTGTCTGGTTATAGTATTTTAGGTTTATACATTGTGTGTTAATACTTAGAGCTCAAAAATCATACACACACGCATTGGTTTTTGATTTATCGTTGTTTTTAGATTATAGACTTAACAACACAATTTTATATCTTTTCTCAAGTCTATAAATCTATTTTAAAGTGTTTCAAAACTTGTTTGAAGAAAAATTTTATATCTTTTCTCAAGTCTATAAATCTATTTTAAAGTGTTTCAAAACTTGTTTGAAGAAATTTTATCAAAATCATAAATCTATTTTAAAGTGTTTCAAAACTTGTTTGAAGAAATTTTATCAAAATCAAGTTTTAACGTTTTCATATTTTTGAGCGGTTTGCAAAATATCGAGCTTTTGAGTTATTGACTTGACGACAGTGTTTTATGCTTGTTATTAAGCCTATTAATCCATTCAAACTTGTTTCTAAACTTATATATAATCATTGTGTCAAAATCAAGTATTTACGAACTTGTATTTTTGATGAGTTTGCAAAATAATGAGTTTTCACAAACGGTTAATGAGATTTCAAAATTTCTTCTCCAACATGCTTGTTTTCATGTTTATAAACATTTCCTAGAATTCTACTAATTTAAGAGTTTATTTGTTATTTTAAATTGAATTTATAAAGTCGGATATTCTAGAAAAATCAGGTGTCTGGAATATATCTAATATCAGTCGACCGATCAGGTGCAACCGATTGACCGATCAGAAATATTTTCTGAGACCCTACACTCTGTCGCTCATCAGCCGACTGATACATGTTAATCGGTCGACCGATGGTGTAGGTTTAGTCGACCGATACAACATTATCGTTCGACCGAATGAGCTTGCAATGTTTTAGTCTGCCAACGCTCATCTTGTCGGTCGACCGACCATGATCATCGGTCAACCGAAACTACTGTAACGGCAAGTTTTCCAGACTCCGTGATTTTAGGGATTTTGTTGGTTTTGAGGATTTTCTTGGGTTTGGGCTATTGTTTTGAGTGCCCATATATATCTTCCAGCCCTCATTTATTCAGTAATCAAGAAGTGAGTTTAAAAAAAGTTTTGTAAGTATTGTTTAAGGGTTTCAAAGAAAAATCAAGTGTAGTTTGTTTGTGTGAAGAGATTTTCACAAGAGAAGAATTGCAACAACGTTCTTAAGGATTTCAACCTCAAATTTCTACATCTCTTGTTTTGGAGAAGTTTTCTAAACTCATTTATCTAGCTTGTTCTCATTTTGATTCTCATATATATCTTTACTAGATTAAACTGAGTTTTAATTTTGTTTTTACTCATTGCTTTTCACACACAGCCATTTGAGCTTAAGTATTTTACTTATAGTATATTTGGGTTATGGGTGTGATTCATTGAGTGTGAGCTTACAATTTTATTCTCATCTTTGTTGGAGAACAAAACACTTATTTGAGCTTTATTGTTGAGAGAACATATTATAATATACAAGGACATGTAGAGAAGTGGTTGGTGAGAGATGGGGTCAACTCTAAGAGAAGTGACATTGGTTGTAAATCCTAGGGAGATGTTGTAATTTCGAGCATTTGAGGAAGCTAGCACGGGCTAGGCCAACACTTAGAGGAGTGTATTATGTATTGACAATAGTGTGAGTTATAAACGTTTATTGGTGAGCATTGAAAACTAATTGTGTAGATTTTTGTGTTGATAGTAGAGATTCTCCTCGAGGGTGAGGAGTGGAGACGTAGGTCGAGGGTGACCGAACTCCGTGATCATTTGTTTGTGTTTGTGTTTGACATTGGTGCACTTATTCTCTTGTATATTTTCTTATCGCCTTTGTCTCATGATTATATCGCCCTTAGTTTAATTATATATTGTTTGCGGTGAAAGTTGATGTCTTCATTGCTGAATCCATTACACGTTTATCGATTGCAGATTCAAAGTAAAATTAGTCTTTTTATAAGACTTTCTTACACAATAAAAATAAGAAAAATACAACTCTCTTCAAACAAACGCAACGGATGTTTATCGCACGCTGCTTGTGTGGGATCTTAGCCTGTGATGGGGATGTTGATATCCGTGGACCACCTAACGATCAGATCAGATCTGAAGCTTCATTGATTCGCGGAGGAATCAAGAAACCGAAGCAGTTATCTCGGCAACAACGAGATAACCACTCTTCTCGAGATCACCGCAACGGGGCGATCTCAAGGAAATGAATCGAGACGTGCAGATCTAACGAACTCTCCTTCTTTATGCCGAAGAATCCTCTGAAGCCTCCTCCTCCTCTCTGAAATTCGTGGCTCTTCAGTCCTCAATTCGGCAGGGCTTCGCCAACGCTCGAGAATTCTATATCTGAAAAAATAAAGGCCCTGAGAATGTATTTATAGGCTTAAGGACCCCTGTTTTTGGATAAAAATGACTGATTCCCTCTTATCCTCAGTTGTAACTACTTAACCATATTCTTGGATAGATTCAGATCAGTTGGAACAAATCTAGGTGGTTAACGTTGAAAAACGACCCAAAACAGCCAAAAACAGCATTCTGGGGGGGTGCGGACACCCGTGGGTGTCTTGGCTTGACCGAAACACTCGTGGGTGTCTCGGCCCGTGGGTGTCTCGGCCAAGCTGAGACACCTTTGGGTGTCTCGGCCTGGCCGAGACACCAGTGAGTGTCTCAGTTTGGCCGAGACACCTCTGAGTGTCTCGGTCTGGCCGAGACACCAGTGAATATCTCAGGTATTTTGGCTCTAACTTCTTCATAAAACCTCTAAATAATCTGATTCTAGATTCATTGGAAAGCTGATAGAGAGATCTATAACTTTCATGTTTTTAGTTTCTTCATATTCGAATCATATCATGGCCAAAATCATCATTCTTCTCCGAGACACCAACACTGTCTCGGAATTCTGAGGCAGTTTGTACTATCTTTGGTATTTTAGCTTTATCTTTCTCATATAATCTCCAAATGACCTGATCAAAGATGCATTGGAAAGCTAACGAGGAAATCTACAGCTTTCATGTTTTGAGTTTCTTCATATTCAAATCGAATCATAGCCAAAATCACTCTACAATGTTCAAGACACCTTTGGGTGTCTCGCTTGGCCGAGACACTCGCTTGGCCGAGACACTCGCTTGGCCGAGACACCTCTGGGTGTCTCGCCGAGGCCCGGGACGTAGTCCTGCGCGTTCCGTCCGTTTTCACCATATCTTTGTCGTCCGAACTTGGAATCATGCGATCTGTCAAGAAGATCTACAAGCTCCCATGATTGAATCATCTGTGGAATGGATGGGACATGGAAGGCATTTCGTCTTTTGTAAGTGACGTGGAGCTCCCGATCAGTTTGTTTCCACATTGTTCTGCAGTTTCGTTGCTTCACATAGTTCGTCGACTCACTTTATTCTCTTTTTGACATCAAATGAGCTTTTGTGATTCAGATAGTGGCGTTCATCATCTTCTCTTTATCTCGAGCCGTGTGCGGGGACCTATAGGTAATTTTTAATGCCTACGGATACCCCCTCCAAAGTATTTCAGTCTCGTTTCTTTTATAGATGAGCCTGAAATACTTTGGATATGATCTGTCCAACCTTTAGTCGGTGTAAAAGGACGTGTTGATAGCTTTGATTCTTGACTCCTTCGATTTTTAATCTATTCGATGTTTTGACGATAGCTGAAGTTCTCCCGGCGTTGCGTTTATCGTCTGGCCGTCATCGAAATCTTGAATCAAAACTGGTGAGTTGATTTTGGCTCGTATCGTCGAGTTGACTTTGAACTGATTATCTCCATCACGATATGTTAACTCGTATTGACTTTCATCGCAGCACGTTGACTGGCGTTGACCTAGGGTTACGCGTTGACCGGTATTAATCTAGGGTTTCGAGTTACCAGACATTGACTTTTTTATTGCAACACGTCGACTGACGTTGACCTAGAGTTATGCATTGACCGGTGTTGACCTAGGGTTTTGGATCGCCCGACGTTGACATTTTCATCGTAACACGTTGACTGGAGTTGACCTAGGGTTACGCGTTGACCGGCGTTGACCTAGGGTTTCGGATCGCCTGGCGTTAGCTTTTTTTTGCAACGCATTGACTGCCATTGACCTAGGGTTACGCATTGACCGACGTTGACCTAGGGTTTTGGATCGCCCGACGTTAACACAGTTTATACTCGTACGTTTGCTGGAGTATACACGGTTTAAGCTCTTAAGGTTTTGGAGCATGGCGGCTCCAACAGTTGGAGCTGCAGGAACAACTGTTAAAGCTGATTTGTCTGCAGATATGGATCTTATCCTGAAGTTGTTAGATGCTCGAGTTACGAGACCAACTAATGGGGATAATGCATCAATGACTCTCACATTCATAGGATTTTTGGCTAACCCTCAGCCATCAATGGGTTTGAAGAGCCTTTACCGACTACCATTTGAGTCAGGCTAGTATGCGAATTGTTTAAGTCCGTTCCGCATATAACGTTGTGTTAAAAGAGTTAACTCTTTTAGTGTTATGATATTGAATACGTAGACTTCGTCTTTCTCACAGGAATAGACTACCCGACCGCATGTATCAGGTGCAGACTTAGGATTTTTAGCAAATCCTCAGCCATCAACGGATTTGACGTGCCTTTACCGATTACCGTTTGAATCGGGCATGCATACGGATTGTTTAAGTCCGTTCCGCATGTAACGTTGTGCTAAAAGAGTTAACTCTTTTAGTGTTATGATATTGAATATGTAGACTTCGTCTTTCTCACGGGAATAGACTACCCGGCAACGCGTGTTAGCCGTCGACTTATCCCTTCTTAGGATTCGGGATAAAATGCCTCAGATTGGTATTATGGTGTCTTCTTCAATCGGTAAAAGACTAAACTGGCAACGCGTGTTAGGTGTTGACTTATCCCTACTTAGGATTTGGGATAAAATTCCCTATACGTGTGAGGCACGGATTATGGTGTTATTAATAACAACCTATCACAATGTTGAATATGTAGGCTTTTATCCTTTTTTACGGTCAATGGCTAACCAGAAACGCGTGTTAGGTGCTGACTTATCCCTACTTAGGCTTCAGGATAAAATTCCTAGATTCGGATTCTGGTGTCTTCTTCAATCGGTGAAAGACTAAACCGGCAACACGTGTTAGGCGCTGACTTATCTCTACTTAGGATTCGGGATAAAATTCCCCGTACGTGTGAGGCATGGATTACGGAGTTGAAGGATGGTGTCGAAAAATAGGAGAGGAAGAATTTTATATTCTATCTCCCAAAACTGAAGAGGAAGAATTTTATATTCTATCTCCAGTTATCAAGGAAACTCGAAGTGGGATCTCCACCTTGAGAATCCGGAAAAGTGAAACTAGGATGGGATCTCCACTCCAATAATCAGAAAGATTCAAGAAACCCTAACTTTTATAGGATTGATTGCTTAATCTAAGAAAAGAATTCCTCATTTATTGAGGTAAAATTCTGATTTCGGCCCTAACTTTTATAGGTTTGGCCGAATAGGAAAAGGTGGAAGTCTTTCGTTTATCGAAAGGAGCATTCTGGTCTTGGTCCTAACTATCTGCAAAGGTGGAAGTCTTTCGTTTATCGAAAGGAGCATTCTGGTCTTGGTCCTAACTATCTGCAGGTTCGACCAGTGAGGTTGGAGGCAACCCTAACTTTTATAGATTTGATTGTTCAAATTAAAAGTGGACCTCTCGTTCATGGAAGGAATCAAGAGGGGATTTTGGTTGTGGTCCTAACTGTTTAAATGTTTGACCAAGATGGGAATTTGAGACAACCCTAACTGTTTAAAGGTTTGATCGTTCAATTTATGGACCTCTCATTCATAGAAGGAATCGAGAGGGGATTTTGGTTATGGTCCTAACTGTTTAAAGGTTTGACCAAGATGGGAATTTGAGACGATCCTAACTGTTTAAAGGTTTGATCGTTTAATTTATGGACCTCTCATTCATGGAAGGAATCGAGAGGGGATTTTGGTTGTTTCCTTACTGTTTAAAGGTTTGATCAAGATGGGAATTTGAGACGACCCTAACTGTTTAAAGGTTTGATTCGTTTAATTTGTGGACCTCTCGTTCATGGAAGGAATCGAGAGGGGATTTTGGTTGTGGTCCTAACTGTTTAAAGGTTTGACCAAGATGGGAATTTGAGACGACCCTAACTGTTTAAAGGTTTGATCGTTCAATTTATGGACCTCTCGCTCATGGAAGGAATCGAGAGGGGATTTTGGTTGTGGTCCTAACTGTTTAAAGGTTTGACCAAGTAGACAGTGGGAGTAGGAGTACAAATCACAGTAGGAGTGTTGACTTATACAAGTCACTCAGAGGGGGTTCCTGGTGTTAAGTGACAAATACTTAACACGGAGGGGTTTAATAATCGTCAATGATCAGGAGATTAAAATTATGAATACTATGTCCGGACTCTAACAATGAGAATGTTGAGTGCACAGACATGGCGGGAGTTTGAGTGGGAGTTTCTTATTCATCACCTTCTTGTAGTGACCGGGTTATCCCTAAGAATACACTATATAGAATTCTCTCGGGAACTTCCCGTTACATGAATTATCCACCCACAGCTTTCTTCACGAAACTGGGTCTAACATTGTACTCTGTTGCACAACCGGGTTATCCTTAAGAATATCAGGCATGACATTCTTCAGGAACTTCCCGTGAAAGAAAGGAAATAGTTTAGACTCATATACCTATTGGAGTGTCAGGGAGCAGTTTAACTTCTTATACCGGTTGGAGGATTGAGAAGCAGTTTATACTCATATACTCTTCGGAGTAGTGCACCGTCATTCGGCTTATTCTAGCTTTATGGCGCCAGAGTCGATTAGAGCTTGAATCTTGTTCTTTAGGCTGAAACAAACCTCAGTAGGATGGAGAACCCTCCTGTGGTACGCACAGTAGTTTGGGTCTGTAACCCTCTTAGCTCCCTCCTGATCTTTAATAGATGGTAGCTCAATCTCACCATTATTCAGGAGGTACTCGAAAATATCCGGAATTTCTTCATCCTTGAAAGAGTACTCTTTTTGGAGTCCCGGATCTGGAGCCCTTTGCTGCTTTTAAGGTGTTGTTGTGATGTCTGATTATTATATCAGCAACCGCAGGCATTGACTATTGGCTTCTTTCGATCTTCTTCCTTCTGAGGAAGTGTTCGGCTTGTTCTCCGTGCATCTTCAAATCTTTCCAAGTCTTGGACGGGTTTAATCCCATAACTCCCAACACGTCCAAAGAGAGGTTATTGTGGAAAGTTTGTAGGATGAATTCCTCCGTGATCAGATCTCGGTAATTTATCGCCTTGTTCCAAAAGCGTTTAACAAAGTCGCCGACTATTTCTCTGTCTTTTTGCTTCTCATCGAAGAATGTCCTGATGGATACCTCGGCGTCGTCATCAAAGAAGTTGCCGAGAAATGATCTCTCTATATCGTCCTAGCTGTTGATGCGTCCAGGCTTGAGACGGCTGTACCAATCGAAGGCAGGCTCGAGAAAAGTGCCAACGAATAACCGAACCATCAATGCTTCATTGCCGGATATCATGCCCAAGTAAGACTTAAAGCAGATCAAATGTTGAGTGGGCGAGTCCTTCCCGTCGAACGGGATGAAGTTGATCAGGTTGAATTTGGCTGGATACGGGATCAACTCCCACTCTATCGGGTAAGAACACGGAATGCCGGTCTTCTTTACCTCTCGAACAAACATCAGAGTGTTGATTTGCTCTCGAGATCCTTCATCTTTTCATCCTCATCTATATCATGCTTTGGACGATTTCTGAGAGAAACAACGGGACTACCCCCAGCGTTGTTATCTTCGGTTGGACCACCCCCAGTGTTATTGTTGTTACGAGGGATATCAATGTTAATAGTCTCATCCGGTTCTGGATCACTATCTATTGTATTGACTTATTCTACTGCAACGTTGCAATGACTAGATTTGCCAATCTGTCTTGATAAAGCTTGAAGTTGCAGGTCATGTAACTC
Source organism: Asparagus officinalis (assembly GCF_001876935.1). NCBI lineage: Eukaryota > Viridiplantae > Streptophyta > Magnoliopsida > Asparagales > Asparagaceae > Asparagus > Asparagus officinalis. The sequence goes on along the minus strand of NC_033803.1, from coordinate 30,976,722 downwards.
CATCATCCATTGTATGTTCAGTTCTATTTCAACCTTAAACTCTTCTTTCTGCTAAGCGAGAGCATTTTCGATCATCTGAGTTATTTGGTCAGGAGTGATGGTGAGCGCTTCACGGGATTGCCCTCATCTGAGTTATTTGGTCAGGAGTGATGGTGAGCGCTTCACGGGATTGCCCTGGGCTGGATACAGTAGCATTTGAAGTTGGTCAGGAGTGATGGTGAGCGCTTCACGGGATTGCCCTGGGCTGGATACAGTAGCATTTGAAGCAATTGCGGAGCAAACCTCTGATGCTTCGTCATCTAAGGATAATCCTTTATTCATCCTTTGATAATCCCTGCGTCTAGTGGTTCCCGATCACAAACGGGTCAGACGATGCGATATGAGGGGATCAGAATTAGAAGGTCAAATCGACTTTCCCTTATCAGCCATGTTGATGGTGACCACGGATTGTTTAGGTCCTACAACTTCTAGCTGGAGCCGAGATATTAATTGAGCTATTCCCGAATTGACTGTTCTTCCTGGAGAAAAGTTAGGGCTAGACCCGCTTGAAACCATCGGAGACTTTTCCTTGTTGACCATATTAATGGTAACTTCTGGGAATTCGTCATCTCGAACGACCGATCTTGTTTTGTGATAACGCCTTGATTTGGGTTTTGACACTTCAGAGGAAAGCCTCTAGAACATCGAGATCCTCTGTGGAGCGGTCTTAGGGCAGCTACACGCTGATAATACTGCCCTGATAAGTTTGGTACACGGACAGTGAGAGTCTGTTTCTCGGGTACTTCTCTTTCAAGATTTATTCGTACCCCCAGCCTGATAGTATAACTCATCGACATTATGCCCGGAGCAATCTATCGGCTGTTTGCATGAATTCTCAGGTATAACGCGTTCGTCTGTCTGACGTGTTTTCTTCTGAGTAAACAACACCTTGTTGGCGTCTGTAGGAGTCACATGTTTGGAATCACACTTTTCTGAGAGTGAAACCTTATTGGGCTGCTGGCCTTCTGTACACACCCCTAAGCGGGCGATTACAGGAATCAACTTGTTAGAAGATCGTGTATGACCCCTAGTCTGGATGTTTGCTCGAGGCTCCTTCAACGGTCCCAAGCGTTCCTTAACAGGCGCTTTGCCTCGATCCTCGGGTAGAGAACCGATGCGATCCTTCAATGGAATTCTAGATTTAGAGAGATCCACACTGTCATAGGGCTTCACCGGAGGTGCGGGAGCAATAGGAGCGGGATCTGGAGTTGACGAAGGCCGGAGAGCAGCCTCGGATGCTTTTGCCTTAGGCGCTGATTTGGCCTTTGGCATCCAAACTTGCTTAGATCTTGGTGGCTTTTTTACCACCTTTTCCTTCTGCAACTCCTGTGCCTTCCATACAAGGATCATTGTCTACGCTAGCAGTGCGCGGTGCTTATGGATACGCTCCTTAAGAGTTGAACGGGTCTTTTTGACACGAACCCATTCATTGGTTGCTGGTTTGGAGGAGGAGGCGTTTGCTTGCTGCTGGCACACTTGGCGCCTTCTGAGTTTCAAATCTGCATTATAGCAGATCCCATCAACAGACTCCAAAGCCTTGGCAAATTAGCGCACGAGATGTTGACGGCGCCTTTGACGAGCCCTCTTCGTCAGCACTGGTGCACTTTCAATGGGCAACTCCTTAACTTTCGAGGAGTTGTCACGAACGTTGGATCTGGTTTCTTTGGAGGCCGGAGAGGGGTCTTCCACTACATTCGGGTTCAGATCATCAGCCCTAGTCTTCGGATCTGAAGGTATGTTTTTTGCGGTAGTGGTTTTCCTGTGTTTGCAAGGAAGAAGATCTGGAGGAGGAGGAGGAAATATATTCCTTGAATTTCTGCTGGTCGAATTCGTATTCGACCTCATCGAACACTGGGATCTTGATCGTCGGTTGCGTCACGACAGCCTCGGCAGCAAGGCTGTTGGCTCCCACTGTGGTCGCCGGTTTTTTTGCAGTGAAAGTTGATGTCTTCATTGTTGAATCTATTACACATTTATCGATTATAGATTCAAAGTAAAATTAGCCTTTTTATAAGACTTTCTTACACAATGAAAATAAGAAAAATACAACTCTCTTCAAATAAATGCAATGGGTGTTTATCGCCCGCTGCTTGCGTAGGATCTTGGCCTATGACGGGGATGTTAATATCCAAGGACCACCTGATGATCAGATCAGATTCGAAGCTTCGTTGATTCGCGGAGGAATCAAGAAACCGAAGCAGTTATCTCGGCAACAACGAGATAACCACTCTTCTCGAGTTCACCGCAACGGGGCGATCTCAAGGAAATGAATCGAGACATGCAGATCTGACAAACTCTCCTTCTTTATGCCGAAGAATCCGCTGAAGCCTCCTCCTCATCTCTGAAATTCGTGGCTCTTCAGTCATCAATTCGGCAGGGCTTCGCCAACGCTCGAGAATTCCAGATCTGAAAAAATGAAGGTCCCGAGGCTGTATTTATAGGCTTAGGGACCCTTGTTTTTAGATAAGAATGGCTGATTCCCTCTTATCCTCAGTTGTAACCACTTAACCATGTTCTTGGATAGATTCAGATCAGTTGGAACAAATCCAGGTGGTTAACGCTGGGGGTTACGGACACCCGTGGGTGTCTTGGCTTGGCCGAGACACTCGTGGGTGTCTCAGCCTGGCCGAGACATCTCTGGGTGTCTCGGCCTGGCCGAGACACCAGTGAGTGTCTCGGTTTGGCCGAGACACCTCTGAGTGTCTCGGCCTGGCCAAGACACCAGTGAGTGTCTCGGATATTTTAACCCTAACTTCATCATATGACCTCTAAATAACCTGATTCTAGATTCATTGGAAAGATGAAAGAGAGATCTACAGCTTTCATGTTTTTATTTTCTTCAGATTCGAATCTGATCATAGCTAAAATTATCATTCTTCTCCAAGATACCAACACTGTCTCGGAATTCTGAGGTAGTTTGTACTATCTTTGGTATTTTGTCTTTATATTTCTCATATGATCTCCAAATGACCTGATCCAAGATGCATTGGAAAGATAATGAGGAGATATATAACTTTCATGTTTTGTGTTTATTTAGATTCAAACCTAATCATGACCAAAATTGCTCTACAAGGTCCGAGACACATTTGGGTGTCTCGACCAATCCGAGACACCTCTAGGTGTCTCAGATTAGTAGAGACACCTTAGAGTGTCTTGGCCAAGCTGAGACACCTTTGGGTGTCTTGGGTTGGCCGAGACACCTCTGGGTGTCTCGCCGAGGCCCGGGACATAGTCTTCCGTGTTCCGTCCGTTTTCGCCTTATCTTCGTCGTCTGAACTCAGAATCATATGATTCAAGATGCATTAGAAAACCATCGAGAAGATCTACAAGCTCCCATGATTGAATCATCTGTAGAGTAGATGGCACATGGAAGGCATTTCATCTTTTGTAAGTGACGTGGAGCTCTCGATCAGTTCGTTTCCTCGTTGTTCTGCAGTTCCTTTGCTTCACATAGTTCGTCGACTTACTTCATGCGCTTGTCGATGTCAAATGAGCTTTTGTGACTCAGATAGCGGTGTTCATCATCTTCTCTCTATCTCGAGCCGTGTGCGGGGACCTATAGGTAATTTTTGACGCCTACATATATCCTTGCATATCTTATTGTATATCACATTGTTAGGATATATTAGTTTATAAGTTTTAAATTTGTCATCATATTCTGATTAGATTATCAAATAACCTATTCACCCCCCCTCCCCTCTAGGGTACTTTCATTTGGTATCATAGCTTGGTGCTCTTGACTTGACGCTTAATCTCCTAAAGTCAAAGATCCAAGTTTTTATATCTTGCTAATCTAGTTTTGAGATTATTTTATATTTCTTGCATAATTTATCATAGATATGCACGGTGCACATAGTTTAGGCTATGCCATTACTATTGCTCCAAGAATTGATAATTTTCCCTATGCTCAATGATGTGTTAAATTTAAACTTTTTGTTAGATCTAGATATTTTAATTTGTGGGAAATAATTGAATATGCTTATGTTGTGCCCACATTGGAAAATCCAAGTGGAGCAATGAAGATAAAAGGATGTTTACAATGAACAAGCTCTTGTTAGAATTTTTTCTTAATGCTTTTGACTCATCTATATCTAATAAGCTTGATTCTTTTAATAGTGTTTATACATTATGGAAATTTATAGAAGCATATCAAGGAAACTTAGAGGAGATCCGACGTGTTTTGGCGGATTCCACTTCAAGTGAAATTGGAGCTTCATCTGCACACGGCCACTAGGCGATAGCCCTAGTGAGGTATGCGAGTCCGATTCCGAAAATAATTTATCTATTGATGAACTCGCTTGTGCATATGAACGTTTAATGCATATCCATAACAAATTGCACCATAATTTTATTAATTTGAAAAGCAAGCATGTAAATTTGAAATTCGATCATGATATGCTAGCATTAAAATTTGATGACATTTCTAAAGAAAATGTGATTCTTAAGAACAATAATGATAAATTAAAATAACATCATATTTCTCTTAGCTTAAAGATAGCTAGCTTATCAAATGAGAAAAATGATGTCATTTTAGAAGTAGAAATAATTAGAAACGAAATTAATTCTTTCAAAGATAATCATACTTGTTCAACTTCTAATACCAATGGATATGTGCCTAATAATGAGTTGAATCATATGAAGAACCGCATCTCATCCTTAGATTCAACCCTTACTACATGCATTAAAAATCATAAGAAACTTGTGAACAAGTGTGCTAAGTCATGGAATACTATTTCCAAATCACGTACACACTATGCACACATGTATAGTAAAATTTATAAATGTACTATTTGTGACCGTAAAGGCCATCTTGCCAAATTTTGCTATGATGCATAAAAATCTAAAAATACAAATATTAGTATTATATGTGCATCTCACAAAGTTTCTTCATCACACACACATACACATGCATACAAAGTTCATCATAAGCATGCAAATGTGTATAAGTATGATCATTGTGGAAGATTTTGCCATTTGACCAAATTTTGTTTTGATTTAAAAAAGTTTCGTATTTGCAAAATAATTTAAATAGACCACCCTTGTTTGCAAATGTTTCTCGTGCACATTCATATGGTCAACAAAATCAAATGCGTCCATTCCTTGTACTTATTGCAACAGGATGGGTCATTTACGTGACTTTTGCTATGACCGGATAAGTGTACTAAATGCTTCCAAATAGGGTCATAATCCAAGGGCATTGGATTCTATTGATAGAGATCGTGTCCCTAAACTCTTCGGTACTAAAAATGTTTGGGTACCAAAACAAGTTTGATTTTTTTTAAAGAACAAAACTTTTACCGTTTTTGGTTTTTCATGTTCTTTAAAAGATAAATTTTGTTTGGACTTTGTTTGTAAACAAATTTATGAATCTTTTTTTAAAGAATATTTTTCATCATATTTAGAAAAGAATGTGATTTTTTAAATATAAAATAAATGGTGTTTTAAATTTTTATATTGATCAAAGTTATTTTTGAGAATTTATTTTTGTTTTCATTACATATCATGAATTTTTATTGGTTTTGATTTTGAAAAAGAGGTTTATATTTAGCAACCTGGATTTATTGATCTTTTTCTTTCATATCATGTTTTTTCCGGGTTCAAAATCTTTTATTGGGTTGAAACAAGCTCCAAGAGCTTTGCATGATTACCTATTTAGTTTTCTGTCGAAAATGATTTAATTGATCAATGTGTTTGTTTTATCCAAACCATACACTTCTTTTTGATCTTTGTGGATGAAACACATAAATGTTTCGATATTATTTTTTGTATGATCATGTAGATAGGAAAGAAGTGTCCATTATTTATATTAATTGAGAATCTCTATGAGCGAACATCTTTACCAAACTTCTTTGCCAAGAGATTGTTTTATAAGAGGTGATTTGAGCATGCTTATTATTTGATTCAAATATTTGCTTGATCATTTCTTATCTCCTTCAGAAATTGATGTTTACAAAAAATTTTGGCCTACATTTGGATTTCAAATCATTTCATGAATTTATTAATTTTTATGAATTTTTATGAATTTTCTTTCATAAATTTTTATAAATTAATTCATGAATTTTATTTGATATTATGATTTATTCATGGATTTTCATAATTTTTCTTCGTGGGTTTTCTTTCATGAATATTTTTGAATGATGTTTGGATCATCATTTTATTGCCTTTGGAGATTTGTTAATACTATTATTTTTTAACTTTAATTAAGTTGTTTTGATATGAGTCGCCGTGTGAGCACCCTTTGGTCGCGGAATTACCAAAAGGTGGATTGAGAAGAAGACAACCAAAACACAAGAACAATTCAGTATGACGAAGAAAAATACCTTCTCTAGATTATGAAGAATCAATTATTATAAATCTTTCCCTCACAATCTCACTAGAATCGAGAACAAGCTCTCTATCCTCTCTAAACCCTAATACAATGATTAGAATCTCTCTTAATTACCTCTGATTGCTTAGAAACCCTAAAACAATCCTTTATATAGGTGTACAAATATGGATGACAATCTGGTAAATAACCAAGCCCAAAACCAACAGGAATTCGTGTGAACAGAAACCCAACCAAACCAGGAAACCGTCAATGAGTCGACTCATGACTGAGATGAGTCGACTCATGACCTCATATGAGTCGACTCATAACTGATGAGTCGACTGGTCAGAGACTTTTGCTAACAGGGCTTGATTTCGTGAGTCGACTCATGACAGGCATGAGTCAACTCAACCTGATGAGTCGACTCATGTACATGTATGAGTCGACTCACGAGCTGAAAACTGGATTCTTCGAATCTGTTGCTTGTCTTCTCGTTCCACGCTTCCACCTGCGTTCCACTATACTGTTTTACACCCCTATTCTCATGCTATCATGAGAATCATCTATCCTTAAGCTCCCATGAGGATCGCTAAGTTCCGAAGAGAAGATACACCCGTATCATGTTTTATGCATTAATTTTTGTTTAAGATTTGTTTTAAAATCTATGTATTAAGACACCATTGTCATAATGATATATCTAATGTGTTCTTTTGGTCTTTTTGTATGTGAGTTGTCATGATATTTTTTTTATACGCACATATTGATGTCTTAATGCATATATCATCTTGAGTCATTTATTTGCTTTATTATTTCCATTGATACATGCTATGTGGTATTTTGATAGGGGGAGCTTTTTCCCTATATTGTATTATTTAAAATAGTACGTAATAGTATCGATAATACAACAGATTAATTCTAGAAATTTTATCGTACGAAATTAATTTATAAATATTAAAATCATTTAAATAAATATAAAACTTTAGATTTTAAATCATAGAAAATTGTAAAAAATTAAGAAAAATACAAATACTCTTTTAAAAAATATAATTAAATATTTTAAAATACCAAAAAATTATTTTAACTAGTATCAAAAATTTATGGTCCTTACACCGCTCCAACGCCTTAGAGCCTAAACTGTGTAGACTATAGTTAACGTATGAGTATAAACTGTGTTTACACTAATCAAAGCGCGATGAAAGTCAACGTCGGTCAACGCGTTATGATGACGGTCAATGCCGGTCAAAACGTAGTCGTAAGTCAACACTGGTCAACGCGTTGCGATAAAGGTTAACGCTAATCAACGCATTATGATGAAGGTCAACGCTGATCAAAGCATAGCCGTAAGTCAACACCAGTCAACGCATTACGATGAATGTCAACGCCGATCAAAGCGTTATGATGAAGGTCAACGCTGGTCAAAGCGTAGCTGTAAGTCAATGTCGATCAACGCATTACAATGAAGGTCAACGCTGGTCAAAGCGTAGCCATAAGTCAATGCTGGTCAATGCGTTGCAATGAAGGTCAACGTTGGTCAACGCGTTATGAGGAAGAGTCAACGCTAGTCAACACATTGTGATGAAGGTCAATGCGTCGATAATTTTTAGCCAAAACACGGCTCAGATTGACTCCAGAACAAAGGATGATTCCAAGGATTTCAACCGTATTTTAGATATGAATTCCTGATGAAGATAGTCAGTTCAAGCGTTGACTCAATGACACGAGCTAAAATCATAAATCAACACACCAGTTTTAATTCGAGACTTCGACAACGGTCAGACGATAACGCAACGCCAGAAGAATTTTAGCTATTCGACAAAAGACTAAATAAACTGAAAATTGTAGAATTCAAGAACTGAAGCTAATTATAGGTCCTTTTACACCGACTGAAGGTTGGGCCTATCACATCTAAAGTATTTTAAACTCTTCTATAAAATAAATGAGACTGAAACACTTTGGAGGGGGTATCTGTAGGCGTTAAAAATTACCTATGGGTTCTCACACACAGCTTGAGACGGAGAGAAAATGATGAACATTATTATCTAAGTTAAAAAGAATTATTTAACGCCGACAAGCATATGAAGCGAGTCGACGAAGCTTACGAATCAACGGGACATCAGAATAACAAAGAGACGATCCGATCAGGAGTTACGTTTCACTCATGAAAGATGAAGCACCACTCATGTCTTGTCCGCTCCACGTATGATTCACTCATATGGCGCTGTAGATCTTTTCGACATAGTTTGAATTGCGTTATTCCGAAATCGGACCGGGAAATCACAGCGTAAATAGTCAAAGGCGAGCAACATGATGTCTCGGTCAAAACCGAGACACAACGAGTGTCTTAGCCAGCAGAGACACAAGAGGTCTCACCAACTGAGGACACAAAGATTGTCTGGCCGGCCGAGACACAAATGTGTTCTCGGCAGCTGAGACACATCAGGTCTCAGCAGCCGAGACACAGAAGCTGTCTTAGGTCCCGAAAATGTTGTTTCTCGCTGTTTTCATTGTTAACCACCGAGATTTTGGTAGATTATGATCCAACAGCCCCTCAACTGATTTGAACGTGATTTTGAGTGAAGATAAGAGGTTATCGACCGTTCTTATCCGAAAATTGAGCTTCTGAAACCTATAAATACAGCCCTAGGGCCTTCATTCACAGATAGGGGGTATTCTCGAGCATCGGCGAAGCCTTATCGAACTGAAGAGTGAGGAGCACAAGTTTCA
>NC_033803.1:30924366-30967642 GCF_001876935.1 Asparagus officinalis | reverse complement strand
GGTGAGCTATTCAGCATAAAGAGGAAGAGTTCGAGAGATCTGCATCCGATCATCCATTTTCCTTGAGATTGCACCTAGCCGTGATTCTCGAGAAGAGTGATTATCTCGCTTTGCCGAGATAGTTACTTCAATTTCTTGTCTCCTTTGTGAGGCAACGAAATCGTTATTCAGATCTGATCAGTTTGTGGTCCACAGATAAACCCCGGCACCGGCATAGATCCCACACAAACAACGGATGATAAACGTTCGTTGTGTGTGTTTTAAGAGAGATGTAATCTTTTGTTTTTATTTTTGTTGAGTTCATTGTAACAACTAAAGTTGTAATGAGTCCACTAATAAAAGAACCAACTTTTCACCAAAACATAGTAGTCTGTCCACATGAGGGTGCGATAAGGCTTATGAGCCGTCCTTTAGGATACCTATAAGGTAGGTCATCCCATACTCATGTTATGTACTAAGATCATGATGAGACGAATGAGCCGTGTACATAATTTTAGGATACCTACAGGGTAGTCCGTTGTGCATGATAATGCGATGAGATCAGGATCTTGCAAAGAGTTGCAAATGAGACAATTACTCGATAGCCTGAGTTTTGGTGGACGCCAAAAGTGTTTATGTCACACTGTTGAATATATATTTGACTGAGATACCTTACTCTTGTGAGTACATAAGACTTATATGTTGATGTTCATTATGGTGTTTTATTTTCCAGTGATGTTTCTTTCCATAGTTTAGGATTAATATTTAGATATCTACAGTTTGAGACATATGGTATATACATGAGGGTTTCCTTATTTGGATTATTTTGCTCGACGTACTACGTCTCGTATTGTATATTTCTAAGTATTAATATCATTAGATATAAGGAAAATGATGTAAGTAGACTATGCTTAATAGATAGAGTATCCATTATATCTAGCAGCCCTTCCCCTAGGGGCGGATAGAGGTAATCATGCTTTAGTGCTCTGACGTTCTTGTTATTGTTTTCTTTTTGTTTTAAATTTCTTTTCACATGGTTTAGAATTTCAGAGAGCTGCAGGTTGACGGACTTACAGCATAGTCACTATCGCTCAGATATAATAGTTGAGACTCCACTGTAGTTGACTTTCATGTTCAGACATTAAAGTTTATTTTCTTATTGTAAAGGTTGTGGGCCTTAGAACGATTTTTATTTGATTCATGTTGAGACACTTTTCAGTGGTCAGATGTATTTCAGATTTATCAGTTGAGACATGAGTTCACTTATGAGATTTATCTTTCGACATCATCTTTATTGTATTTATTTCCTTCTTTTTACCTATATTGTACCTGCACTTTATTTTTGATTCCACTAGAGGATATTATTATGATTGATGAAACATGTTATTGTACAGTGTAGGGTGCATGGTAGGTTTGACATCTCTGGGTTCATCTTGAACTATAGCCATGTGTGAAAACAGGGGCATCACAGTTGGTATCAGAGCTCTAGTTCTAGCATCCTTAGGATCATCCTGTATCGAGTCATGGAGCTAGAATAGAGTTTCTTAGGGTTCATTTATAGAGTCCGCTAGGAATTCCTAGAATGAGTGAGGACGGTATATATGTCTATCTCAAAAATTTCAAAATTTTTTATAATAACTATTTTACCTTGGTTATAAAGTAATTGCATGAACGATATAGTTTGATTATTGCTATGTGATATATATGCTATTGTCAGAGGTCTCATTACCATTTCTTATAAATGTATAGATGGTCAGACGAGGATGTGGATGGAGAGGATCCTGTACTCAGAGAGAGAGGCAGGATGGGCGAAAGCCCGAGCCACAGCAGGCTCCACCTGAGGCCAACAACAGGCTCCACCCGAGCCAGCAACAGGCTCCACCTGAGCCAATACAGGCTCCGCAATACTTCATAGACCTCATGGCACCCATGGTAGCTAGGCTAGCAGCTCTCGAGGAGGCGAGTTGACAGCCAGACTCAACCAGTTGCACCACCGCCTGTAGTTCCACCGCCAGTAATTCCAGCTATCCCTATTTCAAAGGAGTCCTCAGACAGTACACCAGGGATCACCCCACCATCAGTTGTAGCTGCAGAGCAGGAGACTTGGCTTCTCCTAGTTGAGAGGTACCAGAAGATGAGGGCACCGAAATTTCCGGGATCATCAGATTCACTTGTAGCCCACAAGTGGAAGGAAGATGTGGGGAATATTCTTGACTTGCTTGATGTGGATCCAATCCAGAAGCAAAGGTTAGCAGCTTTCAGCCTAAAGGGAGATGTCGGGGGATGGTATAGACTTCAGTGCACCCCAGAGCAGCGGGTGACACATTCATGGGAAAATTTTGTCTATTTCTTTGATGAGCGGTACATCTTTTCCACAGCACGGACCGGGAAAGAGCTTGAGTTGACCAGATTAGAGCAAGGAGACATGTATGTGGTAGATTACGAGAGCCGGTTCATGAGTATACTTCAATTTACAGGCATGTGGCAGTCAAGAGAGCTCCAGGCTCAGATGTTTCTTATGGGGCTTCGTTCAAGCCTTAGACGCTACCTTGTGTCCAGAAGGTTCCGCTCAGTTAGAGAGGTAGCTGATGCAGCCATAGCACAGGAGACAGAGACTGTGATGTTCTAGAAGACTAGAGAGGGTAGCTCTAAATCAGGGCTGCAGAGTGATAAGGTCAAAGGTAAGAGGCCTTTCGCCAGACCTGGAGGACCGCAACAGCGGGGTAAGGATTTTCAGCACCACCAACAGGGGTAGAGGAGACCACCACATGTAAAGGGGACCATCACATGATCAGAGAGCACCGCAACAATGCAGGATTCAGGGTGCATGTTACAATTGTAACAAGATTGGACATAAAGCCAGGGATTATCGTAGTGCACGAGCAGGAGGCCAGCAGCAGGGTCAAGGACACGGGCAGCAGTTGAACCGTGGACATGGTCAGTAGTAGTAGGGCTATGGTTACGACCAGCAATAGTAAATGATAGAGGCACCACCTACCGTTCCTAGGATTAAGGGGCCAACAGGCCAGATTCGAACAATTCAGGAGGTTCCTCAGGGTCAGATTGACCCATATGTTCTACCGCCAGCAGTGCAGCAGGCGCCGACCACCGATAGAGTCTATGCAGTTATACCATGTGATCATGGTGCGAGCGGAGCCATAGTGAAAGGTACATTTCTAGTAACTTCCTTCCCAGATCGGATCTTGTTTGATTCAGGAGCTTCGTATTTTTTTATCTCTCATACCTTTATGGATAGGCTCTAGTTGATTTCACATCCTTTAAATGTTCTGTTATCCATCTCTACTCCTTTAGGGGAGATATCCCTATTAGAGAGTATCTGTAGGGGATGCGTCATCAGTCTAGATGAGTCTGAGTTCATCATCAACCTGATTGTTTTGTCGATGTCGGAGTTTGACGTCATTCTCGGTATGGATTAGCTATCATCCTACCATGTTAATATTGACTATTTTGCTAAAACAGTCAGCTTAAGGGCGTTCCATGGGTCTGAGTTGATCGTAGCGGCCTCACAGGAAAACTAGATTGCTGAGTCATTTCTGGCGTATGTCGAGGAGGTGATGCTGAGAGACCGGAGTGTTGATTTGTGTGAGATTAGAGTTGTCTCAGATTTTCAGGATGTCTTTTAGGATATACCTAGGTTACCTCCGGTGAGAGATGTTGAGTTCTGCATCGAGTTGTAGCCGGGCATAGCACTGATATCCCGAGCACTCTATCATATGGCACCAGCTGAGATGAGAGAGCTATAGACCTAGTTAGATAAGTTGTTATCTCAGGGATTTATTCGTCAGAGTCATTCTCCATGGGGAGCACCGGTCCTCTTTGCGAAGAAGAAGGACGATAGCATGCGTTTGTGCATAGATTATCGTGAGTTGAACAAGGTCACTATCCGGAACAGGTATCCACTACCGAGGATTGATGACTTGTTTGACCAGCTACAGGAAGCACAACACTTCTCGAAGATTGATCTTCATTCTGGCTATCATCATTTACGAGTTCGGGGTATGGATATTCCCAAGACCATTTTTCTGACTCGACATGGGTCTTTTGAGTTCCTTGTCATGCTATTTAGGCTGACCAATGCACCTGTAGTATTCATGGATTTAATGAATTGGGTCTTTCGTCCATACTTAGACCAGTTTGTGATTATTTTTATCGATGACATCCTTATATATTCGAGATCTGAGTTAGAGCATGAGCAGCATCTTCGTTTGGCATTACGGACTTTGCGAGAGCATCAGTTGTATGCCAAGTTCAGCAAATGCGAGTTTGGGCTATCAGAGATGAGATTTTTAGACCATGTTATCAGTCGGGAGGGCATTGCAGTAGATCCGGCTAAAGTGGAGGTCGTTCTTGATTGGGAGTCGCCGAAGACCGTTATAGAGATTTATAGCTTCTTAGGTCTCGCCAACTATTACAGGAAGTTCATTCAGGACTTCTCAAAGATTTCAACACCACTTACACGCCTTACGAAGAAGGATGTACAGTTTGATTGGGGCATGGAGTGCTAGGAGGCCTTTGATACATTGAAGGCTAAGTTGACTACAGTGCCAGTACTGATTATTCCGAGCAGTGATAAGACTTTTGTTGTCTATAATGATGCATCGTAATCGGGTCTTGGAGGTGTTTTGATGCAGACCCAGAGAGTTGTGGCCTATATTTTGAGGCAGTTGAGGACTCATGAGCAGAATTACGCCACAAATATTTTGGAATTAGCAGCAGTAGTCTTTGCACTTAAGACTTGGAGACATTATCTGTATGGAGTACAATTTGAGCTTTTCACGGATCACCAGAGTCTGAAGTACATTTTCTCACGAAAGGATCTCAACCAGAGGAAACAGCGATGAGTTGAGTTCATTAAGGACTATGAGTTCGCTATCAAGTACCATCCGGTAAAATCAAACATGGTAGCGGACACATTGAATAGGAAGCATCGTTGCGGGCTTGCAGCTTTGAGATGTTCACTACATCGAGACCTTTACACCCTCAGTCAGTTTGACTTTAGACCGAAGATTAGTAGGAGCAGCGTATTTTTAGGAGCTATGTCAGTACGGCCAACTTGGAGTGACAGAGTGGTCAGAGCTCAGCTAGAGGACTCTTGGATTCAAACCCGGAGGGGGGAGATTTTCAAAGAGCACAAAGCTGATTGGACTATTGGAGCAGATTGAGGCCTTCAGATGAAGGACCGGTTAGTCATGCCAAAAAATCCTCAGCTGAAGAAGGATTTATTTGATGAGGCACATCGTACCAGGTATACAGTGCATCCAGGCATAATGAAAATGTACAAGGATCTAAAGAGGTATTTTTGGTGGAGTGGCATGCATAGGGATATTGTAGAGTATGTAGCTAAGTATTTTCTCTGCCATCTAGTGAAGGCAGAACATCAGAGACCTGCAAGAACCCTACAACCTTTATCCATTCCTAAGTGGAAATGAGCGGATATTTCTATGGGCTTTATCGTGGGTTTGCCGAGGTCGAGCAAAGGGAATGATTCCATTTGGGTGTTAGTCGATCGATTGACGAAGTCAGCACATTTCTTACTTGTGAAGACGACTTACCCGGTAGAGACTTATGCGAGGATTTTCATCCGGGAGATAGTTTGTTTGCATAGAGTCCCAGAGACTATTGTATCGGATCGAGGCTCAGTTTTCACATCCCACTTTTGGAGGAGTTTCGAGAATTCATTCGGGAGCTAATTATCATACATTAGTGTTTTCCACCTACAGACGGATGGTCGAACGGAGAGAGTGAATCAGATATTGGAGGGTATGCTACGAGCATGCATTACTGATTTCTAGGGTAGTTGGGAGGACCACATCCTATTGATTGAGTTCACTTATAACAACAGTTATCAAGTGACGATTGGTATGGCTCCGTACGAGGCATTGTACGGAAGGCCTTGTAGATCCCCGATTTACTGGGCAGAGTCGGAGGATAGCTTATTACTTTGACCGAAGCTTATGAGACAGACTACAGAGAAGATAGTAGTGATTCGAGAGTGCATCCTTGCAGCGCAGAGTCATCAGAAGAGTTATGCAGATCAAAGGCGACGACCGTTAGAGTTCCAGATTGGGGACTATGTATTGTTGAAAGTATCTCCGATGAAGGGAGTCTAGCGATTTGGTAGGCGGGGAAAGCTAGCCCTGAGATATGTTGGTCTGTTCAGGATTATTAAGCACATTGGAGCCTTTTCGTATCGGTTAGAGCTTCCAACATCGATATCGATCATACACGATGTTTTTCATGTTTCTATGCTTAAGAAGCATTTGCGTGATGAGGAGCAGCAGTGGGTGTTAGACGCACCAGAGATTGAGTTTAATGATGACTTGACCACGATAGAGGTTCCTATATGTATTCTTGCTAAGGAGGACAATAAGCTTAGAAACAAAGTGATACCTTTGGTTAAGGTTTAGTGAAGCCATAAAGGAGCCGAAGAAGCTTCTTGGGAGCGCGAGGAGGATATGCGTTGTGACTACCTGCACCTGTTCGAGCAAGTAATTTGATTGATTTGATTATGCTTTGATTATACATATGATTATCAATATGGACATATTTATATTTAGCACTAGAATGTGGGTATTAATACTTAGCTTCTAATCTTTCAGAACACATAGTATATATATGGGGGGTCCCTTGTTTGGGTTTTTCGTCCGACGTACTAGTTCCGTTTTGTTAGGAGTTAAGTGGGAGCACCCACATTCTAGGTTGTTAAGTGTGGATATCTCTATTATACATTTGCGTAATTTTAGGGACGAAATTCTTTTAAGGGGGGAGAATGTAAAACCCTATAAATTTGAATATTATGTGGTAAATAATATTTAATATATTATACTATGATAAATAACATATTTTTGATGTTTGAGTACGTTAGAAATTGATTTGAGATCAATTCGATGTACATATTTTTGAGTATGAGAATGAATCAGTTTGCACAGGCAAACAGACTCAGCGTAGTCGACTTGTGCCCTTAGTAGTCGACTACTCTAAGCCCATAAATAATTTACAAAAACTTGAGTTGAGATTAGTAGTCGACTACTAAGCTTAGTAACGACTAGCGGGAGTTTTCCCAGTGTGTGCAGGTTTGGTATCAGGCTGATTGTGTTTGTTTCAAACCTGACCGTTCACCTATGTGTTTATACTCATTTTAAACCCTAATTCCTCACCTTACACGTGAAATATCAGCAACCTCTCACCTCCTTCAACCCTAACCCTTAAAGTGTGAGTTTTGGGTTTGTTCTTGAGGCGTTTGTGGAGAGGAAGGCAGACTTTTGGCGTTTTGGAGAAGAGGGATCTTGCGTGCACGTGTTCAGGAGATCAACACCACTTTGAGGTAATATTATCTTCGTTCAAACCCATCCTCATAGCTAAATAACTAGTTTGAGATGTTTAATTAATTTTCACATGCTTAGATCTTAACTTGAGGTGTAAAAGTTTGATTTTTGATGATAAATCTTAACCCTATGCTAGATCTGAAGTTAAATCTTTGCTGTTGATAATAGAAACGTGATCATGATCATTAGGATTTATGTTAATTTCGTTTATAACTTGTTAATTATGTTTATCTTATGAGTAAACGCTAATTAGTTGTTTAATTAAGGTTTCTTGTAAGCTAATTATGCTAAAATCCTAGGTTTGTGATACCTAAGGCATATGAACATGTATAAACGAAATATCACTCCTGTTCATGAGTAGTTAACATCATTGTGTTGATAATTTCATGGTTTAATTAAGAGCTAATAGAGGAATTTGGTTAATTAGTTTAACCCTAAATTTGAGCAAACTAATAAAATTGTTTCATGTTCAGGATGGTTCTTGAAATTTGATGAGTATTACATGTTTTATTTTTGTATTTAAATCTCATGATAAGTTTTGGGTGATTTATATATACTTGTTTTTGCATGAAAGAATAAACGTTTTAACAGGGTAGTCGATGCAAAACCCCACAAATTTAAATATTATGTGATAAATGATATTTAATATGTTATGCAGTGATAAATAGCATATTTATCTTTTTAAGTACGTCAAGAATTGATTAGAGATCAATTCGGTGTATACATATAAGAGAATAGTATAAATCAGTGTAATCAGATCCTTAGTAGTCGACTAATACCCTTAGTAGTCGACTACTAAGTGTAGGCTGTCTAAAAATCACAATAGATAGTTGATCCTCATCAAAACACTGATGATGGAAGTTACACTCTGACGACTTCCAGAAGGTTACAATTTGAAAACTTTCACGTAGATTGATGAAGGTTACAATCTAACGACCTTCGCAACAACTAATGAAAGCTCTAATCAACAGCCTTCACAATCAACATCGAGAGTTAGAATCTGACGACTCTCACATATCAAAGAGCTAAAGCAAAGATTACAAAACGACGATCTTTGCAATACTCTGACAGAAAGAGACTACAAATCGACGGTCTCTTCAAACCAAGACGTGGAAGTCCTCCCCACGTACTAGCATCAAGACGCACCGCGTTCATAGCCACGAACACAGCTCAGACGCAGCCTCCGAAAGCTGCCAACGCAGCTTCCATCTGCTGCCAAACGTAGCTCACATTCAGCTCCAAACGCTGCAAACGCAGCTCAGATCCAGCTGCCAACGCAGCTCATGTTCGGTCACAAACGCAGTCTCCGAAAGCTGTCAACGTAGCTTTCATCCGTTGCCAAACGCAGCTTCCAAGCTGCCAAACGCAGCTTTCAACAAGATGCCAAACGTAGCTTCCAAGCTGCCAAACACAGCTTTCAACAAGATGCTAACGCAGCTTCCAAATTGCTGCGTCTGAGCTTCCAAACACTACGTTTGAACGCAGAATTCATGCCAGAACGCGGATTTTGCGTTTGACTTGTTCAAACACGAGCTGAACAGTTTCAAAACAGTTTCCCACGATCTGAGGGGATCACAAATCCATTCAGGAGTGATTTAAGGGGCGGTTATATCTCATTAGCCCCACTTATGAGCGAATTAAGGGGGCGGTTACACCTCTTAATCCCTTATAAATAACTGAAAATCAATTTAGTTCAGGGGTTCGGTCTATTGGAACATCTTGGCAGCAAAGCAGCGAAAAGAGGATCCTTCATCCTTCGGTTGGAGCTTTGAAGATCAGCAACAAGATCTTCTTCATCCTTGGCTTATAACCGACTTTCGGTTAAATCAACTCTTTCATAGAGTTTTAAATGCCACGTAAGTTCTCCACAACGTCAAATCGTGAGGAGAAGATATTGTTCCAGTGAATCAAGATTTTCGGATCGTCAACGGAGAGCAAGTTCGACGCAAGCATTCGAAAGAAGCACTTCATCGCCACCGTGAAGGACCCAGAATTAAACAAAAGGGAGAATCCAGATCATTCTCCTCTCTTTTGTAATCAGGAAATCCAATTGTAACCGAGAGTTGAGAGATTTGTAAACATTCTTTTTCTAAGCAGTTAGAGAGAATAAAATCAAACGCAATTCTTTCATCATTTTCTTATTACAAAATTTTCCACAAACAAAAGATGGCGACTCCGCTGGGGATGAGCTTCTCTGATGAAGAAGTGGTGGCGCAATCCGATATTCATCTCACTGGAACAACCGTCGAAACTCTCGTGGTAGAATTTGATCAAGCCAAGTTTGAGGAGGCTCTGTCATCCGGATCCCTTAGCCCCAAGGCTATGCGCAAGATCCGCAAAGTCTTCAAGGAGACTAAAGCTCCAGTTATGGCCGACTCGTTGAAGGACTGTCTCCCTTGGGGGTTGCACTGTTCATACGGTCCCCTCTCTGAAGGAGAAGACTTAGCTTCGGCACAACTCCAAAACAGCCGATCCTCTAATCAACGCGAGCTCCGCGTTTGTGAGCCTCAACACGAGCTCTACATAAGCCAAGCTAAACGCAGCCCTCAGGACTGCGTTTCACCAGCAACACCTGGAGCTCAGGCATGCGTTCGGGTGACTAAATTCAATATGGAACCTGGTGTATACCGTTGGGGGGTATTCCATCCCCCCCCGGACCCCCTGGCCAGGGGCGTGCCGCCCTCTGGACCCCCGACTCGCTGACCGGGCAGCGAGACCCCCGAATACTCTGTGTAGCGCGACTAGGTTGAGGGACGGATATAAGAAGTTCATGGATTCAAGGCATCTCAACCAGATCCATGTTCACCAAGAGCCAGTCCTGTCCAATCATGGACTGGGGGTTCCAATTCAAACCTCACGATCAGTGAACAATTCTCCTCGAATCTTCACAACAGATTTGAGAAAGTTCATATCGAGAGAAAGACCGATGCAACAAGTCATTCGTTCATTCCAATGTGAACGACTGATTCCTACGGTCCTCTCGGGATGTCAATGTTGTTCATATGCGGACAAACAATTGGTGTTCGACCAATTAACGCATGTTGCCTTGCCCAACCAACAACGATGTTCTCACAGGAAGAAGTCTCCAGAGACCGAATATCTTGGGGTCACTATCAATGTGATCAGCAGAGGGACACAGGAAGAAGTCTCCAGAGACCGAATATCTTGGGGTCACTATCAATGTGATCAGCAGAGGGAAAGCCCCATGTCCTAGTTCCGATGACTAAGAGATAAGTCGTTCACCGACCTTTAGAGAAATCATTAATGAGTTTGAAGGAGTTTACCAACGCACTCGGATGCGAACAGGAGCCATTCTCCCTGTCAACTATCGGAGGCTAGCCAGAGGAACTAATTCCGATGATGAACACTCAGCCATTGCGGAGTCTCAATCATCAAGCTCTTTCATTGGGCAAGATAGCTTCACCCACATGGCAGAACATTCTGAAGATCTTTCAAAGAGGGTTGTTGAGCAAGACGTCATGCTCAAATCACAGCAGAAGACCCTCAATGAACTCATGGCCCTGTTGACTCAAATCGTCGCAGACAAGGCCAAATCTCAGGAGATAGATTCGCCACCTAAGCAAGAATCTTCCAGGAGAGAAAAAGTGTCTTCATCCCGACTTTACACAAGCAAAGGGAAGGAAAAAATGGTTGATGACACGGCTTCTGACCAAGAAGCCTATAACCTAGAATCTTCTTCTGATGAAGGAAGAGAGACGGAGAACTAGCAGAATCTCCAGTCTTTCAAAATGAAATAATTGGAAGCCCGTCTCAATGTCATTGCCAACAGAAGCGAGCTCCAAGACGAGGGAGTTGTCAGACCCTATCCTGTCGAATGGGATGCAGCCCCTTATCCTCCAAAATTTGAGGTCCCGACGCTACAAACTTTTGACGGCACGGGATCACCGAACCAACATATCTATCATTTCAAGTCACAGACTGGGAATGTGATATCAAATGACGCCATACTGGCTCGATTATTCATTGGCACCCTCAAGGGAGTTGCCTTTGAATGGTTCAAAAAATTGCCTGTCGGATGTATCCAAAAGTGGGCAGATCTAGAGAGACTCTTTATGTCGAGATTCTTTGAAGAGGATACGGAAGTCTCCATCCATACCCTTCTCGCAACTAAGCAGAAGAAGAGGGAGTCCGTCAAAGCCTTCATCAAGAGGTTTCGAAACATGGCTCTGCGATGTTCGTCAGGTATGACACAGTCTACACTGGTAGAGACCTGTCGACATAACTTGCAAACCGACCTCCTAACCCGAATAGGAGTTGCAGGATGTCGTTCTTGGAGACAACTAATCTCTCAAGGAGAACAGGCCCAAAAAATTATTACCAGGATCAAAGCTGAAGAACAAAGTATGCAGGATCAACCTGAGCAATCGGACCAAGCCTAATCTTCTTAGTCAGAAGAGGAAGATACCACGACCACTGAAGTCAATCCTCTTTAGTAAGATGGCAGGTCCAACAACTATCACGTTAATGATTACCTCTGATAGTCAAATTCGTTAGATAGTGGCCTACTAGGTGATGTGCCACGTCTACCCTTTTTCCCCTACACTTGTTCAAGACTGGGGGTTGGTTTATTTGTAGTTCATTGGATTATGAATAATAAATTTTCTGAGTTGTTATGTTCAATAGAACACCTCTGTCAACCAAGAAATCCACCAAAACTATCACGTTAACAGTTACCTCTGATAGTCCATTTTCTCCAAATTCCTCTATCAATCCTCTTCAATAGGATGGCGGGTCCACCAAAACTATCACGTTAACCGTTACCTCTGATAGTCCATTTCCTCCAAATTCTCCCACCAATCCTCTTTAAGTAGGATGGCGGGTCCACCAAAACTATCACGTTAACCGTTACCTCTGATAGTCCATTTCCTCCAAATTCCCCCACCAATCCTCTTTAAGTAGGATAACGGGTCCATCAAAACTATCACGTTAACAGTTACCTCTGATAGTCCATTTCCTCCAAATTCCCTCACCAATCCTCTTCAAGTAGGATGGCGGGTCCACCAAAACTATCACGTTAACCGTTACCTCTGATAGTCCATTTCCTCCAAATTCCCCCACCAATCCTCTTTAAGTAGGATAACGGGTCCATCAAAACTATCACGTTAACAGTTACCTCTGATAGTCCATTTCCTCCAAATTCCCTCACCAATCCTCTTCAAGTAGGATGGCGGGTCCACCAAAACTATCACGTTAACCGTTACCTCTGATAGTCCATTTCCTCCAAATTCCCCCACTAATCCTCTTTAAGTAGGATGGCGGGTCCATCAAAACTATCACGTTAACAGTTACCTCTGATAGTCCATTTCCTCCAAATTCCCCCACCAATCCTCTTTAAGTAGGATGGCGGGTCCACCAAAACTATCACGTTAATGATCACCTCTGATAGTCCATTCCCTCCAAATTCAACTTGCCAATCCTCTTCAAGTAGGATGGCAAGTCACGTTAACAATTACCTTTGATAGTCCTTCAACTTGCCAATCTTTTTCAATAGGATTGCAGGTCCACAAAACTATCACAGTTACCTCTGATAGTCAAACTCATCAGATAATGGCCTACCAGGTGATGTGCCTCTATTCCGACTTCATAGATAGTGCTCCACTAGGTGATGTACCTTATCTATCTCTTTTTATTCCCCTGCTAAGTCTTAATCAAGACTGGGGTTTGGTTACTTAGAATCCACTGGATTAAGAGTAACAAATCTTTCACATCGTCGAGTTAACATTATACTTCTGACGATTATCACCCTCACGGAGTATGAATTCAGTTTGCATCACTCCTAATTTATCACGTTAACAATACACCTCTGATAATCAACTTATCAATCCTCTTCAATAGGATGATAGGTCCTCAAAACTGCTCAAATCGCAATCTTCCCCAGCAAGGCACTAAGTCTTTAAAATCTTATTCAAATCATAAGTATCAAAATTCATCGCTTCTGATGATAAACTCACTTAGCAATTCTCCCCAGCGAGACGCTAGTCCCCAAAATCTTGTTCAAATCACAAGTACAAAACTCATGTCACGTTAACACCAAACCTTTGACAAATCCACTTATCAATCCTCGTCAATAGGATGATAAGTCCACAAAGTTGCTCCAATCGCAACACATTCCTATCACGTTAACAATATACATCTGACAACAATCCACTTATCAATCCTTGTCAATAGGATGATAAGTCTCCAAAGTTGCTCTAATCGCAACACAAATTCCTGTCATGTTAACACTAAACCTCTGACAAAATCAACTTATCGACTCTTGTCAATAGAGTGATAGGTCCTCAAAGTTGCTCTGAACGCAACACTTCCAACTTATCGACTCTCCTCAATAGAGCGATAGGTCCTCAAAGTTGCTCTGATCGCAACACTTCCAACTTATCGACTCTCCTCAATAGAGCGATAGGTCCTCAACGTTGCTCCGATTGCAACACCTCTAACTTATCGACTCTCCTCAATAGAGCGATAGGTCCTTAACGTTGCTCTGATCGCAACACCTCTAACTTATCGACTCTCGTCAATAGAGCGATAGGTCCTCAAAGTTGCTTTGATCGCAACACTTCCAACTTATCGACTCTCCTCAATAGAGCGATAGGTCCTCAACGTTGCTCCGATCGCAACACCTCTAACTTATCGACTCTCCTCAATAGAGCGATAGGTCCTCAACGTTGCTCCGATCGCAACACCTCTAACTTATCGACTCTCGTCAATAGAGCGATAGGTTCTCAAAGTTGCTCCGATCACAACACTTCCAACTTATCGACTCTCCTCAATAGAACGATAGGTCCTCAAAATTGCCCTGATCGCAACATCTTCCTGTCATGTTAATATCACACCTCTGACAAAATCCACTTATCAATCTTCTTCAATAGGATGATAAGTCCACCAAGTTGCTCCGATCGTAACAAATTCCCGACCAAATCAACTTATCGACTCTCTTCAATGGAGCGATAGGCCCATAAAATACTATTAGGTTAACATCACACCTCTAACAGTCAAACCCCCCAATGAACTTGTTAATCCTTTTTCAACAAGAATAGCAAGTTTTCATTATAAAATCCCCAGTGGATTAGAGATTTTCTGAAATTATCCCAGTAATAATAAAGAAAGTTTCTGAATTTCACTCTAAGTGAAAATTCACGCCAAGTTAATATTACACCTCTGACGCTTTCAACTTTCTTTCAGTGCTTCAAGTAACACAGGAAGAAACAGTGACGAAGCCTACGTATTCAACATCGTAGCACCAAAAATCTATGCCTTTCACGCATGGGGGACTTTATCTCAATCCCTAAATAGAGATAAGTCAGTATCTAACACATGTTGCCGGGTAGCACATTCCCGTAAAAATGGTAAAGCCCACGTATTCCACATCGTGGCAGGTTGTTATTAATAACACCGAAATCCATGCCTTACACGCATGGGGGACTTTATCTCGATCCCTAATTAGAGATAAGTCTACGCCTAACACGCGTTGCTGGTTAGTCTTTTATCGTGAAAAGGACATCAAAATCCATGCCTCACACACATGGGGGATTTTATCTCGATCCCTAATTAGAGATAAGCCTACGCCTAACACGCATTGTCGGTTAGTCTTTTACCGTGAAAAGAACATCAAAATCCATGCCTCACACGCATGGGGGACTTTATCTCGATCCCTAATTAGAGATAAGCCTACACCTAACACGCGTTGCCGGTTAGTCTTTTCCCGTGAAAATGATAAAGTTTATGTATTCAAAAGCATAGCATCAAGTCTAAGAGGGTTCATTCTCTTAGCACAACGTTACATGTGGAACGGACTTAGACAATCCACATGCTAGCCCGACTCAAACGGTAGTCGGTAAAGGCTTATCAAATCCGTTGATGGCTGAGGGTTTGCCAAAAATCCTATGCACGTTTGCAGGCCCATCAGCTTAATGGATGTGAGCCGAGACTTAAAACAGATGAGCCAAAGACAAGTCTCAAAGACTTAGTCAAAAATGCATGGAAGCCACTTTCATGTCTTAAGTCAAAACGTTGAGGTCAGATCCGCGATGAAAAAACCGAACGCCGAGGTCACACCCGTGTTCCAAATTCAACATGCAAGGGTGAGACCTGCATCTCAAGTTCAAAATGCAGGGTCCACCCCCACATTCCAGAAGCAGGATTATGGCGCATACCTTCACACAGGTCCTACGTGCAAATCCCTTCAACCAAGATGCCTTCGAAGCAAGTGCAGAGAACAAATCCTTTACCACAAGGAATCAACAGCTCCAAGATCAGAGTTAAGATCCAAAGTATTCCGAAAATTCATCCCAGTCAACCGCGAACTTTCGAAAACTTTGGAGGGGGTTCTGTAGGCTGTCTAAAAATCACAATAGATAGTTGATCCCCATCAAAACACTGATGATGGAAGTTACACTCTGACGACTTCCAGAAGGTTACAATTTGAAGACTTTCACGTAGATTGATGAAGATTACAATCCGACGACCTTCGCAACAACTGATGAAAGCTCTAATCAACAGCCTTCACAATCAACATCGAGAGTTACAATCTGACGACTCTCACATATCAAAGAGCTAAAGCAAAGATTACAAAACGACGATCTTTGCAACGCTCTGACAGAAAGAGACTACAAATCGACGGTCTCTTCAAACCAAGACGTGGAAGTCCTCCCCACGTACCAGCATCAAGACGCACCGCGTTCATAGCCACGAACACAGCTCAGACGCAGCCTCCGAAAGCTGCCAACGCAGCTTCCATCTGCTGCCAAACATAGTTCACATTCAGCTCCAAACGCTGCAAACACAGCTCAGATCCAGCTGCCAACGCAGCTCATGTTCGGTCACAAACGCAGTCTCCGAAAGCTGTCAAGGCAGCTTTCATCCGTTGCCAAACGCAGCTTCCAAGCTGCCAAACGCATCTTTCAACAAGATGCCAAATGTAGCTTCCAAGCTGCCAAACGTAGCTTTCAACAAGATGCCAAAGCAGCTTCCAAATTGCTGCGTCTGAGCTTCCAAACACTACGTTTGAACGCAGAATTCATGCCAGAACGCGGATTTTGCGTTTGACTTGTTCAAACACGAGCTGGACAGTTTTAAAACAGTTTCCCACGATCTGAGGGGATCATAAATCCATTCAGGAGTGATTTAAGGGGCGGTTATATCCCATTAGCCCCACTTATGAGCGAATTAAGGGGGCGGTTACACCTCTTAATCCCTTATAAATAACTGAAAATCAATTCAGTTCAGGGGTTCCGTCTATTGGAACATCTTGGCAGCAAAGGGGGAGATCTTGGAGCATCATAGATTGAGAGATCGGCATTCATCCTTTGGAGCATTCCTTGAAGCCTTCGGCCTTGGCTTAAGAACCGATCCTCGGTTCAAATCAACTCTTCTTCAAGAGTTTCCAACTCGTCCAGAGTTATCAACTCGTCCAGAGTTTCAAACTTGCCACGTAAGTTCTCAACAACGTCAAATCGTGAGGAGAAGATATTGTTCCAGTGAATCAAGATTTTCGGATCGTCAACGGAGAGCAAGTTCGACGCAAGCATTCGAAAGAAGCACTTCATCGCCACCGTGAAGGTTTAAACAAAGGGGAGAATCTAGATCATTCTCCTCTCTTTTGTAATCAGGAAATCCAATTGTAACCGAGAGTTGAGAGATTTGTAAACATTCTTTTTCTAAGCAGTTAGAGAGAATAAAATCAAACGCAATTCTTTTATCATTTTCTTATTACAAAATTTTCCACAAACACTAAGAGCACGTAAGCAATATGCAGTTTCCGTGAGTTACAGTGTAGTCAACTACTAAGGAGAGTAATCGACTATCGCGGATTCCTGGACGTGGCAGGTTTCAGTTTTTAGGTTGGATTTACGTTGTGTTCGAACCCAGTTGATAACCCAACTATATAAACATGTTTTAAACATAATTCCTGAGTTTTTCACATTAATTTTTAGCCGCCTCTTTCCCCTAAAACCCTAGATCCGAATTTGTGTTTTCCTCGAGGCGTTTTGAGAAGCGACTTTGAGAGGAAGGCGAGATCAAAGGCCATAGCTGAAGTGAGGATTTGGTACAATGTTCAGGAGATCAACACAGTGATAGAGGCAAGATCTCCTGCATCCAAACCCTACTCATAGTGTTAATCATGTGTTCATGAAGTAATAAGGTTATTTTAATGCATAGATTTTCTGTTTAACATGATAAAAGGTAGATTTGTGATGAGAAATCTTAATCTGATGTTTGACCTATGAGTTTTACTTGCTGGTATTAATAAAAACGTGATTATGATCACTAGGTTGTGTAGATCTTCATTTATATCTTGTTATCTATGCTTTAATCATGCTTAAAACCCTAAAATTGTGATATAAAGGGGATTACATGTAGATCAAGATAATTTAGACCCTGGATCTGGGATGTTTGGTTCTGAAATCATGATTAAACGAAATCATATCAGCTCTAGACTAATATGCAAGCATGTTTCATGTTAACCTAATCGATAATTAGGGTTTATGTCAAATATTGGTTCTAATAAGGGGATTAAATTAAGTTGGTCAAATCAAGGGTTAAATAATCATGGTGATGATTCTTTTGTTTTGTATTTACTAGTTTTATAATGTGTTAAAGTATGAAAATTGCGCAACGTTTGTAAATGTGTTGTTGGTGCATGTTTCTATGCACGTTTTGACTTAGTAGTCGACTACTAAAGTCTTAATTGACTTAACAGAGATTGAGTCAATACAGAGTAGTCGACTAATGTTCTTATTAGTCGACTACAAATTTCTGAGTCGAGTCAGAGATTGAGTCAATACAGAGTAGTCGACTAATGTTCTTATTAGTCGACTACAAATTTCTGAGTCGAGTATAACAGAGTCTGGTGGACTCAGTGTCGACTAATGTTCTTATTAGTCGACTACAAATTTCTGAGTCGAGTATAACAGAGTCTGGTGGACTCAGTATAGTCGACTATTAAGCTTAGTAGTCGATTACTAAGGCTGATTTTCTGTATTATGTATTGTTTTGTTTTGAATTGCGACTATGGGCTTGAGTTACATGTTATAGACATAATCATAAATGAATAGTGTTACAAAATATACGGTATCTTCCTAGTGAGGGATTTTAATTAAGTATTATTTTGAATACACATTTCCTACGACGTTATATCCGCACTAGTGTGCGCAGAGGTTAGTGAACCCATATTATGGTATCTGCACTAGAGTGTGCGCACATGTTAGTAAACCTATATTATGGTATCCGTACTAGAGTATGCGTAGAGGTTAGTAAACCTATATTATGGTATCCGCACTAGAGTGTGTGTAGAGGTTAGTAAACTTATATTATGGTATCCGCACTCGAGTGTGCACAGAGGTTTGTGAACCTATGTTGTTGTATCCGCACGAGTGTGCGCAGAGGTCGATGTACCTATGTTGTTGTATCCACACAAGTATGCGCAGAGGTTGGTGTACCTATATTTGTTGTATCCGCACGAGTGTGCGCAGAGGTCGATGTACCTATTTTGTTATATTCGCACGAGTGTGCGCAGAGGTCGATGTACCTATTTTGTTATATCCACACGAGTATGCGCAGAGGTAAAGGAACCTATATCTTTGTTTTCGCATAGTTATGCGCAGAATTTGAAATGGTTATTAGTGTCATGCACGAATGTACTATTAGATGAGAATTTTAGAAAAGTAATGACTTTTATAACTTGATAGCCGAGTGTTTGGCGGACGCCAAATGAGACATGACTCATTGTTGAGATAATTGATGACCAAAAGATTATGTTATGCGAGTGCATGAGATACGTATACTGACATTGTTTATGAGGCTTTACTTTTCTGTATTTCTTGCTTTCAGTTCTAGTTTGGGATTAATATTTAGTTATGTAATATTTGAGACATATGGTATATACATGAGGGTTTCCTTGTTTGGATTACTTCGCTCAACGTAATATGTCTCGTGTTGTAGATGTCTAAGTATTAATTCTATTAGATACGGGGGAAATAATTTAGGTAGACTATGTTTGATAGATAGAGCCTCCACTATATATAGTAGCCTTTTCCCTGGGGGCGGATGGAGGTGATCTTGCTTTAGCGCTCTGACGCTTTTTCTTGTTGTTCTTTTTATTTTTATTTTCCTTTCAAGCGGGTTCAGACCATCGGAGAGTCGCATGATGATGGAGCTTTTGCTTAGTTGTCGTCTTATGAGCTAGTAGATGAGACTCCACAATAGATAGACTTTATGATCAGTTATTAGAGTTTCTCTTTATTTTGTTTTATTTTGTAGAGGCTATCAGCCTTGGTACATTCTTAGTTGATCCATGTTGTGATACATTCATTTCATAATGACAAATGTATTTCAGACTTGTTTATTAAAACATGATTTATTTATGAGACATTCTTACTTATATTATGTCAGTTGCAGTTATTTCCTTCTTTTACCTGTTTGTACCTGCACTATATTTTTGATTCCACTAGAGGATATTACTGTGATCCGATGAAACTTGTTATTGCACGGTGTGGGTACATGGTAGGTTTGACATATCTGGGTTTACCTTGGACTGCAGTCATGTGTGAAACCAGGGACGTTACAGTCGACTACTAAGCTTAGTAGTCGACTACTCATGCCTAGTTTAGGTTTATAGAAACTGAATTAATACAATGTAGTCGACTAATGTGCTTACTAGTCGACTACTAAGTTTTACATTGCCATTACAGAGTCTAGATGGACTCAGTGTAGTCGACTACTAAGGTTAGTAGTCGACTACTATGACTTTTCCTGAGCATATCGTTGCATTGTTTTTTAGATGTGATCACAGAGTTCAAGTCACACGATAGTATACGTATAGACATGAATATACATGAATAGTATTGTAGTACACACATGAGTATCCCAAAGGGGATTTGATAAGTGTTGAGTGATTACACTTGAGTCGGAATAGTTTATACACATGTCGGATATCGTTAATGAGCCCAGCTCAGTACTATATGAGATAGTGCATCGATATACTAGATTTATACTATTCATACATGAGATAGATATCGTTGATGAGGTCAGTTCAGTACTACGTGGGGTAGTGCGTTGATATTCCATTTGCACAGGCCATTGAGTCGGGTTTGGATGCTTTGTCTATCATTCCGTCCGCACGAGGGTGTGATGAGGCTTGTGAGTCATCCTTTAGGATACCTATAAGGTAGACCATCCCACACTCATGTTATGTACTAAGATCACGATGAGACTAATGAGCCGTGTACATAGTTTTAGGATACCTACAGGGTAGTCCGTTGTGCATGATAATGCGATGAGATCAGGATCTTGCAAAGAGTTGCAAATGAGACAATTACTCGATAGCCTGAGTTTTGGTGGACGCCAAAAGTGTTTATGTCACACTGTTGAATATATATTTGACTGAGATACCTTACTCTTGTGAGTACATGAGACTTATATGTTGATGTTCATTATGGTGTTTTATTTTCCAGTGATGTTTCTTTCCATAGTTTGGGATTAATATTTAGATATCTACAGTTTGGGACATATGGTATATACATGAGGGTTTCCTTGTTTAGATTATTTCGCTCGACGTACTACGTCTCGTATTGTAGATTTCTAAGTATTAATACCATTAGATATAAGAAAAATGATGTAGGTAGACTATGCTTAATAGATAGAGTATCCATTATATCTAGCAGCCCTTCCCCTAGGGGCGGATAGAGGTAATCTTGCTTTAGTGTTCTGACGCTCTTGTTATTATTTTCTTTTTATTTTAAATTTCTTTTCAGATGGTTCAGAGTTTCAGAGAGCCGTAGGTTGACAGACTTACAGCATAGTCACTATCGCTCAGATATAATAGTTGAGACTCCACTGTAGTTGACTTTCATGTTCAGACATTAAAGTTTATTTTCTTATTGTAAAGGTTGTGGGCCTTAGAATGATTTTTATTTGATTCATGTTGAGACACTTTTCAGTCATCGGATATATTTTAGATTTATCAGTTGAGACATGAGTTCACTTATGAGATTTATCTTTCGACATCATGTCTATTGTATTTATTTCCTTCTTTTTGACTGTATTGTACCTGCACTTTATTTTCGATTCTACTAGAGGATATTATTGCGATTGGTGAAACATGTTATTGCATAGTGTGGGTTCATGGTAGGTTTGACATCTCTGGGTTCATCTTGGACTACAGCCATGTGTGAAAACAGGGGCATCACTGTAAGGACCATGAATTTTGATACTAGTTAAAATAGTTTTCTGATATTTTAAAATATTTAATTATTATTTTTAAAAGAGTATTTATATTTTTCTTGAATTTCTATAATTTTATATTATTTAAAAATCTGATTATATAGTTATTTAAATGATTTTGATATTTATAAATTTATTTTGAGCAGTAAAAATTTCAGAAATTAATCTATTATGTTATCGGTACTATTATGTATTATTCTATATAATACATTGTATTATTGTACTATTACGTATTATTTCGTGTATTATGTTGTATTATTTATTTATGTATTATTTGTGTAATTTATAGTATTATTTCTTCTGTTACGTATTAACTATTGTATTAATACAACTAGTACATTTTATTGTATAGATAATTATCCCATAATTATTTGATTTTAAATATAAGTAAATATATTTTATTTATTAATTATTCTTGTTTAATTGTACAATATGGGTATATTTCGACTATTTCGTATCAACTGTCGTATTAGCTCAACATGTACGTTTTTATTTGTAGATAATTATTATGTAATTAGTTTAATTTTTAGGTACCCGTAATTATTTATTTTAATTATTTTTCGTTTAAACCCTAACCCTAATATTTCCTATATATATATATATATATATATATATATATATTCTCCTTTCCTCTGCTCTTCTCAATTCGTTTCTTCCCCAAAACGCACAGCCAAGACCGCCGGCCGCCCTCCGCCTAATTTCTTTTCTCATTCTAACGAGCGCCGCCAGCCAACCCCCTCTCTCGACGCCCTCTCAGACCACCGTTCGGGCCGCACACTCCGCCGTCTGATAAGCCGCCCTCAAAATCCCGCGGATCTCTCCTCACCACCGAGCCGGCCGCTCACGCGCGCAGTCTGGGTCAGGCCGCCAGATGCGCGACGATGAGCTCCAGCCAGAAACCCGACCCTTGGCCTCACCATCCGAACACCGCACGAACCACCTCCGCCAAACAACCGCTGAACACGGCAGCGAATTCCGCACGCGCGCCGGAGCCGCTGAGCACCCGCCAACTGCTCTGGTAGGCAGTCAACCCCGACCCACGAGCTCAACCTTCATAGCGACCTCGATCGCCACCAGATCCGTTGTTTGTCGCCGTCATGCCCCTACAGCCTGCTCCGTCACGCAACGCCCGCGACGCAAGCGCTCCTACGTTCATTGATACTCTCGCGATCTCCTACACCTTCGACCATCGCCGTTGTCGCTGATACCTTCACCTCTGTCCGAACCGCAGGCAGGCTCGCCTCGCCCGTTTCCACGCGAGCCGCCGACAGTAGCAATGCCCCAGCCGCGAACAGCCCTCACGTGACACTGCTGTCGTGCTGGACAGCCTCTCGCCGGAGCTCTTCCCGACGCCGCGCTCTCTGCATCAGATCCGACCCGCGCCGTCAGCGTCGATTCATTCGACGAACCCCGAGGCAAGATCCCGCATCTCCTTGTCGTTTCAATAATTATATATTATATGTGTAGATTAGTTTGTAGTATAATTATCTGCGTGGGTTTGATGAATAATATTGAATGAATAATAATAATGTGATGAATAGTATTTTTAGGACAAATATAATAAATTAAAGAATTTATTTTGGGTAACAGAATTATTTTAGATTAATTATAATATTTTTAGAATTTTTATCGTGGAAGGAAATTATTTTAGAATGATAAATATTTTTAAAGAAGTTATTTTGGAAAATGAATTAATTATTTTTCTGAATTATGGAGATGTTGTTTATGATTTATAATTCTTATTTTGATTATCTGATATGCTATGATATTAATGTACATGATTAGTTGTATTGATTGTTCATTGTTGTGATTGAGAACCATTAGGAGTTTATGTCTATAGTGACTTGTATGACACCGTTAGGATCTAGAATCTCGTGTGTAGTTGACCTGGAATTATGAGAATTAGGGTGAGAAGTCTTGGTCCCTGTGAGCGGTTGTGATTATTGATGTATATTCCAAGCTCACGCCGGTGAAGTTTGTGTAGTCACCGGGGTGGGTCTGAGGAGCTGAGATATTGTGATTGTGGTTGCTTTCCAGGCTCGCGCCAGCACCTTGTGTCGGCCTGGGGTGGGTCTGAGGTGCAGTGATATCGAGATTGTTGATTATTTTCCAGGCTTGCGCCAGTGCCTTGTGTCGGCCTGGGGTGGGTCTGAGGTGCAGTGATATCGAGATTGTTGATTATTTTCCAGGCTCACGCCAGTGCCTTGTGTCGGCCTGGGGTGGGTCTGAGGTGCGGTGATATCGAGATTATTGATTATTTTCCAGGCTCGTGCCAGAGCCTTGTGTCGGCCTGGGGTGGGTCTGAGGAGCAGTGATATTGTGATTGTTGATTATTTGATATGAGTGATGAGATAGTTAGTTACATGACCTTGATTCTTGGCTAAGTATGATTCTTGTGAGATGTAGGCCGGTTGTACTTCTTTTCACACATAGATCGGAATTAATATTTAATTATCTATAATTTGAGACATATGATATATACATGAGGGTTTCCTTGTTTGGATTATTTTGCTCGACGTACTACGTCTCTTGTTATGGATTTTTAAGTATTAATTTCATCTAGTGTATGCCCTTGTGACTTGGATGATTAGTCTGATCGCTAGCTGCATGACTCGTTACCTGATCGATTTTGGATGCTTTATGTTATCATGATTTAGTAGTGTTTAATTTCATGTTGATTTGTGAATTTCAGTTGTACGTTCCTTTGTTGTTTCTGTTATCGTATCATTTTTCGCATTGGATTTCCGTTCGTTCTATTTTCTTTGTGGGGTCGGGTCTTGCCGTGTGCCATACACGCTGACGTACACCTATTTTCTCTGGTGTACGTCAAACTTAGAGGGAGAACAGGTTCAGCTCGATGATGCAGCCGAGCCAGCGTATGCCCAGCCGATTATTCTTAGCAGGAGTGCCTTGTAGACGGAGTAGAAAAAGGAGTCAAAGCCTATTCTTTGATGGTTCCAGTTTACTTTTATAGTTCTTTCTTTTTCTATGGATCGATGTATTTTATATTCTCCAGTATTTCATTCAGATAGTTTTGTATAAGGGCACGTTTGACCTGTATTATTATGTCTCGGATGTTATCCCATTTGTGATATGATATTTTTATTCTGAGTTTGTCTATTATATT
Organism: Asparagus officinalis; assembly: GCF_001876935.1. Taxonomy (NCBI): domain Eukaryota; kingdom Viridiplantae; phylum Streptophyta; class Magnoliopsida; order Asparagales; family Asparagaceae; genus Asparagus; species Asparagus officinalis. The sequence continues at coordinate 30,942,952 of NC_033803.1, read as the reverse complement.
CTTGCTGATTGTGATCGGGGACCTGTGACTTCGCATTGTACTTATTTCCAGACGCTTAGTGTATTAGGTTGAGGAGAAACATTTATTTTTATTTATTCTCCTTGATCTAATACATCGCAGGCTTATTCACGCTCCGATTCTCGGGTATTTTGGGAAGCGGGGCATGACAATCACAACTTGGTCTTGAGAGCGAGCTTCATTATGACTTGGGCGAGCTTTGCTATGACCGCCAAGCCCTTACTAACCAATCCCATGGAAGGGGGGCCACTCTACCTCTACCTCGCCATCTCATCTGAAGTTGTGAGTCTGATCTGGTCTGTTAAGAGGAGAACATCCAAAAGCTAGTGTGCTACATTAGTCACATCCTAAAAGCTGATGAGCTTAACTATATCCTCATTGAGAGAGCCTCCTTCGCTCCCATCACCACAGCCAAAAGACTTGTCCACACTTCCAAGCTCCCACTGTGATCGTGTGGATCAACTTGCCCCTAAAAAAGGTACTCGGTAGTCCTACCATTTCTAAGTGAATGGTCAATTGGTCCATCGAACTCAGCGATTATGATGTTTAGTTCAAGTTTAGGACAACCATAAAGGCCCATGTCTTGGATGACTTCATGATTGAGTCTTCTGATCTAGAAGACAATATGCTAGCTTAGAGACCGGTTCATCCTATTATCGTTTCTTCCTTAATCTAGAAGTTGATGAAAAGACCCATCATAGAAGAACCATTCTCCCGAGTATAATTTGCTAGAATTTTCATCAAAGTGGTTATTAAAAGTCGACGAATCCTGAGGAGAAGGTAGTAGCAGAGCAGGAGTAGTTCTGCATAGCCTAGAGGGATACATTCATGAGTATTCAGTAGTCTATGATTTTCTAGTGTCGGTCAATAAAACTGATTATAAAGCTCTCCGATTAGAGCAATAAAGCTAAATACGAAGCCTTCATCTTTCTTATACAAGCTGCAACATTGGGCCCCATCTTCAGCTCTTCTGATCTGAAGAAGCAGATTATGTCTTGTAGGAGAATGGATATGTGATAATAATATTTTATTACAATTTTATACCCTCATTCTCTATTTTATATGAAAAATATACTACTAATAATTATTTTTATCTTTAATTGCAGGTTAATGAAGAATAAATCTCAAACTTCAATCTCTTAACAAAAAGCCCTTAATTTAATGAAGAAATGAAGCCCATGAAACCAAAGGAATTCGTTCAAATATTTAATGAAGAAAAAAATCAAAGCCCAAGTGGAAAATCAAGAGAAAATGCCAAAGTCCAAATGTTGAAGCCCAAAAGTACAAGCAAAGCCCATTGTCCAAGCCCAAAATCTAATAGAAGAAGAATTCTGCGGGCAGCAAAAGAAGAGAGCTGGACATCGATGACAGCATCCATGGGGGCATCGATGCCCGCATCGATGCCCGTATCGATGCCAGCATCGATACCCTTATCGATGCTGGCATCGATACGGACGTACAGTCTGTTACGAATCTAAGGCTGAAATTTATTGTTTTTGGATAAGATTTTAATCCAACGGCTCTCATTCACTGATGTTTACTATAAATAGGGGTAGAGAGTGAGGGGTTAGAGAGGTGAAAAATTTTATAACTCTATTTGGAGAGGAGGGCTACTCTTAATTGAGAAGGGCTTACAAAAATTGTAGTTTTTGTTGCAATTAATAATAATAATTTTTCTCCACTTTAAATTTGTTTTTCTCCTCTTTGTTGAATGATGAGGATGGAGATGAAGAACAATTTGAAGGTTTGCATTTTTTTTATTTTCCTCTTTTATTTCTTTTTTGTAATTTCTTTATTATTGCTTATTAGTTAGATTTACATTCATGCTTGTAGTGTAGATTTATTTTCTTGTCTTTTTTTATTTCTTTTTGCACTTTAATTTGTAGAGTAGATTTATTTTCTTGCATTTAATTTCTGTAATTTATTTTGTAGTTTAGATTTTTATTCTTTGTAGTTAGATTTATTTCTTGTTCATAGTTTAGATTTTTCTTTTCTTTTTATTTTTGTAATTAGTTCTTTTTCTTCTTGCTTTTATTTCTTAAGATGTGAAATTAGTTCTTGTAGGAATCTTAGAATTGTATGAAACTAGTCTAATTTCTTTTATATTGTATGAATTATTCTCTTTCACTTAAAATATTCATGTTTAGGATAATCAACTAGAGAACTAATCGGTAGAAGAAGAATTTGATAATCTATGCTTATCTTAAATGGTTTGATAGGTTATGCTTATGAATTCTAGGATTATTATCATGTTGTTGTTCTTATCATGAATAGTAATTTTAACTTAGATTATAATTTGATAGGTTATACTTTCCTTAAATGGTTTTATAGTCTATGCTTAATAAATCTAAGTTAAATTATGATAAAAAGAGAATAGTTTGTATTTTGTAATTAAAATTAGCTAGTGGATTATATTCTAGATTTCTTACCTCTTTTGAATCCTCCATCTTGACTTTCTTAAACTTTCTTTTCATTCTTAGTTCTATTTATTAATTTTATTCATTCTTCTTTCTTGGCTTGTGATTTCATTTATTCTTTGATTCTTATTTCTTTTCTCTAAAATTCAATTTATTGTTACTTGCACATAAATCAAAACAACCACTCATCATATCTCTCTCCACAACCACACTTATTCTTTAATCCTATTTTGTCACGCACAAAACATAAGAACCAATTCTAATAATCTCTTAAAAATCACCTTCCTCGTGGGATCGATAACTTTTTATACTATAACTTGATCAATTGTGCACTTGCAATTTTGGTACATAATTATGCCGCATAAATAGTTAAATGAATAATAACGTTAACAAAATATTTATATATATATATTTTTATATATATGCTAATGTACTAAGCTCAGGTTTACATTAATAGTAATAATAAGAAAATATTCATTTAAAAGTTTTTATCATAATCAATTAAATTTATAATTAACAAAACTATTAAAATAAATATAAAATCGGATATTTAAATCATAGAAAATTGGGGAAAATACATTTGACACATACTTAAAACATTCTTAAGGGCAAAACCCCCTAATCAAGATAAGGTAAGGGATTTCATCACCCTTTCCTTAGCCCACAAATCACTAATTCCTCACTTCACAAACCCAAGCCTTCTAAAACTCATTAGACATTGGCCCCTAAGGATTCGAACTCAATAAGGAATAAGAAATCCTTAAGTGAACCGGTTTAAGTTTTCTCAGATTAGTTGGTGTCTAAGGTAAGGTTTAGGGGTTGCGTAAAGCGCTCCGCAAGGAACAATGTACTTAATTGATCTCTGATCACACTCTAGTACTATCCTTACCTGGCTAACTACCTGGGTAAAACTTTAATCTTTTCACTGTAGGAGTTTTTGGTTAGGAGCTGGTCTAGTTGAGTTAGGCTAAACCCTAGAATTAGAGTTGATTGAAAAGTGATTGCTTTGATTTGTTTGGTTAGGATTTTTCTTTTCTTTATCTTTTCATATAAAAAAACTAATTTTTTTTCTTTCCTTAAAAAGAAAAAAAATTTGTTTTGGTGTATGCAAACTTGGGTTCGGGATAATTCTCATCGTTTAATCCGTGTTGAACCAATTTAAGAAATGGCAAATCAACCCGTCCTTCAGGATATGTGTTACCCCACCAGAAATGCAATTCCATCTTGCATAAGACTCCCCGAAGCAAATGGAGCAAATTTCGAGCTTAGACCGCATTTCATTAACATGCTTCCCAAATTCCTAGGTAATGAAACAGAAGATACATATATTTTTATCTCGGAATTTGAGGAAGTGTGTATTATGATTAAAATGAGATAATTAACCGAAGATGCAATTAAGCTCAGATTTATTCCATTTGCTCTTAAGGACAAGGCTAAAAAATGGTTGTACAGCTTACCGATAAATTCCATCTCAACTTAGGAGGAATTTGTCACCTTTTTTCTTAAGAAATTTTTCTCTATTCACAAAACGGTAAAGCTTAGGAACAGCATTCAAAACTTCAAAATTGTCCCGGGAGAGCCATTCTGGAAATATTTCGACCGATTCAAAGATCTTTTAATCCAATGTCCTCATCACGGTCTAGAAAAATAGCGATTGTGCCAAGTCATATATGAAGGATTGGGCTATTCTTTAAAAACATCTTTAGAATCGATGTGTCAGGGAGATTTTATGAGGAAAAACACCGATGAAGCTTGGGAATTCCTAAAGAGTCTATCCGAGAAAACAATGCAGTGGGAAAACTGTGATGACAGGGTTTCATCTGTTCCCCAATCTAAGTCTAGTGGTCTTTCTCTGGAGTCAAACATTGCGTCTGAAGCGAAGATGGCGACGATTCTGCGGAGGTTAGAAGCCTTAGAAGTTAAGGAACGAGCTCCAGCTCAAATCAATCATGTTTCTGCCCCAGGATGTCATAACTGTCAGTCTTCTACCCACGTTTCAGAGGAATGTCCTCTTCTAGGAAACAACCATGCTTTAGAACAGATGAACGCTGCATTCCAGCGCCCTAGAAATGATCCATTTTCTCCAACCTACAATCCAGGTTGGAGAAATCATCCCAACTTTGCTTGGAACCAAGGAAATTCTCATGGAAACCAAAACTTCATTCCCGCGTCGAACCAACAATTCCCTAGGAGAAACACTATCCCGTTCAACTCACCAAACAATTTCCAACAAGCTAACCCAGTTTTTCCAACCCAACATTCTCATCCTCACCAGCCTACAAATCCCTCAAATTCTGATCATGACAAACGTTTGAGTGTCTTAGAAAAGGGTTTAGAAGCTATGATCAAAGCTTCTACACAAACTACCAACATGTTGACCCAATCATCCACCACTCTAAATTCATTCATGCAAACCACCGGCCAAGTGCTCAACTCGAACACACAAGCCATAGCCCGGTTAGATGCCGTAAGTGAGAGAGAAAAAGGAAAATTCCCAAGTCAACCTGTTGCAAACCCTAAAGACACTGGATCCAGTTCCAACAATCCAGCTCAATTGAATGCAATTCACACTCTGAGATCAGGGAAACAAATAGACAATCATGTTAGAATGCCACCGGATCAAACCCCTTCTCCCATCCAAAACACTCCTTTTGATGAAGCAATTCCTTCCGATGACCAAAATGCTGAACTTGAGATTGAGCCTGATCTAGATAGGTATAGGCCCGTTGCCCCCTTTTCAGATAGACTCAAACCTAGGAAAAACTCCCCGTAGGTTGAGAAAATCCTAGAAACATTCAAACAGGTCAAGATCAACATCCCTCTCCTAGATGCAATCGAACAAATTCCCTCTTATGCAAAGTTCTTGAAGGACTTATGCACTAAGAAAAGAACCACCAATGTTCCCAAGAAAGTCTTCTTAGATGCCAACCTCAGTAAAATTTTTTCGAAACCAATGCCGTTGAAATACAAGGACCCTGGTTGTCCCACAATTCCATGCGTCATAGGTAACACTCACATTGATAAGGCACTTCTAGACTTGGGAGCCAGCGTCAACCTCCTTCCTTATTCATTCTATCAACAGCTAGGTGTAGGAGAACTTAAACCTACAAGATGCACTCTACAGTTAGCTGATAGATCTGTAAAAATTCCCAAAGGAGAGGTAGAGGATGTTCTGATCAAAGTTGGAGAGTTTATTTTCCCTGTTGATTTTATTGCCTTGGAAACGCAGCCCGTTTCCAATCTCAAAAGTCAAATCTCCGTTATTCTAGGAAGACCGTTCTTAGCCACCTCAAATGCTTTGATAAATTGTAGAACCGGTCAGATGAAACTATCTTTTGGGAATATGACTGTTGACCTTAATATTTTCAACTTAGGGAGACAACCTAGTGATCCATCTGATGAACCCATGGAAGTGAATTTCATTCAAGGAATATCCAGTGAACAATAAGAGGGAGAGTGTGAGTCTGATACAAATGCATCTGATTTAATGATTGAGGAGCTTTCTGATGATGAACTAGAGATAGAACCGCTGGTCAATCATGTTTCTACTATTGGCTGGCAACGAGAACTTTTGGAGATAGAACCCTGAGTCCAGCTTCGCCCATATGTGGAGGAACCCCCTAAGTTAGAGCTCAAACCTCTGCCTGAAAATCTAGAGTATGCCTACTTAGGGGAGAACGAGTCTTTACCAGTTATCATTTCTTCTGGTTTGACTACCGGTCAAAAGGAAGCCCTCTTAGATATTTTAAGAGAGAATAAGGAAGCCATTGGATGGACCATGGCTGATATCAAAGGGATTAGACCAACCATTGTTCAACACCGAATCCATTTGATAGATGATGCCAAACCTACTAGAGATCCTCAACGTAGGTTAAACCCAGTGATGAAAGAAGCCGTTAGGAAAGACATTCTGAAATGTCTTGATCATGGGATCATTTATCCCATTTCTGATAGTTCATGGGTGAGTCCAGTCCAAGTTGTTCCAAAGAAATCTGGGATCACCGTGATCCAAAATGAGGCTAATGAGCTGATTCCCACTCGAATCCAAACTGGATGGCGAGTCTGTATTGACTACAGAAAACTCAACTTAGCCACTCGGAAAGATCACTTCCCTCTTCCTTTCATTGACCAAATGTTAGAGCGTTTAGCAGGACACGAGTTCTACTGTTTCCTGGATGGATATTCAGGTTACAATCAAATCCCTATCGCTCCCGAAGATCAGGAGAAAACCACCTTCACTTGCCCGTATGGAACATTCGCATACCGACGCATGCCTTTTGGCCTGTGCAATGCACCGGCCACATTCCAACGTTGCATGATCAGTATTTTTTCCGACATGGTAGAGCGATTTCTCGAAATTTTCATGGATGACTTTTCCATTTTTGGTGACACATTTTCCCAATGTTTGCATCATCTTAAACTGGTCCTAGAACGGTGTAGGGAGAAAAATCTGACTCTCAATTGGGAGAAATGTCATTTCATGGTCAAACAAGGCATTGTCTTAGGACATGTAGTTTCCAATAGGGGAATCGAAGTGGACAAAGCTAAGGTAGATCTCATTTCCAATCTCCCTCCTCCCAAAACTGTCAAAGATGTCAGATCGTTTCTTGGTCATGCTGGTTTTTACCGACGTTTCATCAAGGATTTCAGCAAAATTGCTAGACCCTTGACCAATCTTTTAGCCAAGGATACATCATTTGTCTTCTCCTCCGACTGCCTCAAAGCTTTTGAATATCTGAAAAAGGAGCTAACCACAGCTCCTATCATTCATGCACCGGACTGGACCTTACCCTTTGAACTGATGTGTGATGCATCTGATTCTGCGATTGGAGCTGTTTTAGGACAACGGTTTGATGAAAACCGCATGTGATCTACTACGCCAGTAGGACTCTGAATGATGCCCAGCAAAATTACTCTATCACAGAGAAAGAGTTTTTAGCTGTAGTCTTTGCCTTAGAAAAATTCAGGTCCTACCTCATCGGTTCCTTAACCAAAGTTTTCACAGATCATGCCGCACTAAAGTATCTTTTGACCAAAAAGGATGCTAAAGCACGGCTCATTAGATGGATTCTCCTTCTTCAAGAGTTTGACATTCAAATTCTTGACAGAAGGGGAACAGAGAACCCCGTAGCAGATCACCTCTCTCGACTCCCAAATGCACCAACATCAACCGTTCCAATCAATGAGTATTTCCCTGATGAACAACTCCTAGAAATCCAGTCTGTTCCCTGGTTCGCCGACATTGTGAACTACATAGTCATGAACCAGATCCCTTCTCATTGGTCCAAACAGGATAGATCACGTTTTCTCTCCCAAGTAAAATACTTTTACTGGGATGATCCATATCTGTTCAAATACTTTCCTGATCAGATCTTTAGGAGGTGTATTCCCACTGAAGAAACTAGGAGTGTTCTATCATTTTGTCATGAGCAAGCATGTGGGGGCCACTTTGGCCCGAGAAAAATAGCTGAAAAAGTTCTCCAATCGGGGCTGTATTGGCCCACTCTCTTCAAGGATTCATTCGAGTTTTGCAAAACCTGTAACCGCTGTCAGCTTTTAGAAAAGGTCACTAGAAGAAATATGATGCCCTTACAACCCATCTTATCAGTTGAACTTTTTGATCTATGGGGTATCGATTTCATGGGACCATTTCCAAATTCCTTTGGAAATGTTTACATTCTAGTAGCCGTTGAATACATGTCAAAATGGGTTGAGGCGGTAGCTTGCAAAACTAATGACAATAAGGTCGTTGTCAAGTTTTTGAAAGAGAACATTTTTGTCCGGTTTAGAGTACCCCGAGCAATCATCAGTGATAACGGTACACATTTCTGTAACCGTTCTTTTGAGGTTTTGATGAGGAAATATTCAATCACACACAAATTGTCAACTCCTTATCACCCCTAAACCAGTAGACAAGTAGAGGTCACAAACAGGCAGATCAAACAAATCTTAGAAAAAACAGTTAATCATAACAGAAAAGATTGGTCTGTAAAATTATGTGATGCTCTGTGAGCATATAGAACAGCTTTCAAGGCCAATTTAGGGATGTCACCATACAGACTAGTATTTGGAAAAACTTGCCACTTACCAGTGGAGTTGGAGCATCGAGCAATGTGAGCGATAAAACAGTTGAATTTTGACTCAGACTCGGCAGGTAAGAACATATTGCTCCAAATAAATGAGTTGGAAGAAATTCGAATTGATGCATACATAAACTCAAAATTTTTCAAAGAGAAAACCAAAATTTTTCATGATAAATCAATTTTACGAAAAAAATTCTCTCCAGGACAGAAAGTTTTATTGTACAATTCAAAAATGCATCTTTTTCCGGGAAAATTGAGATCAAGATGGACAGGTCCATTTTTTGTTAAACAAGTTTTTCCACATGGAGCTGTCGAGATAGAAAATCCTAAAAATGGTAATATTTTTAAAATAAATGGTCAACGTCTGAAACCATTTTTAGAATTTTCTACGCTCGGAGAGGAAGAGGTGTTGGTTCTTCATGAACCTCATTATCTGTAAATAAAAAAAAAACTAATTTTTCTTTTGTTTCTTAAAAAAAAATATATAATAATAATAATAATTACTTACAATTTTTCTCTTATTTGATTTTTTTCATCCTCATACTAACAGTAATTGCAGATCATTATCATCATTGTCAACCGAACAACTGTAAGTTCTTCAATTTTATCTGCTTTACTTTGTGCTTCAGCGAATTTGCATTGAGGACAATGAAAAATTTAGGTGTGGGGGTAAGAAATACATATTTTTCTCTTTATTTTACCTTTTTAGTTGCAAAAAATTATAAAAATATTGTCACTTGCCAAATTAATAGAGTTAAGTAATAATTGATCAAATTGATAGATTTTAAATTTTCTAATTCTTAGTTAGTGACATATTCAAGTTCACCTTTTATGATAACTCCAAATAAAATTCTTAAGAAATAATTTTTCAACTAGTATACTTTACTTAAGTCTTACCTTAGATTTTTAATTAAAAATAATGAAATTTTTGCATGCTTAACTTAGAGTTGAAAATATTTTTTTCAAGTTATCTTGATTTACACATTTTTTTAAAAGACTATATATACTTACACATACATATATTAAAAAAAAACTAACATTATAAAAGAAGAGTGCGAAAAATGGGCACCACAAAAAAAAAACTCTTAAATTCAAGGTGATTCTATCTTATAAAGCCTAAGTTGACTGAGTAATTAAGCCCAAGGAGTATCTCTATACTTAATGACCTAAGCCCAATTGGGTTGGGATTCATTGGCCCACCCGAAAATTCTTAGGGTTTTTGTGCAAAAACACATAATTTTGAACATTCAATTGGGTACGTGATTTCAAATTGAAAAAAATAAATAAATAAATAAATAATTAGGGGGGTTTTTGCAAAAAATAAATTTGAATTTGGGGTGTTTTGTGCAAATGTGAGTAATTGGTCAAATAAAAGTTTAATTGGATACTTCTCACATTCGGAAATTTGTATTGGATGTTTTATTCAACAATTGTAAGATTTAGCTTATAATTGTCATATCAACATGTATGTTTCACCGATCAAGTTATCAAAATTTTAACATTTTTGTTCTCAAAGAATAATTTTGAGGGAATTTATTGTCAAAAGAAATTCTGATAACTTGAAATTAACCCATGTTGAACATTTTGTAGCTAAATTCTTTTTAAAAAAAATAGATATTTATATTGGAATTTTATTATTAAATTTTTTTCCCTTTCTTTCTTTTTCTTTTCTTTTCTTTCTTTTTCTGTAGATGCCCCCCAGAAAGAAATCTCGAGCAAGTTCATCATCTTCTGATCCATCTGAAACCGACATAGATAGGCCCACTATTTTAGCTAGAATTGTGGGTCTTAACATTCATTTTGAGAGGGGATTTCAGATGAGTGCATTACATACATATCATTCCACAATCCCATGTTAACTGCAGTAGGTCTTAGGAGCATGATGACTAAACCCCTAGAAAAAGCCAATATTTCATTAGTTCATGAGTTCTATTCTGGATGGGAGATTGATACAGATAGAGAATATTCAGCTTTTTCTATCGTGAGGGGTGTTAGGGTTATTTTCGATCTTTCCACTATCTGTGCTACCCTTGACCTTACAAAACCACCCACTGATGTACCAGATTACTTCCATTTAGCCTCCACTTTACAGCCTGGTACACCAGAATACAACAACATGTCTGCAACTTTGTGTGGGAGGATCTTTACATCTAGTTTCGGTTCAGGAAATCTCAAACCAGAATATAGATTACTTAATCTTTTCTGAACTTTGATTTGAAACCCACCACTGCATACTCTATCATTACCCCACACGATATTCTCCTTCTCTTTTTGATAGCCACTGGTCAGCGATTTGATATAGCGAGGATTATATTTGTATGGATGCGCTCATCAGTGGAGAATGTGTTGGATTGGGTCAGGACACAGTCTGCATCACGTACTCAGCTCATTTACCCCTATTTTATCACTAGACTCTGCCATAGATTTCACGTTCCAGTATTCGCAGAGGATAGGTTAGAAGCAGGGAAGGGGTTACTAAATGATCAGACTGTGAGGAGGAGCATTTCAGGGCGAGATCAGTCCGGTCCTTCAGGTAGAGGGCCTCCTCAGCATCAGCCAGCTACACATGACCCCACTCGAGAGGAGATGGATATGATGCGGAGTCGCATGGACAGGATGCAGATTCGCATGGACAGGATGCAGAGTCAGATGCATAATATGCAGCGGTATATACACGACATACATGGTCAGATGAGCTACTCCACCGATACCCTGGCATATTTGGCGAGAGGATGGCAGAGAGAACATGGAGATACAGATGGATCTCCACCTGAGCTTCATAGTTATATCACACCATTTCAGCCAGATGATTTCCCAGGAGAGGATGAGGCGGGACCGAGTTCAGCAGCTGTCGCTGATGATGTGGATGACGATATATCAGGAGATGAGCAGTGAGGGATGTTCTTTTTATTTTACCCTATCTTTGATTTTTATTTTGGCATGTACTTATTAAACTGTGATATTTTGGATATTATTTGCCTTGAGGACACTACAAAGTCTGGGTATGGGGGTGTAAGCTAGTTAGCCTTTGTTTATATTTTGCTAGTTAGTATTTTGTTTCAGTTTTTAGCATTTATCTTTTGTTAGTTTAAAAAAAATTAATTATCACTTGACAAATTAATAGAGTTAAGTAATAATTGATCTAATTGATAGATTTTAAATTTTCTAATCCCTAGTTAGTGACATACTCAAGTTCACCTTTTATGATAACTCCAAATAAAATTCTTAAGAAATTATTTTTCAAGTAGTATACTTTACTTAAGTCTTACCTTAGATTTTTAATTAAAAATAATAAAATTTTTGCATACTTAACTTAGAGTTGAAAATATTTTTTCCAAGTTATCTTGATTTACACATTTTTTTTCAGACTATATATACTTATATATATAACTGAGTAATTAAGCCCAAGGAGTATTTCTATACTTAATGACCTAAGCCCAATTGGGTTGTGATTCATTGGCCCAAAACTCGTTAAATGGTCACTTAGAAAGCCCGTTAAAATAGAAAACAATCACCAAGAATTAAAGAGTGAGAAAAAAAAATATTATATACGTATAACACTAACCATTTTTTTCTATATATTGTTGTTTTGTATATATGGTCTTAAAAACAATTTTTGATCAAGAAACTTCAAAGTTATTTAAAACAAAGAGTTAGCATGTTCTTTTCAAAACTTTTGAATTAAATCTCTAAGATTTGACTTGGTTTGTATTGCTATAATGAAAAAGATTTTCTAAAGAGATTTACATTGGAGTTATATATAAAAACGTTTTCTTGATTATTAACTAGCTTCAATTAGAATGTCTAAATATATCAAGGAAAATTAGTTATTTACTCACTTATTTAACTTGGCAAGTTGACCGAATTTTGTGGGTATATTCACTGCAAACCCTCACGAGACTACAACTCGTCCACTAGGGTAACCTAGGGGTTTAAAGGCTTGTTGTATACGCTAAATACAACCGCGATTCCTGCGAAAGTGAGTTAGAATTTTCTTTTTATTTTCTTTGCTAGAGGACTGGCAAAAGTTTAGGTATGGGGGTATTTGATAATCACATTTTATTGCAATTTTATACCCTCATTATCTATTTTATATGAATAAATATACTACTAATAATTGTTTTTATTTTTAATTGCGGGTTAATGAAGAATAAATCTCAAACTCTAATCTCTCAACAAAAAGCCCTTGATTTAATGATGAAATGAAGCCCATGAAACCAAAGGAATTCGTTCAAATATTTAATGAAGAAATAAATCAAAACCCAAGTGGAAAATGAAGAGAAAATGCCAAAGTCCAAATGTTGAAGCCCAAAAGTACAAGCAAAGCCCATTGTCCAAGCCCAAAATCTAATAGAAGAAGAATTCTGCGGGCAGCAAAAGAAGAGAGCTTGACATCGATGCCAGCATCGATGGGGGCATCGATGCCTCGATGCCTGCATCGATGCCTGTATCGATGCCTGCATCGATACGCTGGGCAGTTTGTTACGAATCTAAGGCTGAAATTTATTGTTTTTGGATAAGATTTCAATCCAATGGCTCTCATTCACTGATGTTTACTATAAATAGGGGTAGAGAGTGAGGGGTTAGAGGGGTGAAAAATTTTGTAACTCCATTTGGAGAGGATGGCTACTCTTAATTGAGAAGGCATTCTAAAAATTGTAACTTTTGTTGTAATTAATAATAATAATTTTTCTCCACTTTAAATTTGTTTTTCTCCTCTTTGTTGAATGATGAAGTTGGCGATGAAGAACAATTTGAAGGTTTTCATTTCTTTTATTTTCCTCTTTTATTTCTTTTTTGTAATTTCTTTATTATTGCTTATTAGTTAGATTTACATTCATGCTTGTAGTGTAGATTTATTTTCTTGTTTTTTTTATTTCTTTTTGCACTTTAATTTGTAGAGTAGATTTATTTTCTTGCATTTAATTTCTGTAATTTATTTAGATTTTTATTTCTTTGTAGTTAGATTTATTTCTTGTTCATAGTTTAGATTTTTCTTTTCTTTTTATTTTTGTAATTAGTTCTTTTTCTTGTTTTTATTTCTTAAGATGTGAATTTAATTCTTGTAGGAATCTTAGAATTGTATGATGCTAGTCTAATTTCCTTTATAGTATATAAATTTTTCTCTTTCACTTAAAATGTTCATGTTTAGGATAATCAACTAGAGAACTAATCGGTAGAAGAAGAATTTGATAATCTATGCTTATCTTAAATGGTTTGATAGGTTATGCTTATGAATTCTAGGATTATTATCTTATTGTTGTTCTTATCATGAATAGTAATTTTGACTTAGATGATAATTTGATAGGTTATACTTTCCTTAAATGGTTTGATAGTCTATGCTTAATAAATCTAAGTTGAATTATGATAAAAAGAGAATAATTTGTATTTTGTAATTAAAATTAGCTAGTGGATTATATTCTAGATTTCTTACCTCTTTTGAGTCCTCCATCTTGACTTTCTTAAACTTTCTTTTCATTCTTGGTTCTATTTCTTGATTTTATTCATTCTTCTTTCTTGCCTTGTGATTTCATTTATTCTTTGATTCTTATTTCTTTTCTCTAAAATTCAATTTATTGTTACTTGCACATAAATCAAAACAACCACTCATCATATCTCTCTCCACAATCATACTTATTCTTTAATCCTATTTTGTCACGTACAAAACATAAGAACCAATTCTAATAATCTCTTAAAATCACCTTCCTCGTGGGATCGATAACTTTTTATACTATAACTTGATCAATTATGCACTTGTAATTTTGATACATAATTATGCCGCATCAATATATAGAAACCACATGGGGTCTAGAATACTAGCACAGAAGGTTATTAGGCAAGGATACTACTAGCCGATCTTTTTGGTTTCAATATAAAAAGTTCACAACCTAATGTAAAGTATGCCAAAGTAGAACCTAGGGCAGGAGCCATAGCAGGAATAGGACTTAAATCGAGAACATTAGTGGGAGGAGTTCCTAGTCGGATAGACGATACCGCAACATCAGACCCTTCAACCACATCGTCATCTAACTCGTTGGCCTCCTCTACATCTTCTTCCACCAATCTTAGTCTCCCTTGAGGGCATCGACGTAGACGCTCACTCAAGAAGGTTCATGCATGTTTTGTGCATTTGCACTCATATATTCACAAATATACATTGAATTAATCTCAAATCAATTCCTATCATACTCAAACATCAAATATGTTATATTTTCAACATATAACATATTTATTATTATTATTCACATAATATTCAAATTTTCGGGGTTTTACAACCACATCTCATATATCAGTGTTATGTGTAATAACATGTTATAACAAAGTTATCACTTAATAGTTATTGCTTAAGCACAAATTTAAAAAATTTCTAAGTTAGATCATATCTCCAAGCATGTGATCATCACAGTGCATGATCTAAAAAATAACTTCTAAGAATATATATAACAATTATATAAATAATACCCAAATTATATATGCAACAATTAAATTTATTAACATTATAATATTATTACATAATTTGTATTAGATGTTCAAGCATATATTATAATTACTATTCCAGCAATCTCCCACTTGCCTTAACATCCAATCAGATATAATCCTTACTCACATCTGTCAAAAACATTTTATAACAATAGTCTATAAAATGACATTAAATGTTATATGCTTAGCCATCTACTAAACCATCACATATTTCTTCTTATTAACCTTTAATAAGATAATTTTTCTTTCTAAGACTTTTGCAACAACTCCATTACTATCAAATAATAGTGAGAAATAAAAAATATTATAAGAAATAATATTAAGCTTATGGAGAAACTCATTTATCCATATTCCTTCTTTAATGATTTCACATGGCAATACATATTCTACTATTGTTATTAATGATATAAATATAACCCCAAACAGACTTTCTACTATTATTATTGGATTGGAAACTACTTACAAGATCAATTGCGTCTAAAAAACTCAATCTTTTTAAGACACATTTCCTTAAAGAGTGATTATTTATTTCTTATAGGAACCATTCCTTTATTGGAATTTTGTTTAAGTTGAATCTTTTATGGATCTTATCCATATAAATAGATTGGGACAATCCTATATATCTCTTTCTCTATTTATCTAGAGTTTGAGATCTAAGATATAGAATGTCAAAAGAAAAATCATTCATAAAGAACTAAATCATCATGACATTAAAATATTATTCTTAATGAGTAATATATCATCAACACGCAACGATAGGAATATAATGGAGTTACTTTATTGTTTCTTATACACACATTATTTCTTTTTAAGGATGTTTTATTTTTATAATGGAGTTAGTCTAACATTCATAGAATTACACCTAAAAATAGTTTACCAATATAGAGACGCTATTACACTTATAATACAAAGATAACCACCATTTATAATAGGGTTGAACTGTAGTTCTATGCTTTTCAAGGCTACAACAAGAAGGTGGATAAAAATATTAATAAGAGTGTCTAAATGTTAAATGTCATAAAATCGCTTATAACGCAGTTCCAAGGTTAAGTAATATCCATTCTTCACGAAATAAACATATCAAAATCAAATATTAACATTATAATCTAAGGCAAATTGATAATAAAAGATATGGTTATTTAGTTCAGATCCTCATGAAAAATAACACGAACAGAGCAAGGGTGACATTATTTGATGCAAATAGAAACTTTTATTGGATGCACACCAAAAAAATTTATTGCAGAGTAAAAAGAGGTAACTCCTAAACTTATTTAAGTAATAAATTAGAAACACTATTTATTCTCATTGTAATAGAAAAATAATCAAAGTTTGCATTTTTAGAGTTTTTGTGTTGAATATAAGAAAAATATATTCAACTTCTTTGTGAAGTAAGATGAGAAGATAAAAGATAAACGAACCCAAGGAAAGACAATAGCATAAGAAATTCAGCTCAATCCTGATGTCACAATCAATATAGATGGTGAAGACACTACTCTAGAATTACCTAGGAAAAAAATAAAGATGGATAAGGATTGATCTTGACTCAATAAAAAATAAAATACAAACAATAAAAGATCCGTTTTCTAAATATTTTATAGAATATTTTAATTTTTGAGTAAAGTTAGAAATGTTTAAAAGAGATTTTCATGAACTATTCTTAATAATTTCATATGCTTATGTGGATGCTTTATTATATAAAGTGTACTAGAGTTAATACCAATCTTTAATTTATGATTCTTTTTGAAGTCTATCAATGATTAGATACAAACTTCATATTCTCTTTAGTTTCGTTCTAGCCCACTTTTAATCAATCATCTTGGATTATTCGCTTTAATTATTCATTTTCCTTTCACAACGCTATTTTTTTTCAAATATTTTTCACTTTCTCAACACTATACTTTCTCAAGTCCAACTTGGTTTCATGTCCGTCCGAATAACGTGAAAATTCAAACTGGCTTTGGATTATATATGTTACATGTCTATTCAATTATCAACATGAAAATTTAAATTTGGTGTAGCCTATTAAAACAAATATCAAAGAAAATAAATAATCATAATGCTAAAGTTTAAAGATATCAATGACCAAAAACTATCAAAGTGAAACCGATGAATAAATTTTACTAAGGAAATAATAAAATATATATAATCATGGTATTTAATTACGTGTATTGCACCTGCATAAAACCTAGTTAAAAGTAAAGAAAACAACTTGCATATAAAAGTTACAAGCAAAACCAAACAGTGTTAAGTACAAATTGTAAACTTTACATTGAACCAAGCAATTACATTTGTAGTTGCATGGAGTGACAATTGCACTATTTCAGTTGCATGCGAGTGATAATTGTATGCTTAAATAAGTCCCTCAAATCACATAAATTTTAAATAAGTCCCCCAAATCCATAAGTTCTCTTAAATAAGTTCACTAATTTAAAATTGTTGACTTAACTATAATTTAGCTAAACTATATTAATCTCACTATTTTTTTCATCATCTTTCCAAGATTGTTGTGCCTAATACACACAACAAAGTGCAACCAAGACTTTATCAACTAATAGCAAGAAGGTGAAAAATGCAAAGAGACAGAGTTTCAAAAAACAAAAATCTATGAAAGAGAAAGCAAAGCATGCGACATTTATGGAATTTACTTAACTTGGAGTTAATAGTTTTTAATTCGAGATGACTTATTTGAGAGAACTTATAGATATGAAGAACTTACGTAAAAATAGATGAGACGTGAGAGTACTTATATATTTAAGAATCTACTCCTCTATACTTATAGAAGGATCCAAAGATTCACTATTCATGATACAGTGAATTACCGTAGCATTATTGCTGTGACACAAATAGAATACTGTAGCACTTTTAAAAATTACTATAGCAATTATAAAAGTATATTGTGACATTTAAAAAGAATTACTGTAGCGGAAACGAAAAAAGGGTGGGTCGTGCTTTGCATGGGGTGCGCACTAGTATACTTATACGCTGGTATAGAAAAAAAAGTATCTGTAGGCGTATAAAACTGCCTATAGGTCCCTTAACACAGCTCGACGACGCCGATTCGACCATCGGTGTAGGCGTATAAAACTGCCTATAGGTCCCTTAACACAGCTCGACGACGCCGATTCGACCATCGGACGACGTATCCAAACACGACTGCGCCGATTCGACCATCGGACGACGTATCCAAACACGACTGTTAGTCCACAACACCGAAGCCAAGCGATACACGACGAAGCGGATTAACGAGGCTACGAAGCTAATGAACCGCACGCAAACACCGGAATAAATCCACTCGCGTGCGGAATCAAGCTAACGGGTTGAAGAGTCAATGGGTCATCCAACCAAGGGCGGGCTCAGACGAATCACGATCGAATCAAGATCAGTTTCGGACTCGAACTCAGAAGTGGATTTACTGCCAAATCAGGAATCGGATTTACTGCCAAATCAGGTCAACGGATCGAGTCCAGACAAATCGACCACAGAACCGAAAAACGGATACAACGACGGAAAACAATGGAAACCCAACACCTAGAGGGGCTCGGCCGAAACCGAGCCACCTCAAGGTGGCTCGGCCCAAGCCGAGCCACC
>NC_033803.1:30922315-30924118 GCF_001876935.1 Asparagus officinalis | reverse complement strand
AACAAGGAAACAAAGTTGTAATTTTTCATTTCTTTTTATTTGATTTTCGTTGTAACCGGATCTTATAAAAAGACCGGATCTTTGTAATCGATAAACAGTTATTCAAGATAGCAATGGAATCAGTGAAGAAAGCAACGATTTTTCCCGCGAACAATCTGGTGACCACAGTGGGAGCCGCCGATCTCACTGCCGAGATCGGAGCGTCGCAGCCGCGGATCTCAATCCCGGTCGTGGAGGAGGTCGAATACGAGTTCGACCAGCAGAAGTTCGAGGAGTACTTGTCGTCCTCATCCGGATCAACCTCCCCCCGCAAGTCCAAAAAATTCTCCTCCAGGAGAAAAACTCGTTGGTATGAAGACGTTGAAAACACCAACGAAGATCTCGCCCCGTTTGATGCCAAAGTCGCATCGGGAGAGATTCCTCCAATTCCCAACCAGGGCATATCTGCTCTGGCCAACCCTTCTGCCGCAGAGGGCGTGGTGACTCTCTCGAAGAGTGTCCGCCAAAGGCAACGTCAACGCCTTGCGAAACAATTCGCAAAGGCTATGGAGTCAGTTGACGAGATCCGCTACAACGCGGATCTGAAGAACAAGAGAGGCAAACAGCCTCAACAACAGATGAACGGTGCCTCTTCCAAGCCGCCAACAATGGAATGGGTCCGTGTCAAACGGGATCGTTCGACGCTGGAAGAACGCATCCGCAAACACCGCGCACTATCAGCGCAGGCGTGGGCTCAAGCCGAAGAAGCCCGTAGAAAGTTGCAGAAAGTGTTCGCGAGAAAAATTGTAGCTTTCATCATTGATTCCATTGTACACTCTTGTAATAGTTTATCGATTACAAAGATCCGGTCTTTTTATAAGATCCGGTTACAACGAAAATCAAATAAAAAGAAATGAAAAATTACAACTTTGTTTCCTTGTTTGTCGAACAAATCACGAGCTCCTGTTTTGCAGTCGCTCGCTTGCGTGGGTTGTTTGCCTGCACCGGGGGTTTATCCGTTGACCACCGCGAGATCTAGATCCGGTTGGATCTATGCAGTACGACGGGTATTATTTCACCAAGGAAATAATAGCCGGGTGGATTAATTCACCAAGGAAATAATCGCCCTAATCTCGGGATCAAAGACCAAGCTTTGATCCGGAGTATGCACGCGTGGATCTGAGATCCGGTCCTCTCGAACACCTGCCTTATTTGGCGTTGATGATCGCCGAGCACCAGATCTGGATAAGTAAGTCCTCGAAGTCCCAAAGCTTGGATCTTTTTAAGTTCCGAGTCTCTAATCCAGCAGGGCTTCGCCTCCTCCAAAATCTAACCTTTGAACAAATGAACCACCTCTCCTATTTATAGGCCCTCTTCACTGTACCCGTGCACAGAACTGGGCCGGCCACCTATAGGTGGCCGGCTCTAGGCCGAGCCACCTATAGGTGGCTCGGCCTTGGCCCGAGCCCCTATAGGTATTGTCTTCCGTCGTCTTCCGTTTTCGGTTCTGTCCGTGATCCGGTTCTGTGGTTGATTTATCCGGACTTGACTCGTTGACCTGATTTGGTAGTAAATCCGGATCCTGATTAGGCAGTAAATCCGATTCTGAGTTCGAGTCCGAAACTGATCTTGATTCGATCGTGATTCGTTTGAGTCCGCCTTTGGTTGGATGACTCGTTGACTCTTCGAACACTTGGCTTGATTCCATACGTGAATGGATGTATTCCGTTGCTTGCGTGTGATTCGTCAACCTCATCGCCTCGTTAGTTCGTCGGTTTGTGCCGAGCTGTGCTAAGGGACCTATAAGCAATTTTATATGCCTAC
>NC_033803.1:30898378-30921315 GCF_001876935.1 Asparagus officinalis | reverse complement strand
ATATATATATGTACATATGTATATATACATATGTATACATATATACATACATACATACATATATATGTATATATATATACATACATACTGTAAAACCCCGTAATACTGAATGTTGTGAGACATAATAATAAACATGTTATATTATGATAAACAACGTTTATTGATATTTGAGTATAATAGGAATTGATTTGAGATCAATCCGATACATATTTATGAATATATGAGTGCAAATGCACAAAACATGCACGAGAAAAAATCTTGGAAAAATGACCAGTTAAGAGTTTATAGATTTTACACAATGATGTACTTAGAATATGGGAAAACTCAAAATAACAAAGTTGTAGGTATTTTCAAGAGCTTTCAAAAAATCTTATATCACCTCATTCTGAGGTCGGACGCGAAAGTTATTGCCAAAATAACGAAGGTTGTTTTCCTAGTCAGACTAGGTTTCCTGGTTCGGGTCAAACAGGTTTGTTTCGGGTTTGCCTCTATAAATACCTGTGTTTTTCATGAAAATTCCCTTCCTTTATCATATCTATGAACTCTAGCAGCCACCCTCTCCCCTCAAAAACCCTAGATCTTATTCTTATGAGTTTTGAGTGCTTTGTGGAGCCAATATCGACAAAAGGGCGAGATCATCGATGTGTGACGAGGGAGAACAGGTGGTTTGTGCTCATGGATTGCTTGTTGTTTATTTTAGAGGATTGCAAATGAGACTAAGGCAAGATTAACTTCATCCCAACCTATCCCTATAGTTAAATATCTAGTGTAGATGATTAATATGATGTTGAATATGTGTTTTCATGCTTAAATCTTAACCTGAGGTGTTAAAAGTCAGATTTTTTTTGATAGTAAACCTTAAAATAAATGCTAGATGAATAATATTTTCTTGCTATTTATTATAGTATCATGATCATGATCATTAGGGTTTTTTTTATAATTTTATTCATATATGAGAAATTTAAGTGATGTACTACATATATGTTTTTCTGCAGAAAATTGCAGTACTTATATAATATTTAATTGAAAGTTTAAGATAGTAAACAAAGTCCAAATTTAACCAAACTAGTTTTATACGAAAGCTATATGTATATAGATTCTAAAACAGAAAACCATTCTTAAAAAGACTTTGTATAGAGAAAGATATGTTATGTTTACTAACAACATGTCCTGCAGAAAAACGGCTGCACATATATAATGTTTAACTGGAGATTTGGGATAACAAATGAACTCCAAACAGAATAAAACTAATATTTTTTAAAGATGTGTGAATCTAGTTTTCAAAATAGAAAACCATTTGTAAAAAGAGTTTTCCTAGAGAAAGATATGCTTGTTTTACTAACAGATGTCACGTCTATTTTTTTTCTTGCTCATTTTGTGGAGCTGTGTTGTGCCGTTTTGAGGTACGTTCGTAGAGTTTTTAGCCGCTTGATATTATACGTATAGTCATGAATATGTTATGTTATACATTTAAGAATTCCAAGGGGATTATGTTGAATTTTGATTTGATCATATTTGAATTAGATATAGTTCATATACATGTTGGATGTCGTTGATGAGCACAACTTAGTACTATATGGGATAGTGCGTCGACACACCAGATATACACAGTTTATACATGAGGTGGATATCGTTGAAGAGCTCAGTTCAGTACTACATGAGGTAGTGCATCGATATTCCACATGTACAGGCCATTGAGTCGGATTTTAGGAGGCTTGATAAAGCCGTCCGCCCTGCACTAGGGTGCGATGAGGCTCGTGAGCTGTATTTCTAGGATGCCTATTTGGTAGTCCGTCTCACACTCATGTTATGCACTAAGATCGCGATGAGACTAATGATCCGTGTACACAGTTCAGGATATCTACAGGGTAGTCCGTTACACTGAGACAATTACTTGATAGCCTAAGTATGACAGATGCCGATTATGAATACGACCTATCATTGAACTATATAACTGAGATACGTTACTTTTGAAAGTATACAAAATTATATGTTGGTATTTTATTCTATCTCTCCAGTGATTGTGGAAGATATTATAAATACTATGTGTTGATATTTTATTTCTTTTACTGTCTTTTTACTTCTTAGTTGGGATCAATGATGAGAGATTCACAACTTGAGACATATGGTATATACATGAGGGTTTCCTTGTTTGGATTATTTTTCTCGACGTATCATTCTCGTGTTATGGATTTCTAATTATTGGTTTCATTAGATTGTCTTTTCTTAGTTCGGTATTAATGTTTAGATATCTACAATTTGAGACTTATGGTATATACATAAGGGTTTCCTTATTTAGATTATTTTGCTCGACGTACTACGTCTCATGTTGTAGGTTTCTAAATGTTAATCCTACTTAGATACGGGGAAAATGAATCTAGGTAGACTATGCTTAATAGATAGAGCTTTTTCACTCCATCAAGTAGCCCTTTCCCTGGTGGCGGATGGGGGTAATCTTGCTGTAGCGCTCTGACGCTCTTGTTGTTGTTTCTTTTTTTTTTTAAATACCTTTTCAGGTAGTTCGGAGTTTTGGAGAGCCGCAGGGTGACGGAGTTCTGGCATAGTCGCCATCGCGTATTTTTACTTGTAGAGACTCCACTGTAGTTTTGAGTTTTATCCAGACATTAAAGTTTCATATTCATATTGTAAAGGCAGTGTGCCTTAGTACGATTCTTAGTTGATTCATGTTAAGATATTTTCATTATTCAGATATCAGATGTATTATAGTTGAGACATGATTCTTTTCATTTATGAGATATCTCTTCTATATCATGTCTATTATATTTATTCCCTTTATTTTGCCTGTTTGTACCTGCACTTCTATTTGGTTCTACTAGAGGATATTACTGTGATTGGTGAAACATGTTTATGCACAGTGTGGGTGTATGGCAGGTTTGACATCTATGGTTTCACCTTGGACTGTAGCCTTGTGTGAACCCAGGGGCGTCACAGTTGGTATTAGAGCTCTAGTTTCAGTATCCTTAGGATCATCCTGTGTCGAGTCGTGGAGCTAGTATAGAGTTTCCTAGGAATCATGTATAGAGTGTACTAGGAATTCCTAGAATGAGTGAGGATGTTATATACGTATATTCAAAAATTTACAAAATTTTTTTTGGTGACAACTACCTTCCTTTGATTGAAAAGTAACACATGACCTTTAGATTTTGTGTTGGCATAACCACCTAACAATCAATCTATGATTATTTTTGGCATTCATTTCACTTATTCAACAAGGAAAACTCCCCATTGCAAGTTCATTCTTCACTCAAAGAAGCTTCATTTGGATTAGTTCAATCTTATTTGCTACATAAAGAACGGTGCTATTATATTCATCTGGTCAATAGAGCTGGAACCTAGTCTGTTTTGGCACAACTTTGTAGATTTAAACAAATTGTAATTAAATATATTGTAACATGTATTTTTTTTCAAGAGATTATTAAAAAAAATGACCATTTCATTATCTCAAATTTTTACAAATATTTTTACCTGAAAATTATGTGATTCCGCCGGGGAGTGACCTCTCCTCCAACAATAAGGTCGAGTCACAGAATGATAACATAGCTCTTGGGTCAACTATCAAGTACATCATAGTTGAGCTTGACTACGCTGCTTATGAGGGTTACCTTAAAAAAATTCAAGAAATCCCCAAACAAGTGTAAAAGACTGCCAAAGCTCATGGTGCACGTTCACATGTACACTAGTAAAAAATTGGGCATTGGCGACGGGAAAATCCGTCACCAATGCCCCAAATTCCGTCACCAATACATATTAGTGACGATATAGGATCTGTCACCAATAAATCTATCAGCAATACGTATTGGTGACAGGGCAACCCCTCGCCAATAAGCATTAGCGATGGGAGTTCATTGGCGATGGAAATCTTTGGCGACGGGAACCCTGTCGCTAATGAGTATTGGTGACGGCTTGTCCGTTGCCAATGGCCAATGGTTTAAACATTGGCGACGGATGGCCCCGTCGCCAATACGCTTTGGGGACGGGTTTCCCCATCGCCAATGTACATATGTATGTAACAAAAATTATTTTCTGGTAGCCTCCCAGATAGGAATACAAATACAGGCTGTATCCACATCAATCCAATGATAATATTTAACAATATGTCATAAAATCAACCATGATATACATTCACATTCCAAATGAATACTCATCCATCATCATCCACCAATCCACAATATAAAAAAATACTCATCCAATAATCACAATCATAACACATCTCGTATTCTCAAACAATATTCATTCACTAAGCAATAAAATCACAAATATAATACATGTAGGTAAAATTCAAAATTCATAACATATCTTAACACAATCTAAAACTACATAAATATAAGAACAAGTCTCACTCACTTCTCGTCATCATTGTTGTCGGCATCCCTGTTATTAGTGTCATCTGCATTAGAACGTCGTATCGTACTGTGCTCCCTACATGAGTATCTCTTCTAACCTAAAAAGATTGCCACTTAACATAAGAGTGTATATATTCTAAAAAAATCATAAAAAATACATATATGTCATGTCATATATACCTCTCCACCACCATGAACTCCATGCTCCGTAAACGCTAACTTAGTGATAACTATGTATATCAACTCGGGAAGACTCTCCTACAAGGATGGACACTCAATGAGGTGATGTGCAATATCCCAAGTCGATTGTGCACCCCTAGCTCACGTGAAATAATAGGAAGAAATTGAAAGGTCATAGAGGGTTTAAAATTGTCTAATAAACAATATCCAATTTTACCCACGATGTACGATGTATCACATGGTCGCTTTGAGGTCACGGACAAGTCGCTATGCATAGTCCTGCTAATGGTGAATGTTCTAACTTAAGCACTTGATAAAGGCACCCTCCCATTCTTCATTGGTCTAGAACCATAAACTCCATCAACAATTTTCCTACATTGCTCTCTGGTCATATGATTAGGATCTATAGGAGTGTCCTCTATGCCCTGAGACTGGGACAAGACAAAATCTTTCGAAGCTTCAAGCGCCGCCTGAAAAACATATAGTAATAAAAATAAATAAATTAGGAATTCTAATTAGAAATACTTGAGTGAAAATATAAAATTAAGCTTATACTTACATGTATATCCTTACTTTTCGTCATCTTTTCCTCCTTATCGTAGCCTTCGGGTGGTGTATATGCTCTTCTATAAAGAAGAGTTTGCGGCATAGTTAACGCGTCCTGTGAATAGTCAAATTTCAAGTTAATTCAAGTAATGTATGAAACTAGTAACATGAGTTAAGTTTTAATATTTTGATCTTACTGGATTTTCACACAAATATTTATGCTCGATCTGAGCGTAGGGAGTAGCTCCCAAAAAGTGATCATATAGCTTTACACCATGATTATCCAATACCATCGAACATTTATCCTTCAAAATAAAGTAATTGTTTAGTATATGTGGTAGTAATATAATGAATTAAGAATAACTCACATTCTTCTCACCCTTCACTCGATAATGAGAGTCACCCAATTATAAGGAGGAACCCTCTTATCAAGCTGATGAATCCACTTCCAACCGATGGTTATTTTTGTAAAGTATTTATTCTTGAGTTTACTCCTCCACCCATGAAGCATCTTGCTCACTCTACTCATTACATAATCCTAAGAGTTGCGGTTATCATCAAGACAAAAGTGATCCTGCAAATTAAATGTGGAAAAAACATGCACTATAAAAAAATCAAATAAATATTTATTAAAAAACAATATAATAAATAATTACCATGAGCCTCTCTCATATCTTCTTTATGCCATTCCATTATTGTTCATCAAATTTATGCGCAATGTTTATATAGTGTGGGTCTCTGATTAAACTGCCAATCAAATTATTAAATCTGACGGCGTAATCTCCAATGGGAATGTTGCACATCCACTCCAAAATAGCCCGATAACCTTGAGGAGGTACCTTGGTTTGATGATCACTGTCATGCCTACTGGCCTTCTCATAATCCTTATTCCCTACAAAGACAAAGAGCAAAATAATTTTTTATAAACTTCAATAAATAAATAATAATGAAATCTCAATAGTTTACATGATATTATTACCTATTTCCCTCAATTGATTTGACATCACCTTTTCACTCTCTGCTTTATTATACGATTCTTCTTTTTAATGTTCTCTCCTCCTTTTATACTTCCTCTCGCATTTCTTTTGTAATGTGATAGCTTTTTCTAGTAAGGGGATGCAATTTACTGCTTCGGTCCATGGACGGAGACATTCAATCTCTGACTAAGAAGATTCCGCCAAAGACTCGTGTTAGATCTCATTATCACCGAATCCATCACGAGCATTGTCTACAATATAAAATATAAAATAAATATTTATATGGAACATAAAATATCCATGGACTTTAAATTTAATACCTAGATCAGGCGATGAATCCTTTTGATGAGGTGGACTCATAGGCGATGCATGTGTATCTATTCCCGCAATATCTAAGAAAGTACAAAATACGATATGAATAAATAAGTTCCTCAATTAACTTAATAAAATTAAATAAATTAATACCTTTAATTGGTGAGGATCCATATAGAGATAATGGACTACGAAAAGGTCATGGGGGCATTCCTTCATAAATAAATAAAATTGTAAATGTGAAGTATGCATATTTATATCACAAACATAATTTATTTGAATAAATTAATATTTATACCTGGTGATGAACTTGTTTGATCGGGGAAACATCTCCTATGCGCTTTATCCTTTGGCTCATCTACAGCTTAAATTTTTATGTAGTATATGGAAGGAAAAAAGTGAATGTTAAAAATTGCATTGACAAAATAAAAAATATACATTTAAACTTAAAGTTAATACTTTAAATTTTACAAGTATTCAAATTTTGACATTCAATCTCCTACATTACGGATATCAAGCCGATTTTGCGGAGTATACTTATTAAAATTTACATTTTGCGGGTATGAGTAATTAGAAAAAACTTCTCCTTCAGGCTCATTTGGATCATCAGAACCCACAATGTTTTCATCGAGAGAAAGTTGAACAAGAGTTCTCGCTCCTTATACAATGCAACCCAAACATTCGGCTGCCTAGGATCTTTGACATAAAAGCACTGAGTATAGCCTGCTATGCAAACATGAACTTCAAATCGAGGTAAATCTCCTTATCTAGATTTACAAGATTAAAGCCATATGCATCTCTTATTATATCAGCATGACACCATCGAAGCATAAACATCACATAACTACGTACGTCTTTCGTTCCATACACATAAAATATCTCCAAGATATCTTCTAGTTGTCTATAATAAATTACATAACCAAGTATTAGATTATGGTCTATCAAGCTTGAATAACATTCTTAAGATAAGATAGCCATGACCCTACTGTTTTGGGCAACTCTCTCCTCCTTAATCCCTAACCATTGAAATAAAAACATATTCACACAAGATCTATTGCATTGTTTAACTGTGTAGTGTGGCCTGTGTGTGTAAATTCTTATCTCTTCTGATATTGGTAAACCAGCAAATATTTGTCTTTCTACCTAATGTTGAACATAATAACAAACGATCGTTAAGAAGTCTTTCTAAATTTTTTTCAAAGTTAATTAAAATTAAAATACATAAAACTTACTTCAGCTGCAACCCATTCAGGAAAAAAATTAATGTATTTTGGCAATTTGATTCCATGCTGATGATCTAGTTATTTCTAAATGCAACTCCTTCAAGTATTGACTGTTGATACGACACAAGAGATTAATAATTATATAAATTATAAAATTATCACTTTTATTAAAGTTAATATACTTACTTTCGATAATTTTCAAAGATTTCCACATTGTGCAATACGAATGCATGAGCCTATGTCAAGTCTAATCTGGATTAGTCTTTGTTCGTCTTGGTACTACCATAAAAAGTGCCATCTCTATTAATAATTTTTGAATTATTATTTGCATCTCTACCTCACATATGTCGAGAGGCAAAAGACATGCATGCATTCATTTGCAGCTTAGCAGTCAGCAATCAAACCCTCCAGATGAGCTCGATTGTGCATTATGCACTTTAAGAAACCCAATAACTTAAAAAGTAGTATTTATTAAGATAAAATAATTACATGTTAGGTAAAGTGACTTAATTGAATTTTAACTAACCTCTCAATGGGATACATCCTACGATAGTCAACTGGACCTCCGAGTAATGGCTCATCAACAAGATGATGTGTAACATGGACAATGATGGTAAAAATGAGGGAGGGAAGAATAACTCCAATTTTATAGAGGGTTCCATTCATTTCTCCTTTTAGTGCCTTAAATTCTGTAACATTGATAACTTTTGAGCATAACTTTCTAAAAAATCCACAGAATTCAATTATAACCTTTGTTACTTCATCATCAGCCATATTGCTACGAATACCACGGGAAGCAATTGGTAAAGAAGGATGTTATTATCATGAGTCTTCAGTCCCAAATTTTTTCGCTCTTTCACCTGGACAATATTTGAAATATTTGAGCAGTTAACCATCTGGCAACTTTATCGATTTGAGCACCTCACAGAATCATTGCATCTCAATCTTTGTCATCGTAATGCGAGGTGAAGGAAACTCAAAATTTCCTTCAGTGACTTCTCATGCTTGCAGATCATGTCAGATGTTCAACGCATTCAAGTCTCACCGAGCCCGTAAATCGTCCTTTGATTTCTTACCATCCTGTAAGACTGTGGACAACAGGTTGTCACATATATATTTTTCAATATGCATTATGTCTAGGTTATGCTGAATTTTGAGCTTTTGCCAATATGGTAGCTGAAAAAATATACTAAATTTTGTCCATCCTTTTGGCAATTACTCATCATGTGTCTCATCCATAATAAATACTTGTCGCTTTCGTTTCGGTGCCCTCTTCATAATGGAAATGCGTCTTAGACCTAGAATATCCTCTCTTGTATATCGGCTCTTTCCAAACTTAATTTTAGGATATCCCTCAAATAATTCTACAATTTTATCTCCAGTCATTACATGCGGGTCTTCTCTTTTCTCTTCTTATCCATCAAACTTATTCGCCCACTTTTTACCTCTGTATATTTGTCCTTTACGAAACCATCTTCTGTTAAACCAATAACATATCTTTCGGCTATGTTGTAAATAAAAGCCTTCAAAGTTTAGACCACATACAGGACAAGCAAATATTATTTTTGAAGACAAACCAGAGAGATTAGCATAAATTGAAAAATCATTAATCGTCCACATAAGAATAACACGGAGATTAAACAATTTAGTGGAAAATGCATCATATGTTTGGACACCCTCATCCCAAAGAAGTTTTAACTAATCAATTTACGGCTCCATGAACGCATCTATATCATTATCGAGTGAGTTTTTTTCCTAGTATCAGTAATGAAAGGATCATATACGGTTGTTTCATACAAAGTCCAGGTGGCAAATTATAAGGTATTAACACTATTGGCCAAGTAGACCAGCCTAAACTCATAATGCCAAACGGGTTAAATCATTCACTAGATAGACCGAGTCTAACATTTTCTGCACTCTATGGAAACCCAGGGAAAAGATTGATCTACATGCTCCTATGCATCTGTATCTGCCGGATGCCTGAGTTTACCATCAACTACGCGTCCTTCCGTATACCATCGCATATTTTTAGTTGTGTCTTTTGTCATATACAGTCTCTGTAACCTCGGCACCAAGGGAAAATATCTGAGCACCTTCGTTATAATTTTCTTCTGTTGCTTAACTGACTCATCTGCCTTTCGTGTTGAAGTGCGTGTATTCTTTCTCCAACGAAACACTCCATACTTTAGACATTCCTCAAGCTTCTCATTATCCTTATAATACAGGATACAATTATTAGGACACGCATGGATTTTAGTGTGATCTAAAATGAGAATGCCAATGATCTTATTTGCATCATAATACTTTTCTGGTATGCTATTCTCTCCATCCAGAATTACCTTGCGTAGTAAATTAAGAAGCATTTGAAACTATTTATCCGCCATTCTGCTGAGGGTCTTAATACGTACCAGTTAAAGAATAAATGACAATCTACTATACTCTGAGCAACCGGCATACAAGTCATTCTCGTCATCTTCCAATAACTTCATTAAACTTTTAAAGCCCTCGGTATCATGCATATCTTCAGCATTTCTGACACCTTCTACATCTTCGGGAACTTTGAGAACCTCCAAAACTTCAGTAACTGCCGTAATATCATTAAACATTGCATGTGCATCATCTATTCTTAGGTTTATATTTCCGTCAGCTGGTTTAATATCTTGGTCTTCTCCGTGAAATCTCCACTATTTGTATTTTTCATTAAATCCCCATCTTTCTAAGTGTTTTCATAGTAACTCTATCCAATGAACCCCTATCTATGCATATGCTACATGGACAAAACAACAAATCATTCTCTAACTTCCTCGGATTCGCATACGCATACTCAAGGAACACTTCCCATCCTTCATGATATCGACTATCACCTCCCACTCTTCTTTTCATAATAGGAATATCAATCCACGAATTGTCAGGAACTTCTCTCATCTATATATTAAGTACAATTATTAATTATCTTAATATCACATAAATCGTTTTAAGTTTGATAGTTTTTACTATAATTAATTTCTATGAATACTAAGTAGGTGAACTTTTTGTTTTATAATTGTCATTATTGTACTAAAGTGGGCTAAACATTATCTACATAATAATCTTCACTGTCTACATTTGAACAAACAATAGGTTAGTCTAAAACTTTATCGGCTATCCTAAGAAGGCTTATATCCTATTAATAATATAGTAGTGCTTACATCTAACGTTAAATACTTTGTGTATTTTTATTTCTAGAAAATTTTGGCAGCACCTGCCCGCTGTTCTCCGAGTACACTGTGTGGATGTTATTATGCGTATCGGTAATAGACAAAAATTGATAAATAATAGACCAAAACGCATAACAAAATATGCTTATTTTAAATGGAGAACAACGAGTACGTGCGACTAAAATTTTCTAGAAACGAAAATGTACAAAGCATACAAAGTTAGATGTGCGCACTACTATATTCCTAATCCGTCCGAACTAGACAGATCCAATAGTTATGTACCAATTCTTTCTACTTATAATATAAGGTAAACGATCATTTTCGGTAAAAGATTAAATTTTATATCGAAATTTGAGTCGTCTATCTTATATTATAACTCCAAAAAATTGGTAGTAATTATTGGAACGGGATCTACGACTATCGTTAACTAATTTTTTACTCACCTATAATGGATATATAACATATTTTTGTGTCATATATGTAGGCGTATAAAACTGCCTATAGGTCCCTTAACATAGCTCGACAACGCCGATTCGACGAACCGACCATCGGGCGACGTATGCAGACACGATTGTTAGTCCACAACGCCGAAGCGAAGCGATACGCGATAAAGCGGATTAACGAGGCTACGAAGCTAATGAACCACACGCAAACAACGGAATAAATCCACTCGCGTGC
This sequence comes from Asparagus officinalis, assembly GCF_001876935.1. Lineage (NCBI taxonomy): Eukaryota > Viridiplantae > Streptophyta > Magnoliopsida > Asparagales > Asparagaceae > Asparagus > Asparagus officinalis. Next base: position 30,909,838 of record NC_033803.1, on the reverse strand, counting down.
AGAATCAAGCTAACGGGTTGAAGAGTCAACGAGTCATCCATCAAAGGGGAGACTCGGACGAATCAAGATCAGTTTCGGACTCAAACTCAGAAGTGGATTTACTGCCAAATCAGATCAACAAATCAAGTCCGGATAAATCAACCACAGAACCGGATCACGGACAAAACCAAAAACGACGGAAAACCACGCCTAAGGGGGGGGGCTCAGCCGAAACCGAGCCACCTCTAGGTGGCTCGGCCAAAGCCGAGCCACCTCAGGGTGGGCACAGTGAAGGTGGCCTATAAATAGGGGGCTTGGTTCATTTGTTCAAATGTTGGATTTTTTGGAGGCGAAGCCCTGCTGGATTGAAGACTCAGATCTAAAAAAAGATTCAAGCTTTAGGACTTCGAGGACTGTTCATCCAGATCTGGTGCTCGGCGATCGTCAACGCCAAATAAGGCAAGAGTTCGAGAGGACCGGATCTCAGATCTACGCAGGCGTACTCCGGATCAAAGCTTGGTCTTTGATCCCGAGATTTGGGCGATTGTTTCCTTGGTGAACCAATCCCCCCCGGATATTATTTCCTTGGTGAAATAATACCCGTTGTACTGCGTAGATCCGACCGGATCTAGATCTCGCGGTGGTCCACGGATAAACCCCGACGCAGGCGAAGAACCCACAAAGCGAGTGACCGCAAAACAGGAGCTCGCGATTTGTTCGACAAACAAGGATAAAAAGTTGTAATCTTTCTTTTTCTTTTTCTTTGATTTTCATTGTAACCGGATCTTATAAAAAGACCGGATCTTTGTAACTCAAAAAGTTGTTATTTAAGAGTGCAATGGAATCAATGAAGAAAGACACGATTTTTCCCGCGAACAATCTGGCGACCACAGTGGGAGCGGGTTTAGAAATCCAAAACTAACTCAAAACAGGAGAAAATTCTCTGCAGGTTTCGCGGTCGACCGTGACGATCGACCGGACTGGGCATTTTCAGACGCCTCTACTGTTAAGGGCGTTGTGACTCTCTCAAAGAGAGCCCGCCAGAGGCGACGTCAGCGCCTTGCGCGGCAACTCGCTAAGGCGATGGAGTCTACAGACGGAGTCCGCTACAACGCGGATCTGAAGAATAGGAGAGGAAAACAGTCTCAACAACTGAAGAATGGCGGTTCCTCCAAGCCGCCGACGAACGAATGGATCCGGGTCAAACGGAACCATTCGACACTCGAAGAGCGGATTCACAAACGCCGCGCACTGCTTGCACAAGCAAAAATCCTTGTGCAGAAGGCCGAGGAATTGAAGAAAGAAAAAGTGGCCAAAAAGCCGCCATCAACCCGCCAAGTGTGGAGGCCGAAGCAGCCTCCAACCAAAGTTCAACCTCTGGTGAATCAACCAAAGTCGTCGGTAATCCTAATAACTTCTACGGGAGATCATGCAGAGTCATCCCGAAAGAAGAAGTCAGTCTTGGAGCGCCTCGGTCCGATTCCCGATGAGAGAGGCAAAGCTCCTGTTCAAGATCGTTTGGGCCTGATGAAGAAGCCCCGAACGACGCAACATGCTGAGGGTCGCCGTTACCCTCAACATGAGAAAGAAACCAGGGCAGTTACGTGCACCAACTTGCGCATTGAAGTCCAGGAGCCCGCCGAGAACTCACGCCCAAAAAGGCATGTTACGAGGCGCGTGACTTTCGGAAGCCCTAAGAAAGTAATTCCCCCTCAGAAGGAAACGTTATCGTCTGATGACGATAGCGTTATACCTGAGAAGTCGTGCCAACACACGATAGGTTACTCAGATAGAGTCCTCAAGAACAGGAAACTCAATGCCCCTGTTCCAAACTCATTCGGGCAGTATTGTCTGAATGCAGCTGCATCAAGGCGGTCCCTGAACAAGTTTCGGTGTTCGAAAGGCTCAGTACCGAAACGCCGAAACCAATGCCTAGGCGTTTCCGACGAAGAAGAACGGTGGCTGAAGAGGGAGAATTTCTGAGGGTCACCACCAACATGACCAGCAGAGGGACATCGGCGCGAGATAATCTCGAGTCAATTCTGAAAGCATCCCGGCCTAGAACCCGTCTGCAGTCCGGAACCATCAAGCGAGCAACCTATGGTAGGGTTCGGACAAGACTCCCTTCAGAAGATGAAGAATCTGATGCCGGCTCCGCAGTCGCATCAGATAATACAGTATCCAGCGAGGGACAACCACGCGAAGCGTTTATGATAAGTGCGGAGCAGGTGGCCAAAATGCTTGAAGACGCCTTAGCTAAGCAACAGGAAACCTTCAGGTTCGAAATGCAGATGGCCATGCAAAACATGAGAGAAATGCATGACCAGCAAATCCAGGCATTGACGAACCAGCAAGGCGAACCAAGTCGTCGCAACCAAGTTCATCAGGAGGACGAGGATACGAATGAAGCTCACAATGCCAATAATCCTCCCGTCAATGTAGGGGGTGGTAATGAGGATGCTAGTCGTAATGCCACACTTCCGCCTCAGAATCGTGCTAACGAAAACACAGGCGAAAGTCTGAAGATCAAGAACCTCGAGAGCAAAATCAACATTGAAAATTAAAAATCTCGAGAGCAAAATCAATACGTTGATTTCCGCTCAAGAGATAAAGAAGACTGGCATTCCTTGTCCCTACCCAAGAGAATGGGAATCAATCCCGTATCCGGCGAAGTCCAACTTAATCAACTTTACGCCGTTTGATGGGAAGGGTTCACCCACTCAGCATGTGATTTATTTCAAATCACACCTGGGGGTAATCTCTGGCAATGAGCCTCTGATGGTGCGGTCATTCGTCGGCACTCTTCGCGGAGCCGCCTTCGATTGGTATCGTCGCCTCAAGCCAGGAAGCGTGAACAGCTGGGACGATATGGAGACTATGTTCCTCACCAATTTCTTTGACGATGACACCGAGGTATCTATCGGATCATTGCTCGATGAGAAGCAGAAAGACGGGGAGTTAGTCGACACCTTCGTCAAGAGGTTCCGGAACAAGGCGATGAACTGTCGGGACCCGATCACAGAGGAGTTCATCCTCCAGACTTGCCACAACAACCTTGCACTGGATGTGTTGGAAGCAATGGGAGCAGCACCGTCTGACACTTGGAAAGACTTGAAGGTGCGCGGTGAACAAGCCGAACGCTTCCTCCGAAGGAAGAAGGCCGAGAGGAACCGACCGACGGATAATCCGCTTAACTCAAACTTCGCCTCTCGTGGTAAGGGCATGGCACCTGCAGCTGTTGATGGTGCTAATCAAACGTCACAACAGCAATCCCGAAGGCAGCAAAAGACTTCGGGTCCGAGACTCCAAAAAGAGTACTCTTTTAAGGACGAAGACGTTCCAGCCATCTTCGAATCCCTCCTTGGAAGCAACAGGATCAAGCTACCACCTATCACAAATCAGGAGGAAGCTGACAACACTACGGACCCAAAGTACTGTGCATACCACAGGAGGGTCGTTCATCCCACCAAGGATTGCTTTGCTCTCAAGAATAGCATTCAGACCTTGGTTGAAGCCGGCGTCATATCGCTCAGATAAGCCAAATAAGAACGGCAAAACTCCAAAGAGTATATGAGTATAAACTGTTTCTCAATCCTCCAACAAGTGCATGAGGTTAAACTGCTTCCTTACATACTCCAACAGGTATATGAGTCTAAACTGTTTCTTTTCCTTCACGGGAAGTTCCTGGAGAATACCATGCTTGATATTCTTAAGGATAACCCGGACACCCAACTGAGTACAAATACCATACCCAGTTTTGCAAAGGAAGCTGGGGGTGGATGATTCATGTAACGGGAAGTTCCCAAAAGAAATCCATATAGTGTATTCTTAGGGATAATCCGGTCACCATAGCAAGATGATGAATAAGAAACTCCCATTCAAAACAGTTAGGACCACAGTTAAAATCCCCTCTCGATTCCCCCAATGAACGAGAGGTCCACAAATTGAGCGATCAAACCTTCCTACAGTTAGGATTGTCTCAAAACACCCACTTGGTCAAACCTTCTTACAGTTAGGACCACAACCAAAATCCACTCTCGATTCCTCCAATGAACGAGAGGTCCACTTTCAAATCAAGTGATCAAACCTTCCTATAGTTAGGGTCACTTCAAACTCCCATTTGGTCAAACCTTCTTACAGTTAGGACCACAGTCAAAATCCCCTCTCGATTCCTCCAATGAACAAGAGGTCCACTTTCAAATCAAGTGATCAAACCTTCCTACAGTAAGAGTCACCTCAAACTCCCATTTTGCCAAACCTTCCTACAGTTAGGGTCAAAACCATAATTCACTCTCGATAAATGAGAAATTCATCTTTGGTTCGATAATCAAACCTTCCGACAGTTAGGGTTATCTGAATCTTTTCGATTCTCGGAGTGGAGATCCCACTTTTAGTTTCACCTTTCCAGATTCTGGGGGTGGAGATCCCACCTCAAGTCTCCTTTCCAGCTGAAGATAGAATATAAAATTCTTCTTCTTCAGTGTCGGGAGATAGAATATAAAATTCTTCCTCTCCCATTTCGGGTTCGTCTTTGCCCCAAGAGAAGACAATTCTGGGGGTGGGGGATCCCACCTCAAGTTCCCTTTCCAGCTGTAGATAGAATATAAAATTCTTCCTCTTCAGCACCGGGAGATAGAATATAAAATTCTTCCTCTCCCGTTTCTCAATCTGTCTTTGCTTTTAGAAAAGACACGATTGTCAAATCCGGGCACTCGATGCACGGGGAATTTTATCCCGAAGCCTGAGTAGGGATAAGTCAACGCCTAACACGCGTTGCCGGGTAGTCTATTCCCGTGAGAAAGACGAAGTCTACGTATTCAATATCGTAGCACTAAAAGGGTTAACTCTTTTAGCTTGACGTCACATGAGAGCGGAATTAAACAAACCGCATACTAGCCCGACTCAAACGGTAGTCGGTAAAGGCTAATCAAACCCGTTGAAGGCTGGGGGTTAGCCAAAAACCCCAAAGTCAGCGCCTAACACGCGTCGCCGGTTTAGTCTTTTTCCGTAAAAGAAGACACCAGAGTTCGATTCTGGGGTATTTTATCCCGAAGCCTAAGTAGGTATAAGTCAGCGTCTAATACACGTTGCCGGGTAGCCTATTCCCGTAACAATGGCGAAGCCTATGTATTCAACATCATAGCACAAAGTCTAAGAGAATTCACTCTCTTAGCACAGCGTTACAATCCACATACTAGCCCGACTCAAACGGTAGTCGGTAAAGGCTAATCAAATCCGTTGAAGGCTGGGGGTTAGCCAAAAATCCTTAAGTCAACGCCTAACACGCGTCGCCGGGTAGTCTATTCCCGTGAGAAAGACGAAGTCTACGTATTCAATATCGTAGCACTAAGAGCGTTAACTCTCTTAGCACAACGTCACATGCGGAACGGATTTAGATAATCCGCATGCTAGCCCGATTCAAACGGTAGTCGGTAAAGGCTCATCAAACCCGTTGATGGCTGAGGGTTTGCCAAAAATCCTATAAATACGAGAGTCACTGACGCATCAGCTTCATTAGTTGGTCTCGTGACTTGAGCATCCAACGACATTCGGAACCCTAGGGTCAACGCCGGACAACGCGTAACCCTAGGTCAACGCCAGTCAACGCGTTGCGACCAAACAGTCAACGTACGACATTCGAAACCCTAGGGTCAACGCTGGTCAACACGTAACCCTAGGTTAACGCCGATCAATGCGTTGCAATACTCCGAAAAGTATACGAGTATAAACTGCTTCTTAATACTCCAATAAGGTATAAGAGTATAAACTATTCCCTATATTTTTTGTTGAGAAGTTCCTGGAGAATATTTTTCCTAAAAATATTCTTAAGGATAACTCAACAATACCACGCCGGACAACGCGTCGCAAATGAGAACTCAACGCCAACATGCGATGGTCAGTTCTATGTTGAACCAACAAACACGAGCTAAAAATCAGAAAATCAGGAATCGTCTTCAATTCGAATTTCCAACACGGTCAGACGAAATAAATGCATTGCATGGAACCTTTACAGATCGTTCGACAAGCACGAATAGCCGAAGGAATTGAATGAATACAAGAAAGAAGCCACTCCAAACATCCCGAAGGATGGACAATCATATTCCAAAAGATTTCCAGACTGCTCTATAAAAGAACGAGGTTTAAATACTTGAGGGGTACTGTACGGCGTATAAAACTTCTAAGCGCCCTTAACATAGCTCCGAAATGCCGATCGACGAACGCGACTCATCGGCGCGAGTATGCAACACGACTTGTTAGTCTCACAACCGCCGAAGCCAAGCGATACGCGATAAAGCGGACATTAACGAGGCTATACGTAACTAATGAACCACGCAAACAACGGAATTAATCCACTCCGCCGTGCTGAATCAAGCTAAATGCGGGTTGACAGAGCAACGAGCTCATCCATCCAAAGGGGAGATCTCGGACGAATCAAGATCAGTTTTCCGCTCGACTCAGAAGTGATTTATCCTGCCAAATCAGATCAACAAACTCAATCCGGATAAATCAACCACAGAATCGGATCACAGACAAAACACGAAAAAGACGGAAAACCACGTCCTAAGGGGGGGGGCTTCGCCGACACCGAGTCCACCTCTTAGTGGCTCGGCTAAAAGCCGAGCCACCCTGAGGTGCTCGGTGGCCGAGGCCACCCGGGAGGCTCGGCCGAGCCGAGGTGCGCTCGGTGTGTCGGCCACCTGTGCACGGGCACAGTGAAGGTGGCCTATAAATAGGGGGCTTGGTTCATTTGTTCAAAGGTTGGATTTTTTGGAGGCGAAGTCCTGCTGGATTGAAGACTCAGATCTAAAAAAAGATTCAAGCTTTAGGACTTCGAGGACTTGTTCATCCAGATCTGGTGCTCGGCGATCGTCAACGCCAAATAGGGCAAGAGTTCGAGAGGACCGGATCTCAGATCTACGCAGGCGTACTCCGGATCAAAGCTTGGCCTTTGATCCCGAGATTTGGGCGATTGTTTCCTTGGTGAACCAATCCCCCCCGACTATTATTTCTTTGGTGAAATAATACTCGTCGTACTGCGTAGATCCGACTGGATCTAGATCTCGCGGTGGTCCACGGATAAACCCCGGCGCAGGCGAAGAACCCACAAAGCGAGCGACCGCAAAACAGGAGCTCGTGATTTGTTTGACAAACAAGGATAAAAAGTTGTAATCTTTCTTTTTCTTTTTCTTTGATTTTCATTGTAACCGGATCTTATAAAAAGACCGGATCTTTGTAACTCAAAAAGTTGTTATTTAAGAGTGCAATGGAATCAATGAAGAAAGACACGATTTTTCCCGCGAACAATATATCACACTAAATATAATTAGCATTAGGGTAGCATTTAAGTTTAGTTTTAGTAGGGCATGAATAGTATTGGTTATTGTTGGATTATTACGAAATTAAGATTAGGATTAGGGTAATACTAGATTTTTGTGAATTTAGAGTTAAAATTAGGTCATTTAGGTTTAGGATAACTATATTTGCATGATTATGAACAATCAATAGCATTAATTGCATAATAATTTTATAATAATAAAAAACTAAAAACTAGAAATAAGTGAAGACTAATACCTTTCAAGGAGGCGGAGGATGTCGACGATGGTTGGAGTTGAGGATGTAGGCGTTCGAATAATTAATCTACAATTTAGTATAATCAAAGTCCAAAAATTTTAATTAGTTAGGTAAAGAATAAAAATTCACATAAAATATAAATTGAAAAAAATTAATTTTTTTGTAGGTACGTACATGATGCTCGGCGATCGTTGGTGGGTCGATAATATGACGCCCCTGGGTTCACACAAGGCTGTAGTCATAGGTGAAGCCAAGAATGTCAAACCTACCATGAACCACACCGTGCAATAACATGTTTTACCATCACAATTACTATCTCTCTAATAGAGTCAATAACAGGTGTAGGTACAAAAGTAAGTAAAAGATAGTACAAGGGATAACTGATGAAATGATAGAGATAAAATTAATATTTCATCACTCAACATACAGAAATACAAAGTCAATGTCTGAAGTAAAATAAACTAGAGTTCTCAACAAGTCTCAAATACAACATATCTGAGTAGAGGAAATAAGGTACATAGCCTTTACAACTTCTAGAATAAAATCCTCAAATGTCTAAACAAAATTCTACAATGGAGCTCCAAAATAAAAAATATCTATAATAGACAGCTGAATTACTAAAGTACATCGCCATCAACCTGCGACTCTCCGGGCACCTGGCTCGTTACCTGAAATGGGAGGGACAACGAGCGTCAAAGCGCTAGCGAGCAATATCACAACCAACCCCAAGGGAGAGGGCTCATTGTATATAGAAAATATAGTTAATACATTTATACATGAAACCATTGATCCTAAAAATAAAAGGATTTTAGTATTTAGGAAATTACAACACGAGCACAAGTACGTCGAGCGAAATAATCCAAATAAGGAACCCTCATGTATATACCTTGTATCTCAAATTTTAAATCCCTAATTACCAATCCAAAAAATCTAATACAGGAACAATAAAATAGAGAATACGTATTTAGGAAATTGCAACACGAGCATAGGTACGTCCAGCGAAATAATCCAAACAAGGAAACCCTCATGTATATACCTTGTATCTCAAATTGTAAATCCCTAAATACCAATCCCTAAAATCTAATACAGGAACAATAATACGTATTTAGGAAATTACAACATGAGCATAGGTACGTCGAGCGAAATAATCCAAACAAGGAAACCCTCATGTATATACCTTGTATCTTAAATTGTAAATCCCTAAATACCAATCCCTAAAATCTAATACAGGAAATAATAAAATAAAGAATACTAACCCATCTCAGAACTCAAATACCATGTCATGTCATAACCCACATAAGTGTCATGTCCAGCTTATATAAGTATAAGTGTCATACTCAAGGTTTAAACAGATGTCCACCACACGAACTAAACTAGAAGTAATGGATGTCCAACACATGAACTGCAAATGTAAATTGTCCAACACATGGACTGAAAAATGAATGTCCAACACATAGACTGAATGTGATAATTGTCTAACACATGGACTACACATAATAATTGCCCAACACATGGACTAAATGCAATATATGAAAAAGATGCATATACACTAATTTCACACGTGTCTTGGTGTGCAAATTTAACTCGTGTCCACAAGTCATCTCATATGTAAAAATACATGATGAACAATAATTTCTAATATCAGATATTCGAGGCGACTCCTCGTTCACATTGAAGCACGCAACAATAGTATACATATACAAACAGTTTCGGTTAAACAGAAACAACCCAAACAGATCCAAACCGAGGAAGACTAGAATTTTCCCCATCAGTCGACTCATGAGTCGACTACGATCATCGGTCGACTCATATGTCGACTGGTCAAACAGAGAAATTAGGAAAGCTGGAAATTCTCATCAGTTGACTCATTGGTCGACTCATCAGTCGACTCATAAGTCGCCTGATAAGTCGACTGGTAGGTCGACTGAGCAGACAAATCTCTTGTTTCTTACATATGATATTATTTGCAAAATCATTATATCCCAAGCATAATATTACATGTTCTAACATATATTAATCAGTTTAAAACAACATTTTACTATGTAAAATCATCACCAAAAATCCGAAACATGTATACACAAGATTTAAACATTTTAAAGATAATAAAACGGAACTTTAATCTATTATTAAAGTGGTTTAAGATCTAGATCTCTGTATTAAAAATCGTTGGTGAGCTTTTTATAAACTAAAAATTTGATTTCTCACATCATATGCCATAAAGATCAACTTTTATACACAAAATAATAATTTAGGCTCAAAACATCCGAAATAAAACTCAATAAAATCATACAAACAGTGGGTACAGGGCTGGGCGAGATGTTACTCGCTTCTGATGTGCTGCAAAACTCTTGAACCCTCGAGGAACCAATCCTCTTTCGACAGCACCACAAAATCCTGCTGTAAATCCTCCGAAAATTCCCCAAAAATCTCCAACAATGAAGCTAGGATTTGAGGGGATAGTGAGGGGCTAGGGTTTCTCTGAGATTTGATGGATTTGGTGTTGGTTTCAGGGTAAAAGAATATATATATAATATAGTTAAAACCTGAACTAAACCCAACCAAACCCGCAACTGAAAACAAACCCGAAAATAGCTCGTCAGTCGACTCATAGGTCGACTCATCAGTCGACTCATTAGTCGACTGATAAGTCAACTGAGCAGACAATATCCAGTTTCGTGCATGTCTTGTTTATCTACAAACACCCATGCACAAAACTTTACACACATACACTCATACATCTCTAATAGCTTGTTATCAAGTATATCCATGACCTCAAGATATTTATCACAATAAAAATTATTTACCACCAAAAATTCACATATCTTCATAACAAAAATACGGGGTTTTACATTCTTTCCACCTTAATAGAATTTCGTCCTCAAAATTCAGATATCATACTTAAACAAATAATAATACTAGAAAAGCACGTCGAAGGTCTAATTCAACCCGCATATATGAACATCTCGTAATATTACTCTAGATAAGCATATAGCGATATTTATATTTAACACTCCAGGATGATTATATCCCCCCTTAAACCTTAATCAAATGGAACTAGTACGTCGGGTGAAAAATCCAAATAAGGAACCCCCCATATAAATACCTTGTGTTCCAAAAGATTAAGAATTAAGCGGAAATACCCTCATTCTAGCGTTAAATCTAAATATAACCACACACATAAATCAATCCACTTCCTCAATAGGTGCAGGAAGTAGCGCTACATAGCATCTTCGTGCTATCGAAAATTATCTTCGACGTCTATACTTAACAATCTAAAATGTAAATACCCCCACTTAACCCCTAACTAAATGGAACAAGTACATTGAGTGAAAAATCCAAACATGGAACCCTTCAAATATATACCATATGTTCTGAGTACTTAGGAGATAAGTGTTAATACCCTCATTTTAGTGTTGGACAAATTTTTGAAAGCAACTATTTTTAAAATTTAAATAGCAAAAACGACCATTGGTAAAAAAAAATGAGCAAAACCGACCATTTTCGTCTGAAAATGGTCGGTTTTGCTTAGAAACTGTTTTTGCCAAATGCACGGGACTGCTAGTCCCGTGCATTTCATTGCTTTTAAACCGCACCCGTGACCCATTGACCCCCTCACAAACGACTGTGACCCACTGACCCCTCCCCACTCCTTCGACCCCTCTTGCCAACGCTTTCTGCTTGAGATTGAGAGCGCCGATCTGGATCCGGGCGAAGACGTGGATGTGGAGGGAGTGGGGGTTGGAGGCGATGTTGAGATCGCTTTGGAGGAGGAGCTTAATTGGATCTGAGGAGGTCGATGGTGGTCTCGGAGCAGCGGGAGGAAAGAGAAGCTAGGGCTTGGAGGGTGGAGAGGAGGGAGGGGAGGAGGTGGAGGAGGAGAGGGTGGTGGTGGTCTGCGGAGGCGGCGGC
>NC_033803.1:30846674-30898368 GCF_001876935.1 Asparagus officinalis | reverse complement strand
CGAGCGGATTTGGGCCGCCGTCGGGTTGCCCGATTCGGAGGAGATCGAGAGCTTTTCTTCTCCTCCTCCTTCTGCTTGCTACTATTCGTCGTCGCCATGAGATGGGTGTTTGAGCTAAATTGTATGTATGAAAAAGATGAGTCATTTTTTCTCTTTCTTTTTTTTGTCCTTCTATTTTTTATTTCTCTGTGAAGTTTTTGTGGGAATGAACAGAGGGGTGATGCTAGAGGTATTTTGTTTTGGTTTTAGTTTGGCTCCATGTTGGTAGACTTGAGTCTTGACTGTCAATTGCAATATCTCGTGGTCTGCGGGAGCTAAAGATTGAGAAGGGAGGGAGGAGGGTTAATGGGGGAAAGAATTGCTTGCAGATGAAGGCAGAGGGGAAAAAAGTGAAGAGAGGGGGGGAGAGGGAGGAGAGAGGGCGGAAGTTAGGGATGTTGGCAACAAAATGAAATGCACGGGACTACTAGTCCCGTGCACTTCGCGTAAATCACCAGTTCAGCAAAACCAACCCTTTTCAGATGAAAAGGGTCGGTTTTGCTCATTTTTTTTACGAAGGGTCGTTTTTGCTATTTAAATCTTAAAAGTGGGTGTTTTCAAAAATTTGTCCTTTAGTGTTAAGTATAAACATCGCCATACATGTAACCATAAGTCATATATAAGTCATACAAAAAATTTGATTTACCTGCTCAAACATGTGTGGGTAGTCGCGATGCATGTCCTCTTCACGCTCCTAAGAAATCTCTTCAACACCTCTTCGGTTTCAACTGAACTTTCAACAAAGGAATTACCTTGTTTCTAAGTCTCTTATCCTCTCTGGTAAGTATACCAACTGGAATCTCAATAGTAGTCAAATCATCCTGAATCTCAATCTCTGGTGCATCCAACACTCGCTGTCGCTCCTCATTATGTAAGTGCTTCTTGAGCATAGAAACATGAAATACATTGTATATACTAGACATCGATGCTGGAAGATCTAGTCTGTATGACACAGATCCAATGCGCTCCAAAATTTGCAAAGATCCAATATACCTTGATGCAAGATTTCTCCGTCTTCCGAATCGCTGAACGCCTTTCATTGATGATACCTTCAGTATAACTGAATCTCCAACTTGAAACTCCAAAGGTCTTCGTCTCTTATCTGCATAGCTCTTTTGCCGACTCTGAGCGGCTAGAATCCTCACTCTGATCAATGCTACCTTATCAGTAGTCTACCTCGCAAGCTCTGGTCCAATCGTTAAGCTATCCTCTGGCTCTGCCTAACACATTGGTGATCTACAAGGTCTCCCGTATAATGCTTCATATGGGGCTATACCGATTATCGTTTGATAACTATTGTTATAAGTGAACTCTATCAGTAGGATCTGATCCTCCCAGTTACTTTGAAAGTCAATGACACAAGCCCGCAACATGTCCTCCAACACCTGATTCATTCTATCCGTCTGACTATCCGTCTGTGCGTGGAATACACTACTTTAAGATAGTCTGCTGCCAAAAGAATTCTGAAAACTCCTCCAAAAATGCGAAGTGAACACTGAACCTCGATCCGACACAATCGTATTAGGAACTCCATGAAGTCGAACTATTCCTCGAATAAATACCCTCGCATACGTGTCAGTTGTATAGGTAGTCTTCACTAGAATAAGAAATGTGCTGACTTCGCTAGTCTATCCACTATCATCCAATCAGAATCATTCTCATTCTTCGACTTCGATAACCTTATAATAAAGTCCATATAAATGTCCGCCCACTTTCATTTTGGGATAGGTAAAGGTTGAAGTGTTCCTACCGGTCTCTGATGCTCTGCCTTCACATGCTGACAAGTCAAACACTTAGCCACATACTCTGAAATCTCTCTACGTATACCACTCCACCAGAAGTGTCTCTTCATGTCCTTGTACATCTTAGTGGTCCTTGGATGTACTGTATACCGAGTACGATGTGCTTCATCTAATAACTCCCTCTTAAGCTCTACACTAGCTGGCATAATTAATCTATCCTTCATCTGTAGGCTTCCATCTACTCTAATGGTCCAATTAGCCTTAGGCTCTTTGGTTATCTTCTTCTTCCAAAATTGAATCCAAGAGTCTTCTAACCGAGCTCTGACAACTCTATTACTCCAAGATGGTTGCACTGACACAGCTCCCAAAAATGCACTGGTTCCACAAATCTCGGGTTTAAAATCAAACTGGCTAAGAGTGCGAAGATCTCGATGCGATGAGTACCTCAAAGATGAAACCCGATGTCAATGCTTCCTGCTTAAAACATCTGCTACGACGTTCACCTTCCCCGGATGATACTAAATCGCGAACTCGTAACCCTTGATAAACTCAATTCTCCTCTCCTGTCTCTGGTTGAGTTCCTTCTGAGAGAAAAGATACTTCAGACTATGATGGTCTGTGAACAACTCAAACTGCACTCCATGCAAATAATGTCTCTATGACTTCAGTGCAAATACTACTATTACTAACTCCGAATCATGAGTGGGGTAGTTTTGCTCGTGAACCCTTAACTTTCGTAAGATATACGCTACTATCCTCTGAGTCTGCATCAGGACGCCTCCTAAACCTACCAATCATGCATCTATGTAGGCCACAAATGTCCTGTCGCGGCTCAGAAAAAGTCAAAACTAGCGTTGAAATCAACTTCACCTTTAAAGTATTAAAGGCCTTCTGGCATTTTGGCTCCAAATGAACTGTACACCCTCCTTCGTAAGGCGTGTTAGTGGTGTAAAAATCTTCGAGAAGTCCTGGATGAACTTCCTGTAATAACCGGCTAAACCCAAGAAGCTTCGGATCTCTTTCACCATTTTCGACGGTTCCAAATCAAGAATTGATGTAAACTTAGTCGGGTTCACTGCTATGCCCTCTCTATAGATGACGTGGATGAGAAATCTGACTTCTGAAAGCAAAAACCCGCATTTACTGAATTTGACATATAACGTATTCTGCCTCCGATCTCGAAAATATGAGAATATCATCGATAAAGACAATACAAACTGGTCCATGAAGGGATGAAAAAACCCGGTTCATCAAATCCATGAATACCACAGATACATTAGTCAACCCAAATGGCATGACCAGAAACTCAAAAAATTCATATCGAATTAGGAAAAACGGCTTTGGGCAAATCCATCTCCCGAACTCGCAACTATGATAACCAGAACAAAGATCAAACTTTGAGAAATACTACGCTCTCTGCAACTGGTATAACAAGTCATCAATCGTAGGTAATGAATACCTATTCCGGATAATGACCTTGTTCAGCTCTCTATAATCAATGCATAATATCATACTACCGTCCATTTTCTTCACGAAGAGGACCAGCGCGCTCCACAGAGAATGACTCCGACAAATAAAACCCTGAGCTAACAACTCGTCCAACTTGGTCTGAAGCTCCTTCATCTCAGCTGGTGCCATGCGATAGGGTTCGCGGGATATCGGGGCTGTGCGCGGCTGCAACTCAATACAAATCTCGACCACTCACACAGGAGGTAACCCAGGTATGTCCTGAAAGATATCCTGATACTCTAAGATAACTCTAGTCTCCAATAAATCAAAACTCTGATCCTGTCGCATCACCTCCTTGATGTACACCAGAAACGACTCCGCAAAACGGTTGCCCTAAGAGGTTGCTACAGTCATCTCGGACCCATTGGACACTCGCAAATTGACTGTCTTCACAAAGCAGTCAATACTAACCTGGTAGGAAGATAACTAATCCATACCAAGGATAACATCAAACCCAGACATATGCAACACTATCAAATCGACAACGAACTCCGACTCATCTAAACTGATAGTACACCTCCTATAACCGCTCTCCAGAAGCGATACGTCACCTAAAGGGGTGGAAACTGATAAAGGGGTGTCTAAAGGCTAAGCTACGAGCTGGAGTCTAGTCATAAAAGCATACGAAATGAAGGAATGTGAAGCTCCCGAATCGAAGAGAATATGAGCATGAAAAGAATTTACAAGGAACGTACCCTCCACCACTGCTCCGCTAGCTCTATGGTCTCGCGGTACTACCGCATATACTCTGCCTGTAGCTGAACACTTCTCTGCTACTAGTGCTGGAGAATACAGAACTATCTGCCCCTGAGGAACCTCCTGAACTGCACGAATCTGTCTCTCAGACTTCTGGCTAATGCAAATCTGGCCTGCTGGCCCCTAAATCCTCGGATTAACAAGTAGTGTCTCTATATCCCCGCTGCTGGCCGAAATTATGACTCTGAGACTATCGACCGGCGGCAAGTCTTTCGCTCTTTATTCGATTTTGTTATGATTGTAACATGTACTCCGAACTCTGTGCTACTTTGGCGTTCTCGAATCATATCGTGCTCCTTTCTTATATTGTCCTTGTTGCTGGATAAAAAAATCATTCTCCCGTTGTTATGATTCTCTATATTTCGCAATAGTTATCTTGTCATTGTTATTGTCATTATTCTGGTTTTGATTTCTTCCTTCACTACTGGTACATCTTCCTGCTTTACTTAGACTAGCTCTGACTGCTTGTTGAAGTATTGACAAAAATTCTCCCAAATAGGTGATAATTTGCTACCCTGACAAAAATCTTGATGTCTTTGCTATCATCCAGCTATGTTCTCAATGCTGAATACATCTAACTCCTACTCTGCGGCTCTATAAACAGCTGATTGTGGTGGTGGTGCCTTCATAAACATTGCCTCTTTACTTTCACGACGGGTACAACGGGTGATGGAACTCCTGAAAGTAGTACTACTGACGGAAACAGATACACCTCTTGCTCCTCAAGTGTTGTAAGATCTTGCTGCTAACGGTGCCATGAAGTCGATCAAATACTGTGGTGCCTGCTGCGGCTCGACTCTGCATGCCCAGCTCTCTAGGTACGAGTTTTACCTCGACCACATCCTCGTTTCGATATTTATAACATCAAAAAGAGAGCTTAATTATCACAGTAAATGAGATAGCAAAAATACATACATACATACATACATACATACATACATACATATATATATATATATATATGTATATATATATAACGTATCATAATACGATTTTCACAACAATTTAGTATTCACACAAATACTTTAAATTTACACAAAAATAGTTGTCATAAAAAAATATCCTCAAATTTTGAGATATACGCATACATCGTCCTCACTCATACTAGGAAATCCTTAGCGGACTCTATACATGAATCCTAGGAAAATCTAACCTAGATCCACGACTCGACACAGAATGATCTTAAGGATACTGGAACTAGAGCTATGATACCAACTGTGACGCTCCTGGGTTCACACAAGGCTACAGTCCAAGGTGAAGCTAAGAATGTCAAACCTGCCATACACCATACCGTGCAATAACATGTTTCACCATCACAATTACTATCTCTCTAGTAGAGTCAATAACAGGTGTAGGTATAAAAGCAAGTAAAAGATAGTACAAGGGATAATTGATGAAATGATAGAGATTAAATTAATATTTCATCATTCAACATACAGAAATACAAAGTCGACTGAAGTAAAATAAACTGGAGTTCTCAACAAGTCTCAAATACAACATGTCTGAGTAGAGGAAATAAGGTACACAGCCTTTACAACTTCTAGAATAAAATCCTCAAATGTCTAAACAAAAGTCTACAGTGGAGCTCCAAAATAAAATATATCTATAATAGATTGCTGAATCACTAAAGTGCATCGCCATCAACATGCGACTCTCTGGGCACCTGGCTCGTTACCTGAAATGGGAGGGATAACGAGCGTCAAAGCGCTAGCGAGCAACATCACAACCAACCCCAAGGGAGAGGGCTCATTGTATATAGAAAATATAGTTAATACATATATACATGAAACCATTGATTGTAAAAATAAAAGGATTTTAGTATTTAGGAAATTACAACATAAGCATATGTACGTCGAGCGAAATAATCCAAATAAGGAAACCCTAATGTATATACCTTGTATCTCAAATTTGTAAATCCCTAAATACCAATCCTCAAAATCTAATACAGGAACAATAATATGGAGAATACGTATTTAGGAAATTACAACACGAGCATAGGTACGTCGAGCGAAATAATCCAAATAAGGAAACCCTCATGTATATATACCTTGTATCTAAAATTGTAAATCCCTAAATACCAATCCCCAAAATCTAATACAGGAAACAATAAAATAAAGAACACTAACCCATCTCAAAACTCAAATACCATGTCATGTCACAACCCACATAAGTGTAATGTCTAGCTTATGTATGTATAAGTGTCATACTCTA
Organism: Asparagus officinalis; assembly: GCF_001876935.1. Classification (NCBI taxonomy): domain Eukaryota; kingdom Viridiplantae; phylum Streptophyta; class Magnoliopsida; order Asparagales; family Asparagaceae; genus Asparagus; species Asparagus officinalis. The sequence goes on along the minus strand of NC_033803.1, from coordinate 30,892,111 downwards.
GGTTTAAACAGATGTCCACCACACGGACTAAACTAGAAGTAATGGATGTCTACCACATGGACTGCATATGTAAATTGTCAAACACATGGACTAACAAATGAATGATCAACACATGGACTGAATGTGATAATTGTCCAACACATGGACTACACATAATAATCGCCCAACACATGGACTAAATGCAATATATAAAAAAGATGCATATACACTAATTTCACACGTGTCTCGGTGTGCAAATTTAACTCGTGTCCACAAGTCATAAAAAAGATGCATATACACTAATTTCACACGTGTCTCGGTGTGCAAATTTAACTCGTGTCCACAAGTCATCTCATATGTAAAAATACATGATGAACAATAGTGTCTCGGTGTGCAAATTTAACTCGTGTCCACAAGTCATCTCATATGTAAAAATACATGATGAACAATAATTTCTAATACCAGATATTCGAGGTGACTCCTCGTTCACATTGAAGCACGCAACAATAGTAAACATACACAAACAGTTTCAGTTAAAGAGAAACAACCCAAACAGATCCAAATCGAGGAAGACTGGAATTTTCCCCATCAGTCGACTCATGAGTCGACTGGGATCATCGGTCGACTCATTGGTCGACTGGTCAGACAGAGAAATAAGGAAAGCTGGAAATTCCCGTCAGTCGACTCATTGGTCGACTCATAAGTCGACTGATAAGTCGACTGGTAGGTCGACTGAGCAGACAAATCTCCAGTTTCTTACATATGATATTATTTGCAAAATAATTATATCCCAAGCATAATATTACACGTTCTAACATATATAAATCAGTTTAAAACAACATTTTAATATGTAAAATCATCACCAAAAATCCGAAACATGTATACACAGGATTTAAACATTTTAAAGACAATAAAACGTAACTTTAATCTCTTATTAAAGTGGTTTAAGATCTAGATCTCTGTATTAAAAATCGTTGGTGAGATTTTTATAAACTAAAAATTTGATTTCTCGCATCATATGCCATAATGATCTACTTTTATACACAAAATAATAATTTAGGCTCAAAACATCCGAAATAAAAGTCAACAAAATCATACAAACAGTGGGTATTAGGCTGGGCGAGATGTTACTCGCCTCTGACGTGCTGTAAAACTCTTGAACCCTTAAGGAATTGATCCTCCTTCGATAGCACCAGAAAATCCTGCTGCAAATCCTCCGAAAATTTCCTAAAAATCTCCAACAACGAAGCTAGGGTTTGAGGGAAGAGAGAGGGGCTAGGGTTTCTCTGAGATCTGATGGAATTGGGGTTAGTTTTGGGTAAAAGAATATATATATAATACGGTTAAAACCCGAACAAAACCCAACCAAACCCGCAACTGAAAAAAAACCCGAAAACAGTCCGTGAGTCAACTCATAGGTCGACTCATCAGTCGACTCATTAGTCGACTGATAAGTCGACCGAGCAGATAATATCCAACTTCGTGCATGTCTTGTTTATCTGCAAACACCCATGCACAAAACTCTACACACATACACTCATACATCTCTAATAGCATGTTATCAAGTGTATCCATGACCTCAAGCTATTTATCACAATAAAAATTATTTACCACCAAAAATTCACATATCTTCATAACAAAAATACGGGGTTTTACAGACAAGTAGGCGCAGGTTGGCTCGAACGACGTGGGCGGGTCTGGCTGCGGGCGCTGCGGGTGTGCAAGTGGATGCGCAGCGCGTCGTGGAGGGAGCACGGGATCAGGGTAGGCGAGCTAGGGTTTGGAGAATGAGGGGAAAGGGAGAGAGGTTGAGAATGAGAAATGAGTAGAGGCTAGGGTTTGGTTTGAGATAATGTTTGGGATATTTCAATGTTAGCCCCTTAAAGCTTTAATATTTTCAAATTAGTCCACTAAATCATAGAAATTGCTAATGCGACCCTCAAATCTAACTATTATTACCAATTTTCCTTTTACATCCTTGACCCTAGAGTTAATGTTTGGATTATTTCAATATTAGTCCCTCAAATCTTCAATATTTCCAAATTAGTCCCTCAAATCTTCAATATTTCAAAATTATTCACTCAAATCATGGAAATTTCTGTTACATCCCTCAAATCATCTCAATATTTACAATTAGATCCTCTAGTTAACACTAGTTATATATGAAGAAATATTCCTTTAAATATAACTATTATTACCAGTTTTCATTGACTTTTATTTATAAGAAACTACACCCGTTAAAAATCCAACCTGTTTGGACCTAGTTGACCCGTTAAAACGTGAAAACCCAAATCTATTAAAAACTTCTTTTTTCCAACATATATTATCTTCATTCTAACTCAATTTCAATGACTCTTTCTCCTCTTAACCTTATAAAATCTTCAAGAGACCATTATCCAAACTATTTTCATCCGTTTCTTTAGTAATTAAATCTCATTTAACTCCTCCCAAATTCATTAATGATGTTTGCAGTCTCAAGTTCATCTGTAAATGAAGCCAAGAGTAGTGGATGTCATCTACTCTGCCACCATAAAGATTAAAAGAAAAATAAATTTTAAAAGTAACATAGAATTCCTAATTAATTGAAAAGGCTATGATAATTTCTGGTATATCATTAGCAAAATCAATATTGTTACATTTCGTAACACGTATAACTAAAATGATCTCCTCATTGGTCTCTGACTATTTTATCACATTTTCACTTTTCTCATCATTTTCTCTAAACTAATCAAAGTCAAAGTCAAAAGCTCACGAATACTTATCGAATATCAAAGTATATTTATTCCGCTAAAGAATTTAATTTTCAAGTAGTATTCAAATTCATAAATAAAAATTATTCCTTTATACTAAATGATGTGTATATATCTAAATCAAAATTTAATTAGAAAACATATTTAAGATTATTTAAATCTTCAAATAGGTATATAAAACTTAAGTAGAAATGATAAGTGGTTAAAAATACAACATCATATATGCAATAATACAAATAATAACCTATGATCAATTTTAAATGAATATTTAATAGATAAATGAATCAAATATACATCTGGTCAAATTCTAATCGTTAGAAAACATGAATACTAAAAAATATTTATTTAGTGTTAAATGAACTACTGAATCTAATATGATTAATAGTTATTTGAACAAATATCGAACTATTTGTTAATTATTTGGTTCATTTCCACCCATAGAGGTGTTAGCAATTTCCATAATTTGGTGGACTACTTTTGAATTAATAAAGATTTGAGGGACTATATTAAAATAACGCTTAATTTTTTTTGTGGGGGCCACTCATTAGCATCATTAGCAACGGGATAATCAGTCACTAAGGTGCATTGGCGACGGGCACTGACTCGTCGCTAATGTGCATTGGCGATGGAATAAAGCTGTCGCCAATGCTCATTGGCGACGGTGGCGTACCCCGTTGCCAATACTTATTGGCGACGGGTGCGGGCCGTCGCCAATGTTTTCCCGACACCCTTCGCCAAACGTTAGCGACGAGACTGCTCCTGTTGCCAATGTTCATATTGGTGACATATCCGTAGCTAATACCCCATCACCAATGCCCTCTTTTGTTACTATTGGTAGTTATGGTTGAGAAGCCCACCGCCATCAAAGCCATCGTGTTCTTATCCGAGGTCAAGTGTGAGTTCTCCCATAGGGCAAATGATCCAATCTCAACATCTAGCACAACTAATTATAGCAAAACCACGCGTTGGCCATACAAATGCTCAAAATAAAGGTGGGCACCGATCAACACTAGCCATCCTGCAGATGCACAACTTAGCGGAGACATGACGTTAGTTCCCGTAGAGTTTCTAGCTTGTCGAGAGGCAGTCACCACTCAGATGCCACTAAACCCAGCATGACAAGGGGTTTAAAACTCCACGTAGCCGCACAATTTTCACCAACAACTACTAATACATTCAAAAACTAAGAATGACATCTCATAGCATCAAATTGTACGAGAAAAAGGGGCATCATAGGACTAGAAAGAGGGAAAAAGCTAAGATGACCTTGGATTCACAAAGGATCAAGATGCATGCGTGGTTAGGACTGGAAATAGGAAGATCATCAGCCCCGTGGGGAGTTAGAAGTCCGCAATCAATCACTGATTTTCAGGACTATCTAAAAGTGAAGCACCGATTATAATTAATATAAAACTATAATCCTTGATCCTCATTATAATTTTAGAGTTTTGTGTAATGGTTAAAGAACTTAATTTAAGATAGCATCAGAGCAATCAATGTTCAGATCCTAGCTAGCATCCACAAATTTAAAAGGAATTTTCTTAAATATTGACAATGTTGCGTGAGTCCATATTTTAGCTTATAAAAATGATGTTTAACCTGTCGCATGTTAGAATTAATATAAAATAATTAATATAAAACTATAATCATTGATGCTCACCATAACGTTCAATGTTATATTTAGAGGGACTTGATTTCAAAGCCTCCACGATCTCCTATTAATGGAATAGAAATCATCAGTCGGCCCCCAACGATTGAAGGGACAACAATAGTTGCTCCCCAACATTGCTAAGGTCATGTCATAACAATCGGACGCATCCAGTATTACATCATATGCTCCAATGCTGGTGGTTTGATGTAGTCTCCATTGCTGCATCTGATAGAAAGTCAATGCCCAAGAGCATTAGTCTTCAAACGATTATCATGGGTCTCACTTGAACCTAACAAAAGAGGAGACGACAGAAAATGTGGCATCGAAATCAGGAATGAAGAGAAGCTGAAGTTTGCTCATGTCCACATAATATATCAATGACACAAAGCCAGCCATACCAATGGTGGGCAAAAGGAGGTTAACTCGAACTAATTTCTAGAGTACTACGAAGGACCTAGGAAAGGAGGTTAACATGGCAAGACCTCAAGAAGGAGAGAGTTCGAAATGTAAGGATCCCACATTGAATGACTCAAATGACACCTCTGAACAGTTGTCCATGCATCCATAAGAAGTTGTCCAAGCATCCGTAAGGAATTAACCTCTAGGTATTGATGCAGAAAAACCTAAGTCAAGCAATAACATGATGGAATATATGTAGCAGTAGATGCAAATATTGGCAGATGCTCAAAAGCAAATCACTGCTTAACAAATCATAATACCAAGATTAGTGAAGAGATTGCCGATTTCCATCAAGGATCGTGACTCATGTGGGAGATGATTAACCTTGAGGAAATAGCAGATCCACCAGAGGTTAACCACAATGCCACATTGGAGGTGCCACTATCGAACTTGGAGCAAGCTAGGGTACACAACCTCATAGTGAACAGGTCGATCATCAACAGGAGCACACTAACCAACTACCATAGTGCACTTTCCATTACCACTCTTATAGCTTAAGTGAGAGCTAAAGTAGAGGCAGTTTCCAGGAACTAAAGAGAGTAGAGCGATGGGACTGTCAGGCACAAGAAAATTGTGGTAAGAGAAAGAATTATTCAGGAAATCGTTCAAACCACATTTAATCCTTTCCTCCTCATTTTTCTCCTACTCTTTTGCATCATCGTCTTATCCTTGCATATCTTTACATATTATATACTAGCTGCTATCACAAACTTGTTTCAGTAGTTCCAACCATGTCTTTCTAAGTGTCTATATTTTGTATTAATAGCTCTGCATGTATTATGCTTTATCTATAAAGTGTCATGCGTTTTGATGAACATTATGTTCTTTGCATATATCCTTACACTGACATTGCAGGTATCCATGAACTTCCCTATTGTTGCTATCTTTTTATAATTATAAAGGGGGATAGAAAGTGGAATTAATTGTTGGAATAATCATGACGTGGCTACGTCCGAGTCACGCGTGCAGGGGATGCAAGCTGGGCCGAGAGAAGCGGTCAATCAACTGCACAGTTGGTTGCGGGATTCACGAGTTGGTTGCGGGATTCATCTTATCTTTAGGATAATTTGTTTTTGAGTCTGTTACTTTGTTTACTTATTTAAGCACGTGTTTGGTTGTTTCAGATTAGTATGCAATCAATAAAATATTCTCAAACTCCCTCTGTGCCTTTGTTAAACCGAGTTATCTCAGTTTGTTCCAGAGTGTTATCCAGCTTCATCACGTGGTATCAGAGCAGGGACTGTGTCACACTAAGACAGTCGGCCTATGCCAAGAAGGTAGTAATGCAATTCGGGATGAGCGAATGCAACCCGACAAAATACCCCATGGAACCAAAGCTGCAACTCGGAAAGGATGTTAATGGAACATTGGTGAATCCAACGGAATACAGGCGCGTCATCGGATGCTTGAGGTACTTGACTCACACCCGTCCGGATCTCTCTTATTCCGTCGGGTTGGTGAGTCGGTATATGGAGAGGCCTACTACCATGCATCACCAGGCGGTCAAGCAAATCCTAAGGTATGTGAAGGGAACCATTAGCTATGGGCTTGTGTATGGAAAAGGACATGAAGTTGAGGAGTTGGTCGGATTTACTGATAGCAATGTAGCCGGGGATGTCGATGACAGAAGAAGTACTAGTGGCATGCATTCTACCTCGGCGAGAATCTGATCACTCAGAAGCAGAGAACTGTGGCATTATCCTCATGTGAAGCCGAGTTCATGGCAGCAACTGTAGCAGCTTGTCAGGGACTGTGGCTGAGGAGTTTGATCAGCGAGGTGACAGGTTGTAAGCCCAAGCCAGTCACTCTTTACGTCGACAACAAGTCTGTAATAGCTTTAATGAAGAATCCAGTGTTCCATGGACGCAGTAAGAACATCGATACTCGTTTCCACTTCATCCGAGAGTGCGTGGAAAAGGAACTGATCGTTGTCAAGCATGTGAGTACTGAAGAACAACGTGCTGATATTCTGACTAAGGCACTTGCTAGAATCAAATTCAAGGAGATGTGCGAGCAGATTGGCGTCAAAGATCTGACTTCCCCACGTCAAGATTAGGGGGGAGCATGTTGGAATAATCATGACGTGGCTACGTCTGAGTCACGCGTGCAGGGGATGCAAGCCGGGCCGAGAGAAGCGGTCAATCAACTGCACAGTTGGTTGCGGGATTCACGAGTTGGTTGCGGGATTCATCTTATCTTTAGGATAATTTGTTTTTGAGTCTGTTACTTTGTTTACTTATTTAAGCAAGTGTTTGGTTGTTTCAGATTAGTATTCAATCAATAAAATATTCTCAAACTCCCTTTGTGCCTTTGTTAAACTGAGTTATCTCAGTTTGTTCCAGAGTGTTATCCAGCTTCATCATTAATTGGATCATATAATATGGTTACTGATTGTTATGATTGTTATACTATAGTTGCTTAGGATATATCTTAATTTTGCAAGAAATTTCCCAGCTATTTTTGTGGAACTTCACATACACATAGATACGAGTAGCTTACTCAAATCATCCAAGCATCATCACAAGGTAACAATGTTCTATCTTTTGAAATAATCCATAATTATTATTTTTTATCCAAATCAATTTACTTATTATTATAAAAAGGGGGGGATTGTGAATCCGATGTTTTGACAAATGTAACTAAATTAATATATACTTTTTAAGTGTTGTGGGATGATAAACGATGCTCATGTGCCATACAATGCAAAATTAAAAATAGAGCATATTGACAGGGAAATAATGCAAGTGAAGCTAGCATTGCAAGCAGACAAGCAAAGTGTTATCTAAGTTCAAGGCCAAGAGGACTTACAGAGTGCTTTATAATTTCAGGTGGATTAGAAGCTGACGAAGTCTTTGTGTGTTGGGTCTTAGGTAAAAAATTTAAAGTTTTCTAATAGTAATGTAAGACAAGACTACATGGCACTAATTATTTACTCTGTTGACTGTACTTTCCCTTTGAAACTTCCCGTCAGTCTTCCCATGGATTCCACATAATCTTTCTTTTTTTTTTGTCAATGAAAATAAACTTTATTCATCAAATCAAGTATGAACGTTTTTGTACATCACAAACACCAGAAAAATAACTGGCAGTATACAAGAAGAAAAAAGTTACATTCTTTCAAGCTTTTCCTTCATTTGAAGAGGAAGATTGTCATTCAAAATTTTTGAATAAATGGAGATTTTGATTGCACGGAAGACCTTTTCAGGCTTCCTAGCTTTGCACTGAAAAATTCTTATGTTCCTCTCTTGCCAAATCATATAAATTGTTGCCGAGAAGACCAATCTTTTTAGTTTGTGCATAAAAAGATCTTTTCATCAATCATAATCTTTCTGTGATCTTTCCATTGCCCTTTCATAGGTCCCTCATAGATCTTCCCAAGATCTTATCATCAATCTTCCTATTGACAATCTAGATAGCCACAATTGTTGACAAAATCAGCTTGGTCACATGTAACAAGTGGCTTGAGTTATTTTAATAAAAAGAAATAATAGGGGCACACCCTTGGACACACCACAAACCACACTCCCCCTCTATCTACAGTGCAGGGGCCCCACATGTGATTTTTTAAAAAAAATCACATGTGGGGCCCCTGCACTGTAGATAGAGGGGGAGTGTGGTTGGTGGTGTGCCCAAGGGTGTGTCCCTAACACCCCTCTTTAATAAAAGAACTGTAAAACCACATGTTCTCTACAGTCTTGTATTAAAAGTAACTAATGTATGATAGTTTCTTTATGCCCATAACTTACCTTATCGCATGGAACCTATATTATAAGTTTCAAGTTGGCTTTTCTATAGCAGAACTTACAAAGGATAAAATAATTCATGTCCCCTTGATTTATTTATTATATTCCTTTTTCATCAATCCGCAAAGTTCCCAATTTAATATTCCCTCTTGTTATGTGTTGTTTATTCATACATAATATTATATTCAAGGGAATCCTAGACTTTTGCTCTCTCTCGTTCGCTCAATTTTTTAACCCTTAGATTTTTAATCTATGGAATTGTTTATTCCTAAGAGAGAATCATTCCATGTGAACACAAGGAATTTCATGAGAAAACTTATCTTGCTTCAAGTGTTTCCATATGATAATCACATTTTTATTACATTTTTATACCCGTATTATCTATTTTATTTAAATAAAAATATCACTAATAAATATATTTTTCTTAATTACAGGTTAATGAATTAAAACCCAAAAGAACTCAACATCTCATCTATTAAAAAGCCCAAGAAGTCCAAGCCCATACACACAAGAGAAGATTGGCCGAAGAACAAGATGACTGAGTATCGATACCCGTATTGATGTCAAGTTTATTATTACAAATTAAATGCTGAAATTGATTAACTTGGGAATCAAGTTTAATCTAAGGGTTGATATTGGCTGTAATACTCCATAAATAGGGGTATAAAGTGAGAGGTTTGAGTGTGAAATATTTTGTAAAAACTTCTTTTTGGAGAGGAGGGTTACTCTTAATTGAGAAGACCTTTTAAATTATAACTTTTTATTGTAATTAATAAAGAAATATTTTCACATCTTCATATTTTTCTTTTCTTCTCTTTGTTTGATTATGAAGATGAATGTGAGATGAAGATGAAGATGAAGATGAATCTTTGCTATCACCTTGAGGCTAGAACCCTCTTAGTGTAAATTTTCTCTTTGTTAACAAATTTATCTTTTGCTTTCTTTTCTTGTTTAAATAGCTAAGAGGTTAGAACCCTCTTGCCTTAGATTTATTTTTATGCTTGCAGAGTATATTTACCTCATTGCTTTAAATTCTTGCATTTACTTTGTAGTTTAGATTTTTACAATTTATTTTATAGTTTAGATTTTTGCGATTTATATTGAAGTCTAAATTTTATTTTCTTGCACTATTCGCCTTAAGGCTAGAACCCTCTTGGGATTAGTTTTTATTTTTATTTATTTTTCTTTTCTTTGATTCGCCTTGAAGTAAGAACCCTCTAGGGAATTGCCCTTTTTTTTTAAGATATGGAACTAATACTTATGAGAACTCTAGAAATTGCATGAAACTAGCTAGTGGATTCAATTCTAGATTCCTTATATATCTAATTGAATCCTTCTTCTTTTACTTTCTTTATTTTCCTCTATATTCTTGGTTTTTCTCTCATTTGTTTCTTGATTTTATTTTATTCATCTTTCTTTCTTCCCTTTTGTTAGTTTTGTTTACATTTATACTTTATCACATCCCCTCTTTATCTCTCCACTCTCAATCTCGTTTTGTTTTTATTTATATACAATCACTCTCAATCTCTCTATCTCTCCATAATTACATCCATCACTTCTAATTGTCACACACACAACATAAGAACCAATTTTGATTTTCTCTTACGAACACCTTCCTCGTGGGATCGATAACTTTTTATAATATAACTTGATGGTTGTGCACTTGCAACTTTAGATGTATACTTTTATGCCCCATCACCATATATTGTCCGCCAAACTTGCACAAGTTCATCAAAATATCCCGTAAGTGTTTGTCTCAAGAACCATGCATCCCTTGGCTATTTATAGCCATAGTGTTTCCTTGTCCAACTCATTCTAACGACCATGAAGTTAAAGAGCCATTGCCTAAGCCCATTATTATCCTATCCTCCAAAGCAATCCCTCTTAGCTAAAATCATAAGTTCCACTAAATCACATCTTACTTTAAGCTTAGTAAGATATTAGAACCTCAATTGTAATTGGAGTGAGCTCGCTGTTGAGTGAAAATTTATTCTGATATCACATTTGAGAAAACCCCAATAATTTCTTTTATAAAAGAAGTGTAAAGAGCGGTGAAGTGCTGCTAGCTTGACGATGTCAAGCGAGGTTGTGGCTGCTAGCTTTAGGATGTCAAGCGAGGTAGTGGGTGTATTGTAACCTGAGAACTGGATGTAGCCAAATTAATAAGGTGAACCACCTTATATATCTCACACATACTCTTTGCACTGATTGCTTCATCTCTATATATCCCTAAAGTTCCCTAGAACATTTCTACTCTATTCTCAGATCTATCTCATAGTAAAACTCACACGCCTCATTTGGTACGCATGAATGGAGTCAAGTGAGAATGGAATGAATGTAGAAATAAAATGGATTTAATGTAGGAATGGAATGCTCATTCTAATTCTCATGTTTAGGTGCGATTATAGAATTAAGTAAGAATATCTTTAAGAAGGGTATATCAGGATTTTATTTTATTATTTTCATTCTCACTTAAGTAGAAACATCAATTCCTTGGTAACTCGTTGGGAATAGCAATTCCCACATTAAGTGGGAGTTGATGAAAAGTGATAATGACATTTCTAGTATCCAAAAACACATTATATTTGGTAAGCATGAATAAGAAGTTGTAATAGCATTTCATTACCACTCATTCCCGCTGTAAGCATCAAAAATTGCCTATAGGTTCCTAAACACAACTCAAGACGAAGAGAAGATGAAGGACATCATCATCCAAGTCAGAGAAGATCATCCGATGCCAAAAAGAAGCAAAGGAAGCGCGCGAAATGACGAAACGACACGTGACGAGGCTGTCTCACAAACGGGTGAGACAGCCTGAACTGACTCAAAATTCAAGACACCTCAAGGTGTCTCAGAATCCGAGACACTTTATTGTGTCTCGCACATAGTGCCGAGACACACCAATGTGTCTCGCGTGTAGTGCCTCCATGACGTGTTTTTTAATGATTTTTACGGGATTTGTGTGATTCATCGGCTCCATAACTGCCTTGGGGCCATCCTTAGATGCTAAAAAGTCGTTACCAACTAAAGATCCACCCAAATCACAAGTTATTATCCTTAAACACGTCATCCAAAGCCTATAAATACCCTCCCATGCACTTATCATGGGTAGTGATAGGTACGAATGAGATCTAGACTTTGGAGGCGAGGTACTAACGTTTTGAGAGCAGATACCCACTGATTTCAGAGAGAGGGGCGAGATCTTGGCGAACTTCATGCATAAAGAGGAAGATTTTGAGAAATCTATAGGCCTTCACCCCTTTCCTTGAGATCAAACATCGCTTTGATCTCGAGAAGAGTACTAATCTCACCTCACTGAGATATTTACTTTTCTTCTAGTTTCTTCTTTAAAACAATAACACTTAGCCTTCTTCACAATCAATCCAGATATGTGAATCAGTCATCCATGGGCTAATGTATCCCCGACACAGGCAAAGATCTCACGTAAGCAGCGATTAATAAACAGTTTCTGTGTGTGTTTTTAGAAAATCCTCTTTTTGTTTCTTTTGTAAAGAGAAGTCTTATAAAAAAGCTCACTCTTGTAATTCCATTGTTTCGATAAACGATTGTAATGGACTCTGCAAAGAAATTGATTTCCGACGCAAACACACTGGCGACCACAGTGGGAGCGAACGGTCTTGCTGTCGAGATCGGAGTGTCATAATCGATCAATATCCTGGTTGATTCAGTGGTAGAGTACGAGTTCGACTAAGAGAAGTTCGAGGAGTACATCTCATCCTCCTCCTCAAGATCTTCCTCACCTCGTAAGTACAGGAAGATTTCATCTTTGAAGAAGGTTCGCTGGTCTTCAACTCCAATGAAGGCTTCGAGTGATGGCTGTCACTCAATCGTTGCTGAGGCTTCCCCTCGCGATGCTTCTCCAATGATCAATCAAGTCGGAAGCTCTACCCATGACAACTCCTCCCTAGTTAAGGAGTTGATCGATCAAGTTCTGTCAACTCTGACTAAGAGGGCTCGTCAGAGGCAATGCCAAGGTTTCGCTCGTCAGCTCGCCAAAGACTTGGAGCAAGTTGACGGAGTTCGCTACTATGCGGATCTCAAATCAAGGAGGCGTCAAGTAACTCAGCCGCCTTAATGGAAAGTTGCTGATGTGTCCCCCAAATCATCAACCAGTGAATGGGTCTGCATCAAAAGAACATGTTCAACTCACGAGGAACACATCCACAAGCATTGCGCACTTCCCGGGCACGCAAGTGCTCTTGTGCAAAACACACAAGAATTGAAGAAGGAAGAGGTGGCCAAAGAACCGCTGAAATACCTTAAGATCTAAGTGCCGAAGTACAGAACCGCACAAAAACCAAGTGCAAAGATGGCGTGAGAAGTCCGTGGCAGCCGAGATAGGTTATCCTGTCTTGCAACCTGAGACATATCTTGGCCGAGACACCTCACTCAAAACACTAGCTCTGTGGTCTCTTCTTCGCCTCCGTCGAGTCCCATTCCTGTTTCTTCTTTTGACGTGCCTCCAGTGAAGCCTCACGGCAGTGTTGACCTATCAAAATTCAAGATCACAATGGCAGATCATCTTGGTACTTTGCACGAAGATCAAATCAAAGCTCCTGTTAAAGAACGTTTGAGTCTGGTGAATAAATTCCAAGTGGCTCTTCAGACTGGGGGTCGTACGCGTCTTCCCATCAAATCAAAGCTATCCCTTCTTGGAAAAATTCCTCTCACCGCCCGCCTAGGGGTCCGTGTTAAAGTCCAGGAGCCCATTAAGATTACACACTTGCAAGAGGGTGGTTCTAAATATGCGACTCTTGAGAATGCCAACAAGGCTTCACGTACCTAGAAGAAGACACGTCTATCAAAAGACGACGTTACACCTGGAAAGTCACACCAACAAGCGATAGAGTGCTCCGACCATCATGCTGATGAGTTGTACTATCAGGATGGGGGTGTAAACAAAACACGAAAGAGGACTATTTGAGAGAAAAGCTCTCAATGTCCCTACGAGAGGCTTATCAAAGCAATATTATCAGAATGTAGCTACCCTAAGACCGCTCCACAGAGGGTATCAGTATTCCAAAGGCTTTCCACCGAAGTGTCAAATCCAAATCAAAACGCTTCCGCAAGAGAATATTAGTCATTCAAGATGATGAACTCTCAGAAGTCACCATCAACAATGCTAATGAAGGAAAGTCAAAACGGCGTTCAACCAACTCCAGTCCCGACTTTTATCGAGGAGTATCCTAGTGTATATCTCAGAAGAGAGGAGGAGATCAATCGAGTTCTTCGGTGTAGGAAAGAAGAGTTCGTCAGATCTGCAGTTCCATGTTCTTCCCTTGAGATTACCCCGTTGCGGTAATCTTAAGAAGAGTAATTATCTCACTATTGCCGAGATAATTGCTTCGGCTTATTGATTCCTTCGTGAATCGACGAAGTTTCGGATCTGATCTGATCGTCTAGTGGTCCACGGATATTGACATCCCCGTCACAGGCCAAGAACCCACGCAAGCAAAAGCCGATAAACGATTCATGTATTTATTTTCAACAGAGTTGTAATTTTCTTTATTTTTGTTATTTGAATTCATTGTAAACGACTAAAGTTATAATAAAATCGATAATGAAGGTGACTTTCGATAGAAACAAGTTGGTGACTACAGTGGGAGCTAACAGCCTCTCTGCCGAGGTTGTCGTGACGCAACCGGCGATCAAGTTCTCGGTGAATGAAGAGGTCGAATATGAATTCGACCAGCAGAAGTTTGAAGGGTATCTCTCTGCCTCCTCCTCCAGATCTGCCTCCTTCTCTAGATCTTCCTCTCCTCCCAAGCGCAGGAAGGCCTCCTCTTCTTGGAAAACCCGCTGGACTTCAGGCTCGAAGATCCAAGATCCACTCGCCACCACTGCACTTACACCTCGCGACGCCTCTCCAGCATCCAACAAGGTCCAAACTGTAGATCTTGGCCCCCCTCTAGCAAAAGCTTAACTAGTGAAGACGTGCCAACTCTGTCGAAGAGAGCGCGCTAACGTAGAAAAGAATGAATAGGTCCGCGTACAAAGGACCCGTTCTACGCTTGAGGAGCAAATCCAGAAGCGTCGCACATTGCTCGCGCATGCCCGAGTCCTTGTGCAAAAAGCACAAGAAATGCAAAAGGAAGAGGCGATTAAAAAATCGCCCAAACATAAACAAGTGTGGAGGCTAAAGGTGAAGTCAGCGCCTAAGGCAAAAGTGGACGAAGTTACCATTCGGCCTTCGTCAACTTCAGATCCCATTTCCCCTATCCCTGTACCTTTGATGGAGCCATATGGTAGCATGGATCTCACCAAATTCAGAGTTCTTCTGAAAGACCGCCTTGGTCCTCTTCCCGAAGATCGAGGTAAAGCACCTGTTAAGGAGCGTTTGGGACCGTTGAAGTGCTCCCAAATGACCATTCAGACAGGGGATCGTACTAATCCCCCTATAATAACAAAGGGAAAGCCCCTATTACCGACCGCATCATATTGCGAGTCGAAGTTCAAGACCTCGTTAGAGTTTCACGCTCACGAAGGCGTAAATCTGAATGAGTGACTCTTGGAGATGCCAATGAAGCATCGTATCCCCAGAGGAAAACATGTTCGTCCGATGATGACGTTATACCTAGGAAGTCGTGCCAACACATGATGGGCTGCTCCAGTCATCAAACCGACGAGTTGTACTATCGGGCTGGGGGTACGAATAAGTCCCAAAAAAGATATACCTGAGACACGGACTCGTATTGTCCATGTGCCAAGATAATCAAGGCGGTGTTGTTAGAATGTAGCTACCCTAAGGCCCCACAAAGGGTTTCAGTGTTTGAAAGAATCTCCACCGAAACATCTGAGACTAAGCCGAGGTGTTTCTGTAAAAGAAGGTCACCCGGCACAAGTAACGAGCCCTCGCGTAATAATCCTAATCAGGTTGACAGTGATCAGGAAGTGGACGAGAACGCCAATATGAAAACCCCTCCCGTTGATAACAATGCTGGGGGTGGACCCTCAAATGACAACAATACAAAGGAAGACCATGTCACTTCTCCCCGTAATCATTCAAAGAAAGATATGAGCGAGGATAAGAAGATGAAGGACATAGAGAGCAAAATCAATGCATTGATGAGTGCTCAGGAGGTAAAGAAGTCCGGAATACCATGTCCATACCCGAGGGAATGGGAGTCAATCCCATACCCAGCAAAGTTTAATCTGATTAACTTTACACCGTTCGACGGAAAGGGTTCCCCTACCCAGCATTTGATATATTTCAAGTCTCATTTAGGGATAATCTCCGACAATGAATCTTTAATGGTGCGGTCATTTGTGGGTACTCTTCATGGAGCGGCTTTCAATTGGTATCGCCGCCTTAAGCCGGGGAGTATCAACAGTTGGGACGACATGGAAGACATGTTTCTTACGAATTTCTTCGATGACGATACCAAAATTTTAATCGGAATGTTGTTTGATGAGAAACAGAAGGATGGAGAGTTTGTGAAGAACTTCGTTAAAAGATTCTGGAACAAGGCGATGAATTGTCGAGATCCGGTCAGTGAAGATTTTATCCTCGAGACTTGTCACAACAACCTTTTGCTAGATATCCTAGAAGCTATGGGAATTGCACCATCCAAGACTTAGAAGGACTTGAAAGTGCAAGGAGAATGAGCGTTTCCTCAAAAGGAAGAAGGCCGAAAGAGGTCAAACGGCGGCTAATACCCCGAAGCATAATTTTGTTCCTTAAGGTAAATGGAAAGCTCAAGCAAATGCGGTGGATGCGAACCAAACGTTTGAATTGCAACCGCAACAGCAACAGCAACCACAAAAGGGGCCTCAACAATCGCAATGGCAACAGAGGTCACAAAAGCCAAAGACTACCGAACCAAAATTTTCAAAAGTTTATTCTTTCAAGGAAGACGAAGTTCCTGGTCTCTTCAAACACCTCGTGGAGAATAACAAAATCAAGTGACCTCCAATCTAGGATCAGGAAGACGCCAAGAAGGTTAACGACCCGAAATACTGTGCATTCCACAGAGCGGTGCATCATCCTACCAAATCATGCTACGCCCTCAAGGATAAGATCCAAGCGTTGATCGATGTTAGAGTCCTTACGGTGAAATCGTCCAAGGAGAAGAAAGTGGGTGCGAACGCCGTGTCAATTAGCTTTGGATCTATTCCTTTGAACTGGTTCCAACCTAAGCCTGTGATAAATGTAGCGATGAAGACTATCAACGATGATCCTCACAAACAACGCCGGAAAGGACTTGTGCCACACACAGCCCCAAATGGCAAGATTCTCTGGGTCCATCCTGATCTGATCAAAGATGAACAATGGGCTGGGTCATCATCTAAGAAGAATTCAAAAGGGAAAGGAAAGTCCTGTTATGGAGTTGTAGCTATTCCAGAAGAAAATGATGAACGAATTTCTACTTTCCCACTCTCCGAAGATGAGCAAGAGGTCTTTACTACCAGGAGTGGAAATGAGTACCATTTCAAGTATCCGAGTGCTTCCGATCAATTGGCTAAAGGTCTTTACTACCAGGAGTGGAAATGAGTACCATTTCAAGTATCCGAGTGCTTCCGATCAATTGGCTAAACAGGTGATAGCTAATACCATTCCCTCCAAGACATTAGCAGAAATGGGGGTGGTCACGACTCCCCCGGCACCAGTTGAAAAGACTCAGCAAAAGCTAAAGGAGAAAGAACCGTTATACCAAGAGGGCCAGAACCCGAAGCAGTCTCGATTCAATCAACCGATTGGGAGAGACAAACCGGGGAACTCGAACACTCCATGTCGCTTCAATATTATGGCGCAGTTAGCCAATATACCGGCTAGAATAACTCTATATGAGCTGTTACATCTTTCGAAGGACACAAGGGAAGCACTGTAAGAAGCCTTGGCCAACTCTGACGTTTTCTTGACTCAGATAAAACCATCCCCTGAAGAACCAGAGCCTTCAATGCAGCATTGCAATCTCGTGGCACATCACCTTCCCTGTATTTCTTTCACCAAGGAGGACATGCAAACAAAGAATTCAAAGCATGACCAGCCTCTATATTTCACCGGGCACATTAGCTCCAGCGTTGTAACCGGATCCAAGTTGATCCGGGTTCCGCTGTTAGCATCATGCCGCTCCGATTAATGTACAATCTCGGAATACCGGCTAGTGAGCTGGCCTCCACGGGCACTACGATCTACGGATTCAACACCAGTGGGTCCAGACCATTGGGTAAAATACGGGTAAAGTGCCAGATTGAAGATTTGAAGTAGGAAGTCACATGCTATGTGATTGACGCAGAGACTTCTTATAACCTACTGTTGGTCGACCTTGGATCCATAGTAACATCATAGTCTCTTCTACCCTCCATCAGTGTCTTAAGTATGTAGACACTAATAATAAGTCAAGACGATGGTCACGGATAAGCAACTGTTTAAGGGGTTAGAGAATTATTTTACTGACTCTCTTCTCTATGGTGCTGAATCCGATACTGAACCATCGGCCTAAGGCACGGACAGCGGAGAGGAAGCTAATACTGAAGCTGGGTTTGGTTACGATGGTGGTTTTGTACTTAATGACATTGTACCCATTGTAATTAATCTTGACGATGCAGAGTCATCGGATAGTAGTTGTAATTGGCAACTTGCCGAAGAAGTAGCAATAAATGATGACTTAGAGTACTCGTTGTGTCTCGATAATATCATGAAGGGGTTATACAATGACCCTAACTTGTATGTACCACTTCAATCATCTTGCATGATGAAGAAACATGTTCAGGATTCGTTTGGAACAACGCTCGTCATTCCTACAAAGACAGGAGGTGAAAAAGAAGTCATCTACGCTAAGGGGAAAGAATTTTCATTACCAGATCACTTCTTGGAAGAAGATGGGGAGGATGATAAACCAACCCCTCTATTATTTAGATATGACAAAAAATCACATAATCTCATGGAGAGATACAAATATAACTTCACACTCGGAGAGGGTCTTTATTTTGGTCGAGGTCCAAGAGTTCCACCTCATATGGCCTATGTACCGAAAGGGAATCTCGATAACTATTATAATCACAAAAGAGGCTTAGTCTATGTCTCCTCGTTAGACGACGAGTGTTGTTGGCAGGTTATTAATCAGATTGCTAATAAGGGTAAAGACGGATATTCTTCTGACTCTTCAGGCTGGGACTCCGACGCTAGTCTTGGAGAAATGTTCAAAAGGCTAATGTCGAACATGGCTACAGTCGACCCTACCATAATAGATTTAGGCTATGTCTCCTCTTTCAAGGACGAGTGTTGTTGGTAGGTCATTGATCATATTGCTAATAAAGGTAAAGACGGATATTCTTCCGACTCTTCAGCCTGGGAGAAATATTCAAAAGGATAATGTCAAACATGGCTATGGTTGACCCTACCACAATAGAGGAAGACGACCAAATGCCGACTTGGGAAGACCCTTGGGTTCATCACCTGAATATGCAGTACGGTGATAGGTTTGAACAAAGAGAACCCCCTACCGAAGATCAAGTAATCCAGGTGAATATGGGTGACGAGGATAATCCGAAACCGATATTTATTAGTGACAGTCTCCCGCCAAATGAGAGAGAAGAACTAATTACCCTCATTAAGGAATATATCGATGTTTTTCCTTGGAATTATGAGGACATGCCAGGGCTCGATCCAAATGTGGCAATGCATCGCCTCAATATTAAGCCGGATGTCAAACCTGTCAAACAGCAACAAAGATGATTTCGTTCACAAATTATGGAGGCAATCGAGGCCGAAGTTAAAAAGTTTATCGACTCGGGTTTCGTCAGGGAGGAGCAACATCCTGAATAGCTTGCTAATATTGTCCCGGTCCTTAAGAAGAACAGGAAAATCAGGATTGTATCGACTTTAGAGACCTTAACAACACCTTCCCAAAAGATGATTTTCCTCTTCCCATCACAGATGTTATCATCGACAATACGTGTGGATTTGAGAGCTTGTCCTTCATGGACGTATTTTTCGGTTATAATCAGATAAAGATACATCTAGATGATGAAAAGAATATCAAGTTCAGAACACCCCTAGGCATTTTCTGCTACACAGTTATACCCTTCGGTTTAAAGAACACAGGTGCCACATATCAGAGAGTCATGTTAAAGATTTTCCAGGAGCATCTCCGGAAGACTGTCGAATGCTACATGGACGATCTAGTTGTGAAAAGTCGTGATAAGAATGATCACATCAAAGACTTAAAAATGATGTTTGACCTGATGCGGACTGACCAATTGAAGATGAATCCTACCAAATCTTTCCTCGGAAATGACCAGCGGCAAATTCCTCGGATTCGTCATCACCACCAAGGATATTCACATTGACCCTGATAAAGTGAAGGTAATTAACGAGCTACAACCCCCGAGAAACCTTAAGGAACTCAGAGGATTACAAGGACGGTTGGCTTATATCCGCCGGTTCATCTCGAACCTTTCGGGGAAATGTCAACTATTCTCCAGGCTTACAAAGAAGGGCATGTCATTTGTATGGGACGACGCTTGTCAAAAAGCATTCGAGAATACTAAAGAATATCTCTCGAGACCCCCTGTGCTCGTTGCACCAAAATCAGGCAAACCGTTCTTGATTTATGTCAAGGTGACGAGCCACTCGTTAAGTGCATTACTTGCACAAGACGGCGATAACGGTCACGAACAAGCAGTATATTACTTGAGTCGGACCCTTGTGGGCACTGAATTTTGGTATCCAATGATTGAAATGGAGTGTCTCGCCTTAGTATTTGCTATTCAAAAGATACGGCACTACTTGGTCGGACAGACTATTTACGTCATTTCCAATATTAACCCAGTCCAAGTATTCATGACGTAACCCGCTTTCATGAATTGGCGGCTAGAAAAGTTAGCCCTACTTCTGTCCCAATGCGACCTATACTTTAAGCAACAAAAGTCGGTCTAAGGCCAAGCTATTTGTGATCACCTGGCAGCTAACCCAACTACGGATACTATCGAGGTGTATGATGATCTTCCAGACGAAACCCACGAAGCCAACACAACTTCCCATCAACAGGTGTGGCATTTGTATTTATACTTCGATGGTGCTTCTCGAGCAACTAAGGTGGCAAGTGCTCCTGGATGCTCTAAGATTTCTTCTAGAGTTGGAGTTGTCTTAGTTTCCCCGGGAAAACATGTGACGCCTCGAGATTACTCACTGACCGAGCCGTGCTCGAATAATGTAGCAGAGTATAACGCACTGCTTATTGGACTCAGCTTTGCTAAAGAGCTGGGGGTCGAGTACCTTGTGTTAGACCCTAGAGGGGGGGGTGATTAGGGTATTATGCTAATCTAATCCGATTAAATGCCAATTAAAATTAATTAACAAAATATCCTAGCAAGAGTGAAATATAACAAGATATGTAAGCTAGGATAAGCAATATGAACAACAAAGAGATATATCCTATATGATGAATATATATATATATATATGCAAGGATATATAAACTACACAAGGATAAACAATCTAAACAAGATAGTGGATGATATAGAAATGAGCAATGCACAATGGCGATATAAGATATGAACGTAAATATGAATGAACGCCAAAGCACACTCAAACAAGCAATATGATCACGGAGTTCGGACCTTCCGTCCTACGTCTCCGCTCCCCACTCCCGGGGAGAAATCCACTAACACAATCCGGTTTGGAAGCCGGAACTTCTTCTACACACTCGGTTTTTTAGCTAACCGAAAACTCTACAACCCACACTCTTGCAATCACACTCTACACCCACTAAGTGTTGGACCTAGCCGTGTCTCCCTCAAGTGCTCGGTTACAACCTCTCCCTAGGCACGTCAACCGACGCCACTCCTCTTGGGACGATCCCCGACTCTCGGATTCCGAATCGCTTACCACACTAGGGCTATCGCCTAGTGGCCGTGTGCATGATGATGCTCCACACTCACTTGAAGAACAATCCTCCAAACTACGTCGGATTTCCTCCAAGTTGCCTTGATGTGCTTCTATGAATTTCCATAAATTGTAAGCACTATCAAAATGAACAAATTTGTTAGAAATGGATGAGTCAAAAGCATTAAGCAAAAATTCTAACAAACGCTTGTTCATTGAAAACATTTTCTTATCATGATTGCTCCACTTGGATATCTCCAAAGTGGGCACAATATAAGCACAATCAATAACTTCCCATAAGTCGATATTTCTAGATTCAACAAATAGTTTAAATCTAGAAGCCCATTGTGCATAGGGAAAATTAATGAATTTAGAAGCAACATTTGATTCATAGCCTAAACGAAATATATTCACATTCATGATATATATGTGAAAATATGCAAGCAAGACAAAAGTAATTATAACTAGATTAGCACAAATAAGATAACTTGGATCTTTAACTCAAGGCGGTTAGACCTTTAAATTAAAGAGCACCAAGCTCTGATACCAATTGTTAGACCCTAGAGAGGGGGTGATTAGGGTCTTATGCTAATCTAATCCGATTAAATGCCAATCAAAACTAATTAATAAATATATGAGCTAGGATAAACAATATGAACAACGAAATATATCCTAACAAAGAGATATAGGCAATGTATGTGCAAGGATATATAAACTAACACAAAGGTGATATAATTAAACGACAAATGTGATAGTGCAAAATAAACAATGTAAACACACAATATGATCACGGAGTTCGGACATTCCGTTCTACGTCTCCGCTCCCCACTCTTGGGGAGAAATCCACTATCACAACCGGGTTTTCTACGTTCACCCGAATAACGTTTACACCTCACACTTGAATCACTATGCAATCACACCTCACACACTAAGTGTTGGTCCTAGGCACGTCAACCGACGCCTCGGTTACAACCTCTCTCTAGGTTCGTCAACCGACGCCACTCCTCTTGGAACGATCCCCGACTCTCACCACACACTCCTCTCGGTGTACAAGTGTATTACAAAGTGAATCTCACAATAAGGCTCAATACAATAAATGTTTGTTCTCTACTATGGAAATCAATAATAGCAAACTAGCAATGATAAGGCTCACACTCAATTGTTACATCTCTCACCAACCCAAAATATATTATGAATGTAAATACAATAAGCTCAAGTGGGTGTGTGTAACAATGAGATAAAATCAAATCTAACTCAAATAGCAAACTAGCAATAATAAGAATATGAAAATCAATAATAAAATTGCTAAAGAAAAGAGTTAGAAAACTTCAAAACCCCCAAAAAAACCATACACCAATAGATAATCTCCTCAAGCTCTTGTGAAATTGATTTCTCAAACTCAAACTTCCAAATGCTTAAAAGCTTCTTAAACACACTTAAACCAAACTAAAACCCTTGTTAAAACTCTTTTAAACTTGGTTAAAAACTCTCTTAGATGATAGAAAATAGTTATGACAAAGTGGTATATATAGGCTTGAAAAAACCACCCCAAAAACCCCAAAAAACCATTAAAAAACAAAAATCAGCAACTAGCCGTTACTGTGTAACGGTCGGTTGCTACAGTAACAGCTGTCGACCGGTGCGGTCGACCGCGAGCCATATGCAAAGCTGAGTAACTTCCACAGAGTTTGGCGGTCGACCGCGGGGACTGTAGCACTGCGTATCAGCTTTGTAAAATAACTCAGGTTCAGTTTTGTAAAATCAATTAAAAATAGTAAAACAGCTCCAAAAATTATGAAATTTTGTAGAAAGGTTCTAGACATATATAATGACATGTTAGAGGAAGAATTTCTGAAAAAGAATTTCCCAATTGAAAGAAATAAATATTTGAACACAGATTTACAGTTTCTGAAAAACTGCTGACATACACGATTTTGTAAAATCAATTGGGCATAGTAAATCAACTCCAAAAATAGTAAAAAGTGGAGGAAAGTTTTTAAACATGTAGATAAACATGTCAGAGAAAGAATGTTTCAAATATCACTTCCCATTTGTGAAAACGCATCAGTTTTGTAAAACATGCACGAACATGTGCACGAAGAAAAACATGATTTTGTAAATTCCATTAAACATAACAAATCAATTCCAAACTTGATGACACTTTGCAAAATGTTTATAAACATGAAAAAAAACATGTTTCAAAAATAAATTTTCAATTTTCATTTCTCAATTGTGAAAACTCATTATTTTGTAAAAACAAATATGTTCAAAAACATGAAAACCTGAAAATTGATATTTTGATATTTTGACTTAAACAATATTTTGAAACTTTGTAAAATATTTTTATAGACTTAGTAGAACATGTATAAACTAATATTGAAGTCTACAAACTGAGAATACAATATTTTCACAAATACAATAGAAAATGAAACCTATGAGTATGTATATGAAAATATATTTGTTTCATATCTAAGTAGATAAACCAAATCACAATAATAAATATGAAACATGTAATTTCATATTTATAAACATGAAAACTAAAACTTGTGTTGTATATATATGTGACTACATATATATACAAGGAAACCAATAAAATGTGTGTGTATAGATAATTGAGCTTAGAGTACTTAACACACATAAAATAAATCCTAAACTACATTACCCAAGCAATCTTGATCTTCAATTAAGCTTGACTTGGTACACGTTGCGGATGAAGCTTGAACTTGATCTTTAACTATGAATTGTAAGGCTTCACCGACATTCCGCCAACCTCCATTTGATATGATCGTTAAAGCTCTATTCCATCCATCATCCAACTACGTTGTTTGTCTACAAAACATAGGAATGCACAAACACTAGACAAACAACATTAGTAATAAATTGTTTGTTAAACATCATCAAAACAAGAAGTCCAACACCTTGAAGCTTTCAGTGACTCTTAACTGGTAGTTAAACAAGTTCAAAGGGAGTACGAGGTCAGAAAATAGGATTTGATACTATACCATAGGATGGCCGTTGAGATGGTGGAATCATTCGAAGGATTCTTCATTGAATACATTCCACGCTTATAGAATGCCTACGCGGATGTATTAGCGGCATTAGCAGTATCTCTGGCACAGCCTCCTGAAATGGAACAATTCATTACGGTGAGAACTCACCAACTCTTCATACCAATCTACAATGTAGACAACGGAGAAGATGATATTAAAGAAGTGTATTCAACTCAAGTTGAGTTCGAACCCTGAGATTGGTATTTCCCTATCATCGATTACGTCTTGCATAGAATTTTACCAGAAGACTTGAAGGAAAGGGGCTTAATCCGACGAAGAGCACCGAGATTCTACTATAACACGGAGAGTCGAACGCTATATCGTCGGGGGTATGATGGTTTACTATTATGTTGCCTATCCACTAAAGAAGCTGAAGAAGTCCTTAAGGAAACACACGAAGGACTTTGTGGCATGCACCAGCCTGGCCCCAAACTTTATGACCGCATCAGAAGAATGAGATATTTCTGGCCCACCATGATGAGAGACGTAGTCGCGTACGCCCGAAAGTGTCATGCGTGTCAGGTACATGCAAATTATAGCACCAACCCCCAGAGAATCTACATCCTTCGGCTACCTCATGGCCTTTTAAGACTTAGGGAATGGACGTTGTTGGTCCTATAAATCCTCTGTCAGTCAAAGGCGATTGATTCATTCTGGCAATTACCGATAACTTCTCCAAGTGGGCTGAAGCGATTCCGCTCAAAGAAGTGAAGACGAACAACATTGTTGCATTCATTAAGCACCACATTATCTATCGATATAGCATTCCAAAGCGAATCATACACAACAACAGTCCTCAGTTCGTCAGTAATGACTTCATCAAATTTTGCGAGAAGTTCAAAATTCAAGACGTCTCGTCGACAGCTTACAATCCCACAGCAAACGAGTTGGCAGAGGCCTTTAACAAGACTATCATAAAGCTTTATTAAAACTCGTGAAAACTAATAAATGAGATTGGGATGATAAGCTTGGCACAGCTCTATGGGCATACCGCACCATAGTTTGCACGCCTACTGGCGCAACCCCATACTCTCTGGTATATGGGTGTGAAGCCGTTCTTCTATTAGAAATTCAAATTCTATCTCTTCGGATCGCTCTTACAACAGAGTTAACAATCGAAGAACAGCATCAGAAATGTCTCGAGGAACTCGAGATGCTCGATGAAAAGCGCTTAGAAGCTCAACAGCAAATTGAGTTCTACCAAGCCAGAATTTCCCGACCTTTTGATAAAAAAGTGTAGGTGTAAATTTTGATTTCCCAAAATAGGGGTATCATTTGTATTGATAAGAATAGCTTATTACAAACTAATGAATCGAAATTATAACAGAAGCGGAGGGTAGACCTTCCTTGTTTAACGTGGGGACTTTGGTAGCGATAGGACACCTCGCTCGGTTCTCGCACCGAGTGTGCTTCCCATGGACGATTCGATCTAGGTTACTGGTGAGCTTCGGTACGCAGTAGAAGCTCATGCTGGTCGAGTTTGGGTTTCTGAGTTTGGTGGCAGTCAGTGCTCGAAGCTAGGAGAAGACATTACAGTGCAAAGATCATGCAAAGAGCCTGTCGTCAACTCAGTCGAGAGTTGAGAGCTAATGGTCCGACTAACTGATTGGATTAATCAATTAACTGTGAACCTCCTTCCTATAGCCAGGAGAGGTTCTTAAATAGAGGAGAGATGACATGGTCACTCCCTTGAATCATGGGATGTAACCATGTACTGTTGGGAGATACCATGCTTCTCACTTGTACCATGAACGGCTGCTTGATGGGCTCGGGGTACTATGCTCCTCCCCTTCACGTCATAGGAGATGGGAAGGCCCATCCTTGTACATAATGTTGTGGCCACCAGGTACTCTGGCGAGTCTGGTGAGTTTAATGATCGCAGTTGAATTTAGTTCTTCTATAAACTTAACTCGTGCAAGCGAGTCAAGTATGTGGGCGAGTCAAGTG
Source organism: Asparagus officinalis (assembly GCF_001876935.1). Lineage (NCBI taxonomy): Eukaryota > Viridiplantae > Streptophyta > Magnoliopsida > Asparagales > Asparagaceae > Asparagus > Asparagus officinalis. The sequence continues at coordinate 30,865,682 of NC_033803.1, read as the reverse complement.
TGCAGGTGAGTGTAGCGACATCGTGGATTCGATTGGTCGCTCGCACTGTGGATGGCCACTTGATGGGCTCGGAGTACTGTGCTCCTCCCCTTCACGTCGTGGGAAATGGGAAGGCCCATCCCTAAACGTGATGTTGCGGCCGCCAGGTACTCTGGCGAGTCTGGCGAGTTTACCGATCGTAGGCAAATTCGGCTCTTTAGTAAACTTTACTCGTACGGGTGAGTCAAGTGTGCAGGCGAGTTTCTAATCTCCTGGCGGATCACCAGATGCGTAGGCGAATTTGGTGATCGGGTGATCTTGGTTCGTGCTAGCGAGTCAAGCACATGGGTGAGCCTAATTTTCAAGTCGTGCAGGAGACTCGAATACGCAGGCGGATTTCAGGCTTATCTGCAAAAGGTAATTTTTACCACCTACAAGACCCCCTTTAAAGTTTTCAAACCTAAACCAACTTGCGTGTGGTCTAGAATACTTTGAATAAAAAGGTTCCTGATGAGTTAAGGCGAATTTGACTCCTTTGGCTAGGTTGAGACCTTTGGGTGAATTCGAGCGGTGCGAGTGCACCCAGGCGAGATTGGTACCATTCGAGTTGGGCTCCCCCCCTTTTTTTTACACAAAATTTAGGCCCAAGAGAGTGAGCCGCGTGTCCGTGGGGGAAGTTCCCATGCTTGTTAATTAAGACGACGCCTTGTCTTCGCGCGCTCGCCTCAATGGGGCGGATCCGACGACGTTTTTGATCTCAACCGTTAGTCCGACAAGAGGTCGTGTTTGAGTCACCTGATCTTGGCTATTTCATGTGGTATTCCAAACGTTTTGCTTTGTTTGTGCCCGCTCGATTGGAACCGCCGAATCGAAACTGTCTGCTTCAAGCGGTCAGTGAATCTTGACGGTCGAGATCCTGCGTATATAGTGTCGATTCATCTCCTTTGTAGGAGGATCACTACACTCGCAAGTCCTCTCATTCAAACCTTCTTAGAGAAAAAACTCAGACTTCCCAGATTCGAAATGCCTTCGGGAATGGGAACATACGGTTCAAAGGGGAAGAAGGAGGCTGTCCGGCCTGAACCCATCATTCTTTCGAACGACGAGGAGGAGGAACGCACCTATGCTTCCCCTAAGCGGTCTTCTTAGTCTCCCCTTCCTGGCGAAGGGGCTGTCCCTCTGATCCAACCCATTGCCATAGTTTCGGTTGGTTAGGAATCCGCCTCTCTGAGTTCCAGATCTACACAGGGCGTCTTCAGGCAACTGCAGAATATCATGCAGTAGGCGGTCTCTATTACTAGCCTCGGCTGGGGAACCTATGCAGACTTTAAGCCCTTCCTGATGGATCGCATCGCCGCTCTCAGGTGTATGGGCGAGGCTCGAGAGGCCTCGCGTTGTCTGGTCAGTCTCCTTGGTTTCGAGTCGTGTCTAGCACGCTTGGAAGTCCTGCTTTAGGCTGATTCGAAGCACGACGTGGAGCGGCTAAGGGTGGTCTCGTCACGGCCTGCTCACCCAGTAGTGTCTGCTGCAGGCAAAGATTGATGCCTCTGTCACTACCATCGCTAGAATGAAGGCTCAGCTCATGGAAGAAGAGGCAGCTCTAAAAAGTATGCAACTCGAAAGTGTGAGCATTCGTGGAGCAGTTGAAAGGGAAATGTAGGCCCTTCAGACGCTTCGTCAAGAGGATTATGTCGTTGCTGCGTCTTTTGAGACTAAGATTCGAAGGGAGGCGGAGGATCAGGTTCGAGTGGATCGGGCAAGGAAGATAGCCACCGCTGAAGCTGAACTCGCCTCCTTTATTGAGCTGGCATAGGTTCGACCAAGTGGGTCGATATTTTAGGGCTTTTTCTTGTTTTATCATGACTTCGTTTTGAATGTAACATTATAACTTTTAAATGTATTGTTAAATTAGCTATAAATGGAATCTTGTTCCCTTCATCTATCTGTCGCTTTTTCCTTATCTTATGTGTATATTTCCCCCTTTGTGATTGATTCTTGAGATTTTTGGCAAATCCCCAGCTTTCAACGGGTTTGATATGCCTTTAACGATTACCGTTTGAATCGGGCTAGCCATACTATTCCCCTCAGTATGATGAGTTATCGAGTAGTTTCTCTTAGGCTTAATGCTAAGACTTCTTCTCTAATCCTGTGGGTGTGCCCGGAGGGTGTGTCAATGGGTTGCATCGCTTGGTAGGTCTGACTGTGCAGGCGAGACCGTCCCATTCATGCGAGTTGATGGCTCGACACTTCTGATGAACTGGGCCCCTTGAGATTTGCCTTTACGGTCGAACTAGGCCAAATGAACGAACGGCTCAGGTAAGACTTGTTCTCACTAGCGAGGCGAGCTAGATGTTCGCAGGCAAATTTTGCTTTCACGGGCGAGATTTGGAATGGTGAAGTGCGAGCCACACGTTCACAGGCAAAATTCTTCCGCATGCGAAGTTTGAATTGGCGGAAGGCGAGCCATGTGTTCGTTGGCGAAACGTCGTGCTTTCCAGCTAAGGCCGCGTAGGCTCGTCAGGTCGCAATAAATGTGATTTGACAAAGTGGCGTCGTTTCCGTGCACCTCGCTCAATGACAAATCATTATCGTAATTTCCGAATCCAGTCGTTAGACACAATCATGGATTTTGGTTCAGGTTTTGGGTATCGACTTGCCCGACCCGTTCCCTTTTTTGACGGTTCCTCTATAACCGCTGAAAACCGAACTATTGAGAGCAATCTAGGACGTCGATTTCGATTGTGGCCATGTCTCTCAACCACTAACGTCTTGTCTCTTGAGAGCAATCTGGGCCGTTGATTTCGATCGTGGCCACGCTCCTCAACCACAAACGTATCGCCTTTAAATAGGCTTCGTCTTCTTCCTTTGAGGACTACTATGCTCAGGAATTTCTACTTGCTCGAAATTTTTAGAGAGTGAGAACTCCATCTTCGTTTCTGACTTTTCAAATATGGTGCCGAAGTCTAAGAAATGCGTTCCGAAGGGAAAGGGTCCCGGTCGCTATTCTGGTGGCGTCGCCGCCGGTACGGATGCCAGCGCACCTGGGACATATTTGGGTAAGTCTCATGGTTTGTTTAACGACTTTACGTTAATGACCGATCCTGTGTCGGGAAGATGAGCACTACTCGTCCTCTTCAGTGGATTTTGCCATTTTTGGCAACTTTCCCGATTTGGGTGAAACTGGCCTTTTTTCAGGCGAATTCAGCCTACATTAGGTGAAGGTGACTTCTGCTTTGATAGGCAAAATTAGCTTTCATCGGGTGAAGGCGAATCCTGCCTTGACAGGCGAGTTCTGCTTTTGTCAAGCGGATTTGCCCCTTGTCAGGCGAATTCAACACTTGTTAGGCGAAATTGGTTTCGTCAGACGAGATTCGCATGTTTGGGGGACTTAAGAGAGTTTCTAACCTCGAGAGTGGATTCTGTTCTAACTCTTCGGCTTTTCCTTACATTTCTGACGAGGCCCTCCCAAGGGTGTAGCCATTGGTCTTGCCGGAGGTACGGGCTATATGGCGCCTTTCCGATTCCCTTTCCTTGATCCCATGCCCGCGTTCGCTGTTGACAAGCCGGAAGAATTGATCAAGAGAGTAACTGACAGGCACCACTTGACGTTGCACGAGTTGACTACGGACGTAGTGTTGACGAATGAGGCTAGGGCAGAGCTGAAAAAGCCCCAGTTGTTGTTTGGTGACGCTACTGTCGACCCTTCAGCTCTATTGCTTAGGGAGAGCAGGTAGCTCCGTGTTGTGGGTGGAGTCCATTACTACCTTTCCAGCATGCTGAGGGGATTTTCAATCGTCTAATTGCGGTCGCTTGTGGTTCTGAGAATGATGAACTAGTATCTAACTCCGATACAAGATGGGGTGACCTGCGGTGTCTTCACGGGATCGACGGCTGGGTACAGGGTTGACAGTTCCTGCAAGCGTATGACCGCTCTGAATCCCGGCCTGCTGTACAATGAGTTGCCCATCGGGGAGACGACTACGGTGGTGGATACCTTCCGTCACCGTTTCTTTCCGGCCGGGGGATAATTTCCTCCAAAGGATTTCAGGGCTCCAGGGTGGATTTACTCAGCGCCTGGTAGCAGCACCTGGTGGTCTAAGATCACCGAGTACATCTTAGATGAGAATTCCGACCTTGCGGGTTCAAAGCTGTATGTGGCTATCCGAGCCACTCAACATGGTCTGAAGATCAACGATTCTTAGTTCCATAGTATTCTGGAACTTTATTGTCCAGACAGCGATACGTTCTTCACCCCCAACAGTGAGCTTGGCATAACTCTCCATGAGATGTACGACGTGTCCGGGCTGCCTTTGGGGAGTTTTCCCTACGAAGGGTACGTACCGGGTCAAGATGAGATTAATCACCTTTCAACCTGATTCTCTCTGATGGTGGATACTCTATGGGAGCTGCTCGGCAACTACCACATATGCCTCAACACCCTTGGGGCGGTGGACCATAAAGGCAAGAAGAAGAGGGCTCCGGGGATCAGCCATAAGAACTGGGCTGACTACCTGTTCCCGAAAAATGATGTCAAGGAAAGGCCTACTCTACCACTGGGCGAGTGTGACCAGGCCAAAGTGGAGAGGCGGATGGCCGATGGGGGAGTTACCGAAACCCTCGAGCATGACGAGGGTGGGTTCAAATTTGGGATGACTTTCCACTCGTTACATCATCAGGCTAGATCCCCTATATCCGGAAAGGCTTTGCTCGTGGGGTACCTCGTGCTGTGGTTGAAGAGGTGCGTGGTTCCCACTCATTCCTTCGAAATGCTTCCGGTGGAGGTCATCTATCTCGCGGTTCGCTTGGCCTACATGAAGCCTTATGCGTTGGTTTCGGCGATAGTGCCATGCATCCATCTAGGACTCTGTACATTGACGGCTCAATTTTTTCGAGTGTCGCATCCCGACGAGGGGGAAGGGGAAGTCACTAAGACTCCTAATCCCAGAGTAGGGTTGCTGTACACTTATTTGATGGCGTGGTTTGTTTACAACTGCGAGTGCTTGATGAGCGCCCTAGCGGCTCTCCAGGAGGGAGGGTTCGTTCCGTTGGTCCAACGTCTGGAGAAATGCTCTTGGAAGTGTAAAGACATTCCCGACATGAGGAAGACGTTGTCCCACTTCGGTCACTACAATTTTCATCATTTCTTCCCCTACTTCAGCGGCGGAGGATATGACGAATCTCTTCAGGACGTATCGACGGCGGACCACCACACCGTCCTCTCCTGCGGTGCCTTTCGATGGTTAGTGAATATCCGACCGGGGTATCACATCATGCGAACAGGCTCCGTATGCTATCTTGAGCCTTACATTCCTTGCAGGTTTTCCCGTCAGTTTGAGTATGACTAGCTGTATGTAGGAAACATTAACCCTTACTTGCATTATGAGGGAGGGTTAGTGGATGGCACGCGGGGGTGGTTCTGGACCCATGCCGGCGGCACCAATGCGCCTGCAAAGGATCGTGACCTTCACCATATGCTCCTATATTGCCAGTGGTATCAGGATGCCAGTACTAATCCCGAGGGCTTTCGGTTCCAGAGTTCTTGCCTGGGAAGTCCTTACCTAAGACACCGAGGACCTTTACACGAGTTTAGGTGAGTTCGGGTTATTTGAGGCTCAAGCTCCGCCTCCTTGCCCTTCGCTAAACCCTACTGGTGGGCAGAGAGAATCTGATGAGCTGGCCCAAGCGGGTGAATGTCTAGAATAGGTCCAGGGAACGATAGCTTGATGGATGGGGATGCCCGTTCTATCTTCAGGTAGTTCGCCCCTCTTTAAACGACAACGGGAGGCCGCAGTCGACCGCTCAAGGGCAGAGGTGGCCAAGAAGGCCCGTCATGAGGAGGCAGCTGAGACTACCAGAGCGGCGGAAGGCTAGGACGATGCTATTCCTATGATAATTCCTAGGGTGACTGCCCCTGGGGCCACTATGCCGGCTCCGTTTGCTGCATCAGGGACGGTTCCGATAAATTCCGAGGATGTTCCCCCATCGTCTGATGTGGGGCAACAGGCGGGGGCTTCGATGACTTCAACGATCGTACCAGAAGGTGACCTTTAATACTGTAACCTCGGGTGTAAGATCGAATCTGCAATATCTGACATTTGTGTTGACTTAATGCAGGTATGGTTGAGAGAGTGATCTCCATCCCTTCCGACGAAGAGGAGGGGACTGGAGATGAAGCGGAGCTCGGCGACTCAGGTAAGAGTAGGGTTGAACATTGTTGATCTGCCCATGCTAAACTACCAACGGGGCTCTCCTCAGGAGTTATTATTAACCTTCTTCCTGTATTTACAGCTGATCTACCCCTTAAGGCCGCTGGTAAAGAGGATCCTCCCTCTTGGGCGGGCCAGTCAACTGGAGAGAGGGACGAATCAGAGGAAGAAGACAGCGCCTCGATCCATGAGGTGATGTCGAGCGAGGAGGAGGCGTCGGCTCATGGAGAAGCATAAGACCAACATGGAGAAGTACCTACTCCTGAAGAAGTGTTGGTTAGGGGCGAAGCATCAGCCTAGGAGCCTCTGGCCTGAGGGGAAACATCCACCCAACCGGTGGTCGCTTCCTCATCCTTGGTGACCGCCGAAGTTGTAGTCAGATCTGTGGTCAAGACCCTAATGGCATCAGTCGGTGTCTCGGTCTTAGCGGTATCTACCATCACCATCACTGCCGCGGCTACCAGCGCTTCTATCATGGCTCCGGCAATGACGTCTGCGGTCGAGGAAGCTACCCTCTCTCCTATGGCTTGTTCTCGCAAGAGGGCGGTGGATCGAGCTCTTGCTAACCTCAAAGACACCCTTGCTGACAGCGTCAAACTTGCATTAGAAGAAAGTTGTCCTTTCGAGGAGTTCAAGGAGGCTCTTGACTATCACATAGGCTTCTTGATCAAGATGCTTGGTGTTTCCGCTGCCAATCCGTATTTCAAGCGTTTGGAGGAGGCAGAGCGGGCTATTCAGCAACTGCTCGCTCTTCGCGCTATGGACTCTAAAATTCTTCATCTTGCGTCCGGCGAGGTCCAAACAATATTAGAGGAGCACGATCGTAGACAAGATGAGACAATGTTATTGGAGACGAGGCTGACGGAAGAGTTGGAGCGTGTTAAGGCTGAGGACGAGCGAGTGAGCCGAGAGCACCAAAAAGCTGACTCCCATATCTCTCACCTGTCTTTAGAGATAGCGAAGACCAAACAAACCATCGCTAATGCGCAGGCCTCATTGGCCACCCAAGAAAAGGCTCGTGAACAGCTGATAGGGGAGTTGGAGGAACTCGAGTCTCGACAGTAGCTGGTCGTCGACGCCATTGAGGAGAAAGACCGAGCCCTCAAGGAGACGAGGCACGCTGTCCAGGACTTGGTTTCGCGCACTGAGGAGGATATTCATGGAGAGATCTTGAAGAGGCTCAAGTTTAAGCGTGCTGCAGAGATTCGCGAGGTGGAGTCGTGGCTGAGAGCTTTGTAACTTGATTTTGATTGTATCATTGTATTCAAACTTCTCTTAATGAATGGAATCATGCTTTTATCTCAGTCATTGTTCCTCTCATTTTGTGTGCATGCATTTTTGTTTTTGTCACCGTTTACAATAGGCAAGGTCAAGCTCATCGCCGGTGAATTCGCGCCGAGTGAGTTCTGGCAGCGGGCAAATTTCAGCTATAGGGGAATTTCAACTGCAGGCGGAATTAAGACTAGTTCAAGCCGTAGTTGAATCTCAATTGGGTCCTACTTCTAGGTGAACTTGAGAGTGGTGAAGACTTTAGCTGTAGCTAGACTTGGACTAGGTAGGCTGAAGTGTTGCACGAGCCTGGGCTATCAGGCGAACTCGAGCCATGCGAGTACGAATGAAGAATTTGACTCATAGGTGGGCTTCGCTTTTAGTGGGCCACGTGTCTGTTCGTGTATTAATACGCTCACCAGTTAAGACGACGTAGGCACGTCGCTCCACATTAAAGGTGGCGTAGTGGTGGGTTCTCCGTTCCTCACGCCTAATCCGAGCTGTTGGCTAGATATCATGCTTAAAACCACCAGATCTCGACCATTCACACAGGATTCTAAATCGTTCGGCCTTACCTTTGGCTGTTTGGTTCGAATTGTCCAATCGAACGGTGGGTGATCATCTGAGCAATGTGTATATAATGCTCATCTCCCTCGTTAGAAGAAGTTATAGCGCTTATTGCTTTCTTCGGAGAAAACCCCAGTTTTCTGCATCCGAGATGGCACCGCGGGTAAAGGTGACTGTTTCGAAGAAGAGACAGGATGATTCTTCCTCCACCGTCGTCGAGGCCATAGCTGCCGAAGGTATCTTTGCTTTCAATCTTCGTGAGTTCTTTCACGATTTTAATCCCTTCGCTGTGTTGTCCATGTCGAGAAGGTGCACCGGCCGTCGAGAGGTCTCTGCCTGAGCCTATCCTTGTCTCGGATGACGAATCCGGGGAGTGCTCCGCCGCCTAAAGTAGGACTCTGCTTCGAGGTTCTGCCTATCGCGATGCTTGCCAGTGGCCAAGATCCTATTCCTTCAGAACTTCTTCCTATTCCGGCTCGTGTTGAAGAACTAGAGAATGCTGCAAAGCAAGTGATCTCCCTTGTTAGTCTTGGTTTGGAGGCGTATTCTGATTTCAAGCAGTCCCTCCTGGATTGCGTGGCCGACCTTAGGCGGTTGGGCGAATCCCGACTCGCTACACGTTGCATGACGAGGCTGCTTTACTTGGAATCGCAGCTAACGTGCTTGGAGCACTTGTTGCGTGTGGATCCGGTGGCTGACGGGGAGTCGTTCTTATCTCACGCTTGGCGTAGGGGGACGTAGGAACAAGAGGTGCAGGCACAGAATATAGCTGACTTGGAGTCCTACATTGGCCTTTTGACGGAACGACAGCGTTTGCTGTAGGCCCGGACGGACGTCCTTACCTCCACTATCGTCGGTTTAAAGGCTGAGTTAGAGCAAGCGGAGACGACACTGAGGGTGCTCCAAATTGAGAGCTGGAATGCTGGTAGGGCCGTCGAAGAGACAACTTGAAATCTTGAGATGTTGCGTCAGGAAGATTCTGCTGCCACTTCCACCTTCGAGGTCCGGACTCAGAAGGAGGCTGAGGACAAAGCCCGGGAGGACCACGCAAGAAGGGTGGCCACCATCAAAGTTGAGATTGCGTCCTTCAGTTTGCTAGACTAGGCTCTCAGGGCTAGAGTAGTGTCAAGACATTTTGTCTCATTTCGCTTTCAATGTAACGTTATAACTTGATTGATTGTATAGTTATAACTTTGTTCAAATGTATTGTCTTAGAACTGGATGAATGTTATGCTCATTTGGTTTCCAAATGTGTTTGTGCATATACTCCTCTTTCAGCTTCTATCTTTATCTGTGAGGTCGCCATGGGTAGACTTTTAGCCATAGGCGAGTTCGAGCCATAGGCGAATTCAAGTTCGCGACTGGCGAACTATAGTCATAGGCGGACTTTAGCCACAAGTGAACGCAAGCCATAGGCGAGATGAATGCTGATTTGTGCTAGCCACTTGTCCAGTCGTGGCCTCTCATGCTTACCAGCTAAGCTGCCATTGTCACGTTGCTTCACATTAAAGGTGGCGCATTAAGAGTTCTTCGTTCCCCACGCCCGATCTGGACTGTTGAACGACATGCGCGCACTTGGGCCGTACGTTATATATCGCTCCCCCTTCTTGTTGAAGAGGTCACGATATCCATCGCTCCCTACTCGTTCAGGATGGCACCACGAGCAAAAATATCTACATCGAAGAAGGCGGAGAACGATGCCTCCTCCTCAGCTCCTCTACCTGACCGTGGCTCGGAATCTCAACCCTCGGACTCTGCTAATTTGTAGGTCCAGGTTGAGGAATTGGAGAACGCCGTGAAGTGTGTGATCTCGCTCGTCGATTAAGGCCGTGGTACCTTCGCGAACATGAAGCAGTCTCTCTCAGATCACATAGCTCGTATCTGGCGTCTAGGTGACTACAAGCTCGCCATACGCTGCTCGATGAGACTCCTCGATCTGGTGTCACTTTTAACAAAGTTGGAGAATCTACGGTAGGCGAATTTGGAGTCCGATGTGATGCTATTCTTGGTTTCAGCCCGTCGTCACGGAATGTGGCATCGAGAGTGCCGAAGGCAAGACATAGAAGACAAAGAATCCCTTATCAGTCGTTTGGATCTTCGGCAATGCCTGTTGCACGCTGACATGGAGGCTACCGCTTCTTCAATTCTTTCGGACGTGATCTTGTATGCTGAGGGAGAATCGACTTTGATGGGCCTACGCATTCAGAGTGAAACTGTGCTTGGTGATCTTGTAAGGGAGAGGCGCATCCTCCCGATGCTGCGCCAGGAGGATGCCATCGCTAATGCTTCTTTCGAGGCAAGGGTCCGGCAAGAGGCGAAGGCCGAAGCTCACGCCATGCATGCGGAGAAGATAGCCGTGGTCAAAGCTGAGCTTGCGTCTTTCAAACTTCTAGAATAAGCTTGTAGAATAGGAATAGGTTCAAGATGTTCTGTTCGATCTTTTGTTTCTTGGATGTAATGTTATGACTCGCTTGATTGTAAAGCCATAACTTTGTTCGAATGTATTGTCTAGAAACAGCTAATGAACTTTGCACCTTCTTGATTCCTTGAGACGTTGTGCGTACCTTCCTCTTCATTTTTTGTTGTGCATCACTATGCAGTTCCTAACTCATGTGATAGGAAAACTCAATTGCCGGCGAGTTTATGCCGCAGGCGAGTTTGTACCATAGGCGAAACTCAAGCGTAGGCGAGTTTGTGCTACCAGCAAGTTTGTGCTACAAGCGAAACTCGAGTGCAGACGAGTTTATGCCACAGGCGAAACTCAAACATAGGCGAGTTTATCCTGCCAGCAGAACTCAAACATGGGCGAGTTCATGCCGCGAGCGAACCTGAGCGTAGGCGGACCCCGTGTTTGCTTGCGGTCCCATGTGCTTGCCAGCTAAGGCGGTGCATTATTTCGCATTAAGTGTGAGGCGACGGAATGCCTCGCCTTCTGCGCTTAACCCGGGACGTTGATTCAGAATCCCAGTGGTCGAGGCCTTTATAGGCATTGAATTCGAAACATTGTTGGAGATCTAAGTCATTCGATACATTCAAGTCAGCGGATCTCAATCGTTGAATCCTCGTCTATATAATGTGCTCGCTATTCTCTTGGTAGAGTTCTCATGCTCACAAAAGTTCGCCTGAAGAGAATTCTTGCAGAGCAGTCCTCGTCCTGATCATGGCTCCTAAAATCAATTCACACGTCTCTAAGGGCAAGGAGGTCGCTTCCTCCTATTGTGCTACTGATGCCGACGCGATGTTGATCACCGCTGTCGGCATGGTCCAGGGGTCGGCTGCTTTGGGTCCCACCTCGACGTTAGACATCCTCCAAAAGTTGGAGGATGACCTACGCAGGATGGCCACTGCCATTAGCCGGGGCGTTGGGAGGTACTATGACGTGCTCCCCTTCGTGGATGAACGTCTTGAGGAGGTCCGACTTGTGGGCGGCCCTCAGCTCGCCCAGCGATGTGAGCGAGAGCTCCACTGTTTGGAGGGGTTGATGTACTAATTGGAGGGGCTGGTTCATGCTGACCCTAAAGACGAGCTGACGCCAATGCGTTGGGAGGTTAATGCCGGTCAATGCGTAACCCTAGGTCAATGATAGTCAACGCATTCTGATGAAAAAGTCAACACTGGGCGATATGAAACCCTAGGTCAACGTCGATCAACGTGTAACCCTAGGTTAACGCCGGTCAACACGTTGTAATGAAAAAGTCAACACTGGGCAATCCGAAACCCTAGGTCAATGCCGGTCAACACGTAACCCTAGGTCAATACGAGTCAACTCGTTACGATGAAAAGTCAACGTCGGGAGATCCGAAACCCTAGGTCAACGTCAGTCAACGCGTAACCCTAGGTCAATGCCAGTCAACACGTTGCGATAAAAAAATCAACACAAGTCAATATATTGTGATGGAGATGGTCAGTTCAAAGTCAACTCAATGACACGAGCCAAAATCAACTCACCAGTTTTGATTCAAGACTTCAACGATGGCCAGACGATAAACGTAGCGCCGTGAGAACTTCAGCTATTCGTCAAGAATATGGAATGGATTGAAAATTGAAGGAGTCAAGAATCAAAGCTAACTACAGGTCCTTTTACACCAACTGAAGGTTAGACCGATCATATCCAAAGTATTTCAGGCTTATCTATAAAAGAAACGAGACTGAAACACTTTGGAGGGGGTATCTGTGGGCGTCAAAAATTACCTACAGGTCCCCGAACACGGCTCGAGACAGAAAGAAGATGATGAACATCGCTATTTGAGTCATAGAAGCTCATTTGATAATGACAAACACATGAAGTGAGCCGATGGACCACGCGAAACAATGAAACTTTAGAATAACGGAAACATGAACTGATCGGGAGCTCAGCGTCACTTACGAAACACGAAACACCCCTCGTGTCTAGTTTACTCCACATGTGATTCAATCATGGAAGCTCATAGATCTCCTCATCGGCTATCCAACGCATATTGAATTGCGCAATTCCAAGTTCGGATGATGAAAATACAGCAAAAACAGACAGAATGCACGAAACTAAACCCTAAGCCAAACGAAGACACCCATAGGTGTATCGGCTTGGCCGAGACACCTAATGGTGTCTCGGCCTGGCCGAGACACCCAATGGTGTCTCGGCTTGGTCAAGATACCCACGGGTGTCTGCAACCCAAAAAAGCTGATTTTGGCTATTTTTGACGGTTTTTCGATCGTTAACCGCCTGGATTTGCTCCAACTGATAAAATATCATCAATGAACGTGATTAAGTTGTTACAACTTAGGATAAGAGGGAATCTGCCATTCTTATCCGAAAATAGGGGTCTCAAAGTCTATAAATACAGTCCTAGGGCCTTCATTTTTAGAGATCTGTAATTCTCGAGCGTTGGCGAAGCCCTGCTAAACTGAAGACTGAAGGAGCACGAATTTCAGAAGAGAGGAGGAGATCAATCGAGTTCTTTGGCATAGGAAAGAAGAGTTCGTCAAATCTACAGTTCGTGTGTTCTTCCCTTGAGACTACCTCGTTGTAGTAATCTTAAGACGAGTAATCATCTCGCTGTTGCCGAGATAATTGCTTCGGTTTCTTGATTCCTTCACGAATTGACGAAGCTTCAGATCTGATCTGATCATCTGGTGGTCCATGGATATTGACGTCCCCCATTCGGTAAAATATTCTTGGTATGGAACATCGCCCATCGGTAGCCCCGTGACCTTCTGCATCTCATGTAGAGCTAACCCTAACTCCCCATTCTTGGTCAAGAAGGTGTTGGTGTCTAGGTTGTAAAGTTCCAGCAGTGCAAAGAAGTGATGAACGCTAATGGGTAACCCATACATACTGGTGCGAATAGGTGCGTACAATCCATTATTAATCAGCTCCTCACCCCTAATGCTCAAGAACATAACTCATCATGCGGGTCAACCACTTGTTTGCCGACGAGTGCACCCAGCCGTAACACTTGTAGCCCTTAAGGGGCAACTCTCTTCCCAGCCTTGCGAAGCGATTCCTTACTGTGTTGGTAATTATCGACAACTCATTTTGTGGCGCTTCCTCTGGCCCCAGCACACCGGGATGAAGCCCGCAGATATAATTTCTATCACTTGAGCTTGAGGTCTTCTGGTGAGTGTTGTACCCATAATGGACTCGCTCCTGGTCCACCGTTAGATGCTAGGACATCCCCCGCATCACAGCCTGCTTCCTCCGATGAGTTAGCGCATATTGGTGAGGGATCAGAGGAAGATATCTCAGACCCCCATCATCTTCATTTAACCACTGCTTGGCCTCGGGGGTTAGGATTGTCAGGTCTTCGATGGAGTCACAGAACAAGTAACCAGGTTTCCTCAAAGGTTGGGTGGAGCTTGAGTCTTTGACGAGTGAGGCGTCACTGATCAACTATGACGATCTCCTTTCCGCACCAGCTAAGGAATCTCCTCAGGCCCACCTAGATTGAATTAGGGAGCCACAGGGATGAGGGGTGCATCCTCAGCGGAGGCGTAAGCCTCACCACTACGACCACTTACCGCACGGGGCAAGAACACATCTGAAGTGAATTCAACTAAAACAAACAACGCGCATTTATTAAACACAGTTAAGGTAGTATTATTAAGGTAATACAAGAATTCGAACTCATCTCACGAATTCACGAGATAGAGTCATTTCCTTGTAATTTGCGAGACGATTTTGACTATTTTGCACACGAAAGACAACGTACGTGTCGCAAAAATAACGTGACAATATACCCAGCCTTACGGAGTGCAATACAGCATCAAATCGCCCCTTTTTGCCTTGAGACATGTTTTGACCAAGCAAAACACATCTTTTAAGTGTTAACCCCCACAAAGGAGGATACCGGCTCTTCTCGAATGCCTCGCGAAGAAGAGCAAATGAGGATACACGTGCAAAATTCCTAACTTATTGAATTGATAAAAGCGATAAACGCTTACCTCCAAATGATGAAGCCATAGAGGCCTCTCTCTCTGGCGCCTGAGAGGCTGATCAACCCCTTGAAATGCATGACCTCCTCACAGACATCGTCGATCTACAATAAAATTCAGTTGTTCAGGTAAATTTCCAAACATAGGAGAGTGAATCGACCTTGACTCACCATCAAATGGAATCGGAACGTGAAAGGGGGAGTGAAGTTTACCTAGATCCAAGGGAGAAACAAGGCTCGGTGATAAGGTGAAGAAAGGTCAAGACTGGAAGCTCGAGCACAAGAGATGAATCGTCGAATCCCTTGGTTTGAATCTTTCCACTTGGTTGAATTCAAAGAGATGAAGAGGACAAGAAATTAAATGACTCTTACAAAAAGATCCTTGGAGGAGTTTGGGAAGGAGAAGAACACGAGAGGGGGAGGGAGTTAGAGAAAAAATCGGAGCTAAAAATCCCCGCGACCGCCTCCTTAAATCGACCCTCCGAGACACACAAGTATAGCTCGCACAGCGAGACAGGTTCACCTGTTTCGCACACATGCGAGATCCACGGTATTGTCTCGTGCATATGCTGGACCTCGCGAGTGCTTTCACGCATGATTTTTCCTATTTCGCCAATATTTGACATATTCGAGGTACATATTCACACTCCGATGAGTATACGAGTATAAATTGCATCTCCTTGAACCTCCAACGGGTATATAAGGTTAAACTGTCTCCCGAAACTCTAAGGAGTATATGAGTATAAACTGATTCTCCCCACTCCAATGTCTTAAGAGCTTAAACTATATAGACTCTAGTTACGTATGAGTATAAACTGTGTTACACCGCAACGAATGTCAATGCCAGACAAAGATTCGACAGTTTCGCCAAAATTAGGTTTAGGATAATTTTTATGCCAAAATTGTTCTGGGGAGTTCAATCATGATTTAGATGCAAACTCCCGACGAAGATGATTAGTTCAATGTCAACTCAACGACACGAGCTAATTCAGGTATCAACGCACCAGTTTCAATTTAATATTTAGATAATGGTCATACGATAAACGCAACACCGGAAGTATTTCAGACTACTCGATAAAATACTGAACAGACTAAAAGCTAAAGAAGTCAATGACTTGAAGCCACTCACGGGTCCTTCTACGTGATCTAAACTCGATAAGATACGGAAGAGATTGAAGACAGGGCCTATCTTATCCAAAGTATTTCAGACTCCTCGATAAAATACTAAGGAGGCTAAAAACTTTGGAGGGGTATCTGTAGGTATTAAAAATTACCTATAGGTTCCTAAACACAGATCAAGACAAAGAGAAGACGAAGGACATCATCATCCAAGTTATAAAAGATCATTTAATGCCAAAAAAAAAGCAAAGGAAGCGTGCAAAATGACAAAATGACACGTGACGAGGCTGTCTCACAAACGGGTGAGATAGCCTGAACTGTCTCAAATTCCAAGACACCTCAAGGTGTCTCAAAATCTGAGACACTTCATTGTGTCTCGTACATAGTGCCGAGACAAACCAATGTGTCTCGTGCACAATGCCTTCATGACTTGTTTTTCAATGATTTTCTTAGGATTCGTGTGATTCACCGGCTCGATAACTGACTTGGGGGCATCCTTAGATGTTGGAAAGTCATTACTAGCTGAAGATCCACCCAAATCATAAATTCTTATCCTTAAACATGGTGCCCCATGCACTTATGATGGGTACTGACGGGTACAAATGAGATGTGGCCTTTGGAGGCAAGGTGCTAACGTTTTAAGAGTAGATACTCACGGATTTTAGAGAGAAGGGTGAGATCTTAGTTAACTTCATGCATAAAGAGGAAGGTTTCGAGAGATCTACAGGCCTTCACCCCTTTCCTTGTGATCAAACATCACTTTGATCTTGAGAAGAGTACTTATCTCACCTTGCTGAGATATTTACTCTTGTTCTAGTTTCCTCGCTGAAACAAAATCATCGATCCTTCTTCATGATCAATCCAGATCTTTGAATCAGTCATCCACGGGCTAACACATCCCCAGCTTAGGCAAAGATCCTACGCAAGCAGCGATTGATAAACAATTTCTGCGTGTGTTTCTAGGAAATCCTCTTTTTGTTTCTTTTGTAAAGAGAATTCTTATAAAAAGGTTCACTCTTGTGATTCCATTGTATCGATAAATGATTGTAATGGATTCTGCAAAGAAATTGATTTCCAACGCAAACACCTGCATACCAAACGAGGCGTCATACCCTAAACTGAGACATTTCATGTAACTTCCCATCAACAACTTCAAGGAAGATATGTTCTAATTACTTGACATTACCAATAAACTTCCCGTTCATCTATCTAATTATTTCCACAAGTAAATAATTTTGAAAAATTAGCACTTCATACTTTCTGTTGATGTACTACTGATCACACAGTCAATACATATCCAGGGCAGGATGGGGTTGTTGAGGATTGATGAGGGGCTACTTTCTTCCCTGACTTTATGTTTGTTTCTTGAGTTATGTATCTAAGGAATCTGCACAAGTAGAAATTCATAAGAGGACACGGATTGGTTCCCCCGTTGTACCTCTAACGATCAAGTTAGTTGATAAACTTGAGTGGAGTCTAGAAAGAACTGTGTGTTCTTGTGTGCAGTAAGATGCATGCATTAGATGATAGAATCTTGGAACCCCCTTAATGTTAGAATAGTACATGTATATATACCCAGTGCATAAGGGTAGATTAGTCACTTCGGTCGAGCACAGAAGGGCGGTGATGAAGTGTGGGCTGACAGCTGAGTTAGCCTTTGCTTTACAGGTGTCGGCTAGCAACTGGAGGGAGGGTCTTCTTAGCATTAAATAAGAAGTCAGAGGGAGTATGGTGATGGTCTACGTGATCCGATGAGTCATAAAGACTATTGGGATTAGAGGCATGATGATGCCTACTAAGCATTAAATATGACGTGGACATGTTGTCAGTGAGGATAAGCTCAAAGTAGAAGTTATCCTTTAGCTTCGGCGAGAATTGATGCCTTTCGAGTTGTCCTCGTGAGGCGTTAGTCCAATGGTCGAGTGGACTCCTGGTAAATCGTCTTCGATAAGAGGGTCGACTAGTATCGCTTTTCAGGTCGACCTAAAGGAAAATCGACTCGTCCAGCTGGCTAAGTTGGACTCTCTGGCTTAGGCCACCAATTTGATTGAGAAAATACATCGGTCCGTTCATTTGTCAATGAATTATATTTCAACGAGTGGGAAACCATAACAGTTGGTCCCTTTCGCTTGGAGGCTGTTTTTATGCCAAGTCCGAGTGAAATATTTAATAATAATAAATTGCTTTTGGACGGACTTGGATGCTTTGAATGAGAATTAAAAAGTTTCTTCTGAAGCGACGTGGTTGGCGTCATCCTACATCTTCTTTACTGCTACAGCTCCATTTTTCTTCACAGATTGCGGATTGTTCGAGGTGTTTGTGGGAAAAATTGTAAGAAATTTGAGAAATAAATTTGTATTAATCTCCTGAACTAACTTAGGAAAAGAATAAATATAATCTCTCAAAGTAATCTTTCTCTAACTAACATAGAAAAAGAAATTATAATTTTTTTATCAGTTTCCCGATTTGCAACAGAAAGAAGGATGGATCCCCTCTTTGTTTAAGGTTGGGTTCTTCTTGGTTGCGATGAGAGTTTGATTCTTGTATCCCGTTGACGATCCGAACGCCTCGCTTCGCGAAACTTTGTCTACCCTTCTTAACTTAACATCAAGAAGAACTTGCCAGGCAAGTTTAGAACTCTAAACGAGTTTAAGAACTCTGCAAAAGAGTTAATTTTAGAAAGGAATTTTAGTCCTTTTATCCGAAATAAGCCAATGGCTTTCCTCTCTAAGGCAATCGCCAATCTCAAAGTTCTTCAACCAAAGATGGTTCAAAAAGCCAAGCAAAATGATCTAAAAGCTCCAACCCAAAAGCTCTGACATTTTTCAGTTGTAAAACCAGCTATTTATAGGGTTTAAGGGGTGTAACTGACCTCTTAATTCGTTCCATAATGGGGGACTAATTGCCCCATTAAGTGGGTAACCGTTCAAGTAATTTGAAACGGTCAAATGCGACGTCCGCATTCTAGCTTTAATATGCGAGGGTGGACCCTCGCGTTTGGCTTTTGAAACATGTGGGTGACATTCGCATTTAGCTATTGAAACGCAAGGGTGACCTCTGCGTTTTGCTGTTGAAATGCAAGGGTTGACCTCCGTGTTTGAAATGCGAAGGTTAACCTCCGCGTTTAGATGTTGAAACACGAGGATCGCATTTGGCTTCGGAGATGCAAAGATCGTCAATTTGTAATCTTTGTGTCACCTCTGTATCAAGTCTTCCTAGAATACAAAGGTCATCATCTTGTAACACTCGTACTTTAGATTCTAAAGATGTAAGAGTCATCAAATTGTAACTCTCGTCTTTTGCCGTGAAAGTCGTCAGATTGTAATTTTCATCGTTGGTGTTTTGTGAGGATCAGCTATCCTATTTTGATTGAAGAGAGATGGAAGCTCCTGAAATCTACAAAGATCAGTTCTAAGCGTCGCCCGTTCACTAATGGTTTCAAAAAGCTCTATAGGGTT
>NC_033803.1:30752293-30846652 GCF_001876935.1 Asparagus officinalis | reverse complement strand
GGTCCCCCCCCCCCCAAAATACTTTCTCTTTTAGCTGAATTCTCAACTATTTATAAAGATCTAGGGGTGTAACTGACCCCATAAGTCACTCCGTAATAGGGTTTGGGAGCCCTCATTATGTGGAAAATGGTTTTCAACAATTCAAATTGTAATTGAAACGGTCAAACGCAAGATTCGCATTCTGGAGCGAGCCTCGTGTTCAGTTTTGTGAAACGTGGAGGTGATCCTCGTGTTTTGGATTTAGAACGCGGAGGTGATCCTCATGTTTTGGAGTTAAAACACGGGGGTGACCTTGGCGTTTTGTAGTTGGAACGCGGGGGTGACCCTCGCATTTTGGAGTTGGAACACGAGGTTGACCCTCGCGTTTTGGAGTTGGAACGCGAGGGTGGCCCTCGCATTTTGGAATTAGAACGTGGGGGTGGACCCTCATGTTTTTCTTTAAAGAGATCGTTAATTATAATCTCTTTTTTAAGTTCTGCAAAGATTGTTATTTTGTAATTTTTGCATTTGGCTTTTTGAAGTATGAGAGTCGTTAGTTTGTAACTCTCATCATTGAGAAACACAGAGGTGATTGAAATCATGATGATCAAGCTGTAGTAATTTTTTTGACAACCTCGTGGTGCTGTTCTTTTAGCTTGTTTTATACTAGCATTTACACTCAGTGAATCAGTTACTACTCCTTTGGGTTTAGGTGAATGAATAGAGGTTACTTATGACGTTTCTCATTAGTTCGTTTCTGTGAGAGGGCTCCTTTCCCTCCGAATTAGTCTTTTTGATTCATTGAAAAAATTGTTGTTGTGTTCTTCTTGTTTATTACTGCTCCATGCCACCCTGCACGATCTAAAGGAAGGTTATCAGGGCATTCATTTACCCGGAGTTACTGGTTCAATTCTAGCTCGTGCATCGTTTTTGATTGACGAGCTCTAATAGACTTCTTTTCTTTCTCCATTGCTAGCTCCAGCAAGTTTGGTCTTGGAAGTTCACCTTAACCCCCTCCAAAGTTTTTGAAAGTTCACGGTTGACTAGAGAATTTTCAAAATACTTTGGATCTCGATTTAGTTTGGTCTTGGAACAGTGCACTGTTTATTCCTTATCATAAAGGAGTTGCACACTGCATCCGTCTAAAAAGCATCATGAATTTGGTTGCAGAGATTTGACACGCAAGACTCAAGTTCTGCTTTTGCAAATGCATGAGTTATGTCTGATCTTTGTAACGCGAGGATGCAAACCATGCATTTTGCTTTTAAAATGCGAGGGTGACCCACAAGTTTTGTTTTTTGAAATGCGGAGGTGACCTTTGCATTTTGATATTTAGAACACGGGGGTGACCATCTCGTTTTGATATTGGAACACGGGGGGTGTCCCAAGCATTTTGATATTGGAACGTGGGGGTGACCCTCGCGTTTGGAATTTGGAATGCAGGGATAACCCTCGCGCTTATTACAATGAAAACATGCTATTCTATTGAAAAGAATTAACAAGTTCATGGGGGTTTAACTCTTAGAGATGTGGTGTTAACATAACAGTAATTTATGGACTTATCATCCTATTGAAGAGGATTGATAAGTTAATTTTATCATCAGAGGTGTAGTGTTAACTTGATAATTTTTACACTTGTGATTTGAATAAGATTTTTGTGGACTTATCACCCTATTGGAGATGGTTGATAAGTTGATTTTATCATCTAAGGTGTAGTGTTAACTTGATATTTTATACTTGTGATTTGAACAAGATTTTTGAGGACTTATCACTCTATTGAAAAGAGTTGATAAATTAATTTTATCATTAGAGGTGTAATGTTAACTTAATGATATTTTGTACTTATGATTTGAACAAGATTTTTGAGGACTTATCACTCTATTGAAGAGAGTTGATAAGTTGATTTTATCATCAGATGTGTGATATTAACTTGATGATAATTTGTACTTGTAATTTGAATAAGATTTTTGTGGACTTATCACCCTATTGAAGAGAGTTGATAAGTTAATTTTATTATTAGAGGTGTAATGTTAACTTGATGATTGTTTATATTTGTGATTTCAACAAGATTTTTGTGGACTTATCACTCTATTGAAGAGAGTTGATAAGTTGATTTTGCCATCAAAGGTGTATATTGTTAACTTGACGGGATTGTGTTGCAATTTGAGAAACTTTGTGGACTTATCATCCTATTGAAGAGGATTGATAAGTTGATTTTGCCATCAAATGTGTATTGTTTAACTTGATGTGATTGTGTTGTGATTTGAGCAACTTTATAGACTTATCATCCTATTAAAGAGGATTGATAAGTTGATTTTGTCATCAGAGGTTTATTGTTAACTTGATGGGATTGTGTTATGATTTAAGCAACTTTGTGGACTTATCATCCTATTAAAGAGGATCGATAAGTTGATTTTTCCATCAGAGGTGTATTGTTAACTTGACGGGATTATGTTGTGATTTGAGAAACTTTATGGACTTGTCATCTTGTTGGGGAAGGTTGATAAGTTGGTTTGGTTTGGAAAAGCTTGCTACATCAAGAATGAGACAAGCTGAATTTGAACTCCGTGGGGATGTTAATCGTCAGAAGTGTAATGTTAACTTGACTATATTTTGGCTAGGATGGTTTCTGAGTTTTGTAGTTGGCAGATGTGTTATGTTAAAACATGTTGACTTTTGTGGTCTTATCATCTTGTTGGATAAGATTGATAAGTTAATTTTGATGGTGGTGCACGTTGAAGTACTTATACTATCAGAGGTGTATTGTTAACTTCACAGTATTGACTTACTATCTTTTGAAGAAGATTGATAAGTCAAATTACTCCTTGGGGAGATTTCCATTGTCAGATGTGTATTGTTAACCTGACAATTTTGAGAATTTGTTATTCTATTCGAGTAATAATAAATAATCAACCCCCGGTTTTGAAAAAGACTCGGAAGGGGAGGGGAAAAAAGGGGGTCTCATGGTTTTTATGGGTAATATTTCTGGAGAAATTTCTCGTTAATTAGCATCATGAGCCTATCGCCTTTCTGATTAATAAGACGATAAGCTCTATTCGAGTAGACTAACTATACTACAAAGGGTCCTTCCTATCTGGATTTGAATTTCTCTTTTGTCTTATGTGTCATGACCATTAGTCGTCTGACTGCTAACAAAGGATCGTCTTTCTTAAAGATTATTTCTTTGATCTTTTTGTTGTAGGCTTTTGAGATTCGAGCTTGGTATAACTCGATCTGTTGTTGGGCTTGAAGCCGCTTATCATCTAACGCTTCCAGTTCTTGGAGGTGTAGTCAATGTTGTTCTTCATCAATCATCCCGGTTGTAAGAGCAACTCTTAGGGATGGGATCTAAATTTCTAAAGGTAACATGGCTTCACATCCATATACCGAAGAGAAGGGTGTAGCTTTTGTCGGGGTTCTTACCGTTGTACGATAAGCCCATGGACATTCACCTAGTTTTTCATCCCAGTCGCGTCAACTTTTAGCGATAAACATTTTGAGAAGCTTCACAATGGTTTTATTGAAAGCTTCTACTATGCCATTAGCTGGGGGATAATATGCTGTTGATGCGACACTTTAGGCTTCTAAACTTGTTGCAGAATCTCTGAAAACCACGACCGACAAATTGAGTTCCATTGTCGTGAACTGTTCATCTTCGTATGCCAAAGCGGTAGATAACGTGATGTTTAATGAATTTGATCATGTTTGAAGTCTTGACTTCTTTCAAAGGAACTATTTCTGCCCACTTGGAGAAGTAATCGGTTATTGCCAAGATAAACTAATGTCCTTTGGATGTTAACAGGGAGATAGGTCTAATGATATCCATTCTCCACATCTCGAATGGCCAAGAAGGATATGTTGGATGCAGATTTTCTGGTGCTTGATGGATGAAGTCATCATGGATTTGGCATGCATTGCATCGTTTAGCATAGTCAACAGTGTCTGCCATAATTTTTGGTCAATAATAGCCAAGTCTTCAGAGTCGATCCCCTAATTCAGATCCGGGCTGATGAGCTCCACACATCCTGTCATGAGCTTCTTTGAGAGCTTCTTGCACTTCTTTTTTGAAAAGACAGCGAAGCAAGATCCCTTCATGTAATTTTGGATATAGCATTCCAGAAGTCACATTGTAGCATAATTGAAGGGCTTTCATTTTGATGACAGCTGCTTCTTTAGGATCGTCGGGAAGTATGCCGTACAAGACATAATCAACGAATGGGAATCGTCGATCCCTGAGACCTGCAAAAGTTCACAGACGAGCTCTGCTGTTGCCTCTTTTGTACAGTCTTCTAGATGGACTTGGGGTGATACATGTGATGACTTGAGACAAATATCTTTTCTTTTGATTTTTGTGGTAATGTTGCTAACAAAGCTAAAGCGTCCTCATACACATGTTGTTGTTGCGAAATGTATCCGATAAAGAAGCCTTCAGAATTTTGGTCTAACTTTAATGTCACGAAGTGGTAAGGCACTAAGTCCTCATTATGCACTTCACACTCTCTTGATTCATGATGAGTTGGGAATCACCGTAAGCTTCAAGGTGTCGAATATTGATTTCCTCGGTTAATTGCATTCCTAGTAGCAAGTCATTGTACTCTGCTATATTATTGGTGTATGGCTCAGTTAAGGAAAATCCTTTTATGATCACATGACCAATTGGGGATACGAGTACAACCCCCACTCTGGCTATGATTCTTCCGTCAAGTCATGCTCTTGATGCACCATCAAAGAATAATTTCCATACTTGCTTGGCTTCTACTTGTTGGGTCATGCAAGCTTCTGCTATCTCGTCTGGGAGATCTTAGAAGAATTTAGTACCAAATGGTCAACTAAGAAATTTGCCAAGGCTTGTTCTTTAACAACCTTTTGAGGCATAAATCGCATCTCATACTGCGATAACAGTATGGCCCATTTTGCAAGATGACAGTTCAATGAAGATGGTCTCCTCATGAGCATTCTCGAGGGATTTACCTTGGATATGACAAGGCTAGGCATTCTTTAGCTTTTCCTGACACACTTGTCCACTGCTAGTCGTCAAGTAGATCAGGATGAACCCACATTATTTCTCCTTTCAGGGTAGCAAGGGGTATCAACCCTTTATCTTTCTGACCATATGGGTTAGTGTTTATCAGGTGTAGCTCCCCTTTAGGGATCGGGATCACATCGATTGGAGCTTGAATGGGTGGAAAACTCCCTAGTTGTATTGACACCATGTTGGTGGTCACTTTTTTCTATTCTGGCTTCAACTTGAGTACTTCTGCATCAACCAAAGCCTATAGGATATCCTTGAAGATGTAGCACTTCTTTGTTGAATGTCCTAACATCCTATGGTAAAGGCACTAGTTTGGATCATCTACCTTCCTCACTTCTTTAGGTTTTTTAACTTCAGGGAGTTTCAGCTTGCCACTCTTCTGAAGTAGGTTGAATAGAGAGACCACATGCTCCTCTTTGAAAGAGTATTACTTAGGTACTCTTTGCTAACCTGACGATTTACCCTTGGCAAGTGATGGTCAAGGATTGGCTTTAGTAGTCATAGCATCTTTCCCTTTTGATCGGGAAGATTGGGCTTAGCACCATGCACAGATTGCTTCTGCTTACTTTCTTCTTCAGCTTCGACCCTGGCAAGTATTTCTTAAGACTAGTTATTTCTTGGAGCAGCACTCTGCAACTCCTATTTGAGCTAGGAGTTTAGTATGTATGTTGTGTTGACAAGTTTCCACAAGAATAGACTGTGCCATACCTATCGGACATCGCAGAGCCACACTTTGGAACCTCTCAATGATGGCTTTGATGAGCTCTCCCTTCTTCTGCTTAGTGGTAAGAAGGGTAGTGATAAAGACTTTTGTATCGTCTTCAAAGAATCTTGACAGGAAGAGTTTCTCTAGATCCGCCCACTTCTGGATACATCCCATAGGCAGTTTCATGAACCATTCAAAGGTAACCTCCTTGAGGGTGCCAATGAACAAACGAGTCAGTATAGCGTTGTTTGATATCACATTCCCAGTCTGTGACTTCAAATATTAGATATGTCAGTTCGGTGACCCTGTGGCATCAAAAGCTTGTAGGGTCACGACTTTGAATTTTGGAAGATAAGGGGTTGTATCCTATTCGGCTGGATAGGGCCTAACAACTCCCTCATCTTGGAGCTCGCTTATATTAGCAATGGCATTGAGGCAGGCTTCCAGTTCTTCTATTTTTGCAGACTGAAGATTCCAGGTTGTGGGTTTCTTGATCAAAAGTCGTACTCTCAACCACTTTTTTCTTCCCTTTTGTTGTAAAGGGTCGGGATGAAGATGGTCCTCCACTCTGGGAAGATACATGCCTGGGTGACGAATTTCTCTTCTAGGATTTGGCCCTATCTGTGACAAGTTGAGCCATCAGGATTCAGAGTTTATCGATGGTCTCCTACTGGGACTTAATTATAGCTTGTTGCTCATCAAGCCTTTTCACAAGATCATCAGTGTTTCCTACCATATGAGTGGAGCTCTCATGTTCTATAAAAGAGCTAGAGGATTGAGACACTACAATAGCTGAGTGTTAATTATCAGACTCAATTCCTTTATCCAACTTTCGGTAGATGACAGGAGGGATGACTCCCTTTCGAGTTCGAGTGTGTTGATAGATTCCATCAGACTCACTGAGAATCTCTTTTAAGCTAGGGGACCGATCCGTCTCTGACTCATCAGAGCTTAGGATTGATGATCTCCCTATACTTACTATGTTAGAAGTGACTCCAAAGTACTCTTCTTCTGAAGTCTTCTTCTTATGGGAACGTCATCGCTTGTATGGTTTTGGCAAGGCGACGTTCGTCAATCGGCTGAATACTGATGGCCTCGTTACAGGTGCACAACATCGGCATTCTAAAAGGACTATAGAGATAAGTCACTCGCATTAGTAGGTGGGAGTGACTTGTTGGACAGCTCCGTCTCTTGATAGGAACTCTCTCAAGTCTATTGTAGAGACTCGAGATGAGTTACTCATAATTCGTGAGGTTTTTCTTTGAACCCCCAGTCTTTGGCTGGACGGGACTAGTTCTTGATGGACATGGATTTGAAGTCCATGTCGGTCATCCTGAACATGACTTGACACATCGTGTTTAGTATTAATAATGCAAGAGTCGCGTTTTAACATTGAAACACGAGGGTCGCATATAGGTAACTAAACGTGAGGGTCGCGTTTGAGACCAGGAATGTGAAGGTCGTGTTTGAGAGTAGGGACGCAAGGATCGCGTTTGAGAGCAGGGACGCGAGGGTCACGTTTGAGAGTGAGCATGCGAGGGTTGCGTGAAACATCCTTCTGAATGCGAGGTTTTCATTTTGGTTGAGCAACACGAAGCTAAGGTTTGCGTTCAACATGGACTTGAGGTCTGCGTTTTGGTTGTGGAACGCGCCATTAAGGGTTGTATTTAGTCTGGCTTTCGCGAGGTTCGTGTTTTGGCACGTAAACGCGAGGCTCACATTCTAGAGTAAAAACGTGAAGCTCTAGGTCACGTTGATGCTCACAACATGAAGTTTTCGTTGGTTGGGTGATCGGCTTTCTCTAAATTGTGCTTGTTATAGGGATCTTCTCCTTCGGCAAGCAGCGTTCTTCTTCGCCTGAGTTGAGGCTTTTGTAACTATGTTACCGTTTGTATTGATCAAGTTATTCATAGCAATGGGTCTCTTGTGACCCGATACCTTTTGCTGAGGTACGGGTGGAAGGTCCTCAACTCGCTTGGTGCGTTCGGCTGAATTGAAGTCTTCTCCTTCAGAGGGGGAACTGTATGAATAGTATGACCCCAAGAAAAGACGCTCCTTTGGTGAGCCGACAATAGGAGGAATCTTAGTCTCCTTGAAGACTTTGTGGATCTTGCGCATAGCCTCGGGGCTAAGGGATTCAGTGGAAAAGAACTCCTCGTACTTACTTTGGTCGAATTCCACAATAAGAGTTTCAACAATCGTTCCGACCGAGCTTGGTGTCAGATTGCGCCACCACTTATTTATTGGTGAAAAAGTTAGTCCCCAGCGGAGTCGCTATCTTTTGTTTGTGGGAAAAATTACAAAAAAATTAAGAAATAAATTTTCATTAATCTCCCTAACTGACTTAGGAAAAGAATAAATACAATTTTTCAAAGTAATCTCCCTCTAACTGACTTAGAAAAAGAAATTATAATATTTTATTGGTTTTTTTATTTACAAAAGAGAGAAGGACGGATCTCTCTCTTTGTTTAAGATTGAGTTCTTCTTGGTGGCGATGGGAATTTGATTCTTGTATTCTGTTACGATCCGAATGCCTCGTTTCGTGGAACTTTGTCTACTCTTCTTAACTTAAAGTCGGGAAGAACTTGCAAGGTAAGTTTATAACTCTAAACGAGTTTAAGAACTTTGCAAAAGAGTTAATTTTAGAAAGAAATTTCAGTCCTTTTATCCAAAATAAGCCAATGGCTTTCCTCTCTAAGCCAATTGTCGATCTCAAAGATCTTCAACTAAAGATGGTTCAAAAAGCCAAGCAAAATTATCTAAAAGCTCCAACCCAAAAGCTCTGACCCTTTCTCAGCTATAAAACCAACTATTTATAGGGTTTAAGGTGTGTAATTGACCCCTTAATTTGCTCCATAATGGGACATTAATTGCCCCATTAAGTGGGTAACTGTTCATGTAATTTGAAATGGTTAAATGCGATGTCCACGTTCTAGCTTCAATACATGAGGGTGGACCCTCACGTTTGGCTTTTGAAACATGGGGGTGACCTCCGCGTTTAGCTGTTGAAATGCGAGGGTGACCTCCGCGTTTACCTGTTGAATCGTGAGGGTCGATCTCCGCGTTTAGATGTTGAAACACGAGGATCACATTTGGCTTCGGAGATGCAAAGATCGTAAATTTGTAATTTCTATGTCACCTCTGCATCAAGTCTTCCTAGAATACAAAGGTCATCATCTTGTAACCCTCATACTCTAGATTCTAAAGATGTGAGGGTCATCAAATTTTAACTCTCGTCTATTACCGTGAAAGTCATTAGATTGTAACTTTCATTGTTGGTGTTTTACGAGGATAAACTATCTTATTTTGATTGAAGGGAGATGGAAACTCCTGAGATCTACAAAGATCAGTTCTAAGCACTGCCCGCTCACTAGGATTTCATGAAGCCTCTCGCTCGCTAGTGGTTTCAAGAAGCTCTCTAGGGTCCTCCCAAAAGAAAACTCTCTCTTTTAGCTAAATTCTCAGCTATTTATAAAGATCTAGGGTGTAACTGACCCCATAAATCTCTCCATAATGGGGTTTAATGGCACTCATTATGTGGAAACAGTTTTATACCATTCAAATTGCAAATGAAATGGTCAAACGTGAGATTCGCATTCTGGAGCGAGCCTCGCGTTCAGCTTTATGAAACGCGGAGGTGATCCTCGTATTTTGGAGTTAGAATACAGAGGTGATCCTCGCATTTTGGAGTTAAAATGCAGAGATGACCCCTGCATTTTGGAGTTAGAACGTGGGGGTGACCCCTGCATTTTGGAGTTGGAACACGGGGGTGGCCCTCGTGTTTTAGAATTGGAACGCGGGGGTGGCCCTCGTGTTTTAGAATTGGAACGCGGGGGTGGCCCTCGTGTTTTGGAATTAGAACGCGGGGGTGGACCCTCACGTTTTTCTTTGAAGAGACCGTTAATATAATCTCTTTTTTAAGTTCACCAAAGATCGTTTTTTTGTAATATTTGTATTTGGGTTTTTGAAGTATGAGAGTCATCAATTTGTAACTCTCATCACTGAGAAACACAAGGGTGATTGACCTCATGATGATCAAGCTGTAGTAATTTTTTTGACGACCTCCACGAGGTAAGTGGGCTGCGACTCGATCTCTGAGGGTGTTTCGAAATTTGAAAACAAATCTTGGTTGTTGGATACAGCTGGATTTGATGGTTCAAATTCTTGCAGTTTATAAAATTAACTGCCTATATATAGAAACAGGGATACGCATGAGGCGGCTATTACTTCTTCAAAATCCCTTCTCAGAGAACTGTTGATCTTCTCTATATCGTTTCTTCCAGTGATTAGCTCTGATCTCCAATAGTTTATGAGTCAATTGATCACCGGATTCTTCTGGAGAAGTTCCACTCTAAGGTGACTTTGCCACAATTAAAGACAATGTCCAGAAGGTTCGACATCCCTGAGGCATATGATCTATATGCTCCGACGAGGTCAGAGACCATATTTGACCATAGGCCAGAGCGGAATCCGCTTTATGTAAGGCATTTAGAGTGTGGTCTGATATTTCCCCTGCACCCCTTCCTCAAGAAAGTGTTTGAGGGGCTAGGAGTGTCGCTAGTGCAGATGAAGCCGAACGCCATTGCAGTCCGAGTGAGGTTCGTGGTGGTCTGCCGCTAGTTAGGGATTAAGCCTTCCCTTAAAGTTTTTGGCCAACTGGTAGCTGTGAAGGTGACTCAAAAATGTTAGGTCTCATGTTTTGATGATGATTTACAAACCCCATTATTGATGCTAATTGCTTGTCAAGTGATATTACGCAGGATGTATTCTATCAAGCAATATAGTGCCATTATTGGAGGATGGATGGGTTTTGCACCGTAACGATGATATCTGTGGAGGTGAAGGCAAGTTGATGAAGAAGCCCTAAATGGCTCAAAGATCGACTCAAGCAAATATCAAATTAAGAAGAGCGTTCAAGCATATATTCAAGAAAAGCTTCATCAATAAAACTTAGCAAATATCGACACTCAAGCTTTGTATATTATTGTAAGTAATATATACATTTTTTTACTTCTCTCTAGATCATAACGTAGGCAAGAAATAAAATAGATAACTTTTGAAGAACTTGGGGATTACACACACACATTTCAAAACTCATATTTTTGACGTTTTTTGTAAAACGATAACTTTTCGCAAATGGGAAATGATATAAAAAAATTTCTTTTCTAACATGTGTGTTTTCATCAGAATAAACATTTCTCCAAGTTTCATAATTTTTGAAATTTATTTATTATTTTTAAATAAACTTTGAAAATCAAGTTTACTGTTCAAATATGAGTTGTGCATGTTTTTCGGTCAACCGACTGTTCAAACCAATTGACCAATAAACTGCTCTACGTTTTTAAATTTTGTTTCTGCTCAGATGATCGATGTTTATCAGTCGACCGAACAGTGTTATCAGTTGACCGATGCACTCATCAGTCGACTGATGACACTATAACGACTAGTTTTCCAGACTCCGGAATTTTAGGAATTTGGTTGATTTCCTTGATTTTCTTTGGATTTGGGCTATTGTTTTGAGAGACTATATACAAATTGTAGCTGTAAAATTCAAGATATGGTCATTTTAGTGAAGCGATGGTAGAACTATAAATATTCTAAATCCCGTGTAGAATTTTCTAGCTTACATCCTATGGCTAAAAATTGTTTCTTGGTGGCCAAGTTTAATCTAATGGCTCATATTAGTTTATATAATCTATAAATAGTGATAGAGAGCGAGGGTGAAAAATGTGAAAAATTTTATGAATCTTCTTTTGGAGGATAAGAGGGCTACTCTTTTGAGAATACCTTCCAAATATTATAAAATTTTTATTTTATACTAAAAATAAAAACATTCTCTTTTTAATTTTTTTTCTCATGGAGAAATGAAAAATTTATGTCTACGCAAGGGGCCAAATCCTTTTAATATGAGTTTTTATTTTTTATTTGCTTATTTAATTAGAATTTTATGTTTGGAAAATAATTTAGGTTTAATTTATTTTCTTCTTTACTTGTTTAATTTTTATGCTTAGTTAGTTTTCATGCATAATTTAGGAGTAGATTAATTTTCATGCTTAAATAGTTAGTTTATTTTCTTACTTTTATTTTTTATAATTAGTTTCTTTTCTTGTCTTTTTATTCATACCTATTTTAAATTTCTCATAATTTAGGATTTAACAAAATATGTGGTTAAAATTCTTAGAATAATTAGGATAAGGGGAAACTAGTATGACTTATTTATTAGAATTGGAATTGCTTTCTTTTATGCCTTAATTATTTATGTAAAGGTTAATCAATCAAAATAATAGTTGATAGAATATTTTAAGTTGATAGGTTATATTTTCCGTAAGTGATTTGATAATCTATGCTTATTAATATTTTAGGATTACTATTTTTAATAAATTATGTTTGCATAAATTTCAATTTTATTTTTAGAATTTATCTTGATAATCTATGCTTTCTTTAATTAGATTGATAGGTTATGATTTTTACTTTAAAAAATAAATGAATAAAGAGAGTAGTTTCTAGATCTAATAAATAGTTATCTAATGGAATCTTTAATAATTTCCTAGTTTAACTATCTTGCTCTTTCTTTCTTTCTTTTAGCCTCTAGTTTTGTTAATTTTAATGTTTTCTTTCTTTTTTCTAATTCTTCTAGTTTCTTTATTTTATTTCTAGTTCTCTTACCTCTCCATTTTCTTTCCCCCTTTTCTCTTGTTTTCCTTCTTATTACTTTTATTTTATTCTTCTATTTTTTCTTTTATTATTTGTTATTTTTGTTCTCTTCCCTCTCCCTCTTTCTATTTCTATTTTCTTTTCTTTATCAAAAATCGACAACTACTTTTTCAACTTCTTTTCATTAAAAATCACTTTTGAAATAGCTTTTGGAAAGAAAATTTTCAATTTAAAATTAAAAAACCCTCTTCTTGTGGTTCGATATTTTTTTATATTATAACTTGGTTGTGCACTTACCGTACAACAAGTTTTTAGTGTCATCTATGGGGAATGAGTTATTTTTTATTTATTTTAGAATTTTCCTTTTCAAGGTTCTTTGATTTTTTTTGTTGAGTTGTGTAGGATTCAAGCTTAGATTGAAGGTGATTTGGAAGAAAAGGTCAATCTTTGCTTTCATCAAGGCAGGTAAATTTTTTCACTTTTACTTTTTAATTCTTAGTTAGATACAATTTAGTAATTTAGATTAATAAAACAATAAAAAAAGTTTGTTTTTGTTGATCATAATAAAATCCACAACCTTCTTCGAATGATTATTAAATAAGATAAGAAAAAGTCAAACAAAAATTCACTTTTGTTTTCTCTACCCTAAAAAAAAGTCTAGAAACAATTTGCTTAAGGCATCCACTTGTAGATTGCATTTATTTTCATAGGCTGCAGTCGGTGTCTAAAAACAGATATTAGAATGGCAAAACGCTCGCAAGAAAAGAGGTTATATAATTAGGATTTAAGTCACGCTCAGGATGAGCCCCCTATGGATTTACTCTTACCTGACCATTTGATTAACCAAACTGAGATTTAGTATGGCCTGAAGGAGTCTATAGTTAGGAGCTGGTCTAGTGCAGTTTAGGATTAACTTTAGATTAGGAAAGTGATTGAGTTGTTTATCTTTTGCTTTGTTTAGTTAGGACTTTCTCTTTTTCTCATTTTCAAAAATCTTTTAGATATTTTTACGTTGAAAAAAATACTTTTAAGTCTTTTTCTTAGGTTTTACTTTAAAAATTTTGACGACGATAGTTTTTATTAGTTTATGCAAGCTTGGATTAGGGATAATACAAAATATATAGTTCTTGTTAAATTTAAATTAAATAAATGGCTAATCCAAGTCCATTCATTCCTCAAGATATGTATTATGCTACTAGGAATGTAATCTCATCTTGCATTAGACTTACATATGTTAATGGTGATAATTCTAAGCGTAGACCTCATTTCATAAATATTCTTCCCAAATTTTTCGAAAATGAGTCTGCAAATGCTTACATTTTCATATCTGAATTTCAGGAAGTCTGTCTTATAATAAAATTAGTGAGTTATATGAGGATGCAATCAAGCTCATATTTGTCATCTTTTCTCTCAAGGATAAGACTAACAAATGGTTGAATAACTTGTCTACAAATTCGATCTCCACTTAGGATGAATTTATTACCTTTTTTTCAAAAAAAATCTTCCCAATTAATAAAGTGGTAAGCTTTGGAACAACATTAAAAAATATAAAATATTCTTTTGAGAATAATTCTGGAACTATTTTGATAGGTTTAAGAAATGTATCATCCAATATCCTCATCATGGTTTGGAAAAATGGGGATTATGCTAACTTGTCTATGAAGAATTAGACTATTCTTTAATGCTATCCTTAGAATCTATTTGTTAACGAGATTTTATGAAGAAAAATGCTTATGAAGCTTAGAAAATTTTAGAGGACTTGTCTGAGAAAACCATGCAATAGAAACAATGTGATAAAAGAACAACTTTATCAGTTCCCTCAATCAAATGTCGTGGTTTGTCCTTAGATTCGAACATAGCCTCTGAAGCTAAGATAGCTACAATCTTGCGTCGGTTAGAAGCTTTAGAAACCAAATATCGAGTTCCCGCTCATATCCTATTGTTGATCAAGCAAGGTGTGATGATAAGATCTGAACCGGTAACCTTAAACTTGTTGTTTATGTTTCCTAGATGCATGCTAAAGTTTCTTTATTTTTGCTATGCATAATCTAGTTATAGAATACCACTATTGTATACGTGTAGTTAGCTGGATCTTACAAACATATTTCAAGTTTAGAATACAAGATCTTATTTCAGACTGGTATTATAATTTCAAGTAGCACAAACACTTGGTTCTTTGAGATTCAAGCAGTAGGATGCACTTGAGGGCTTGGAGCAACCAGCACCATGATGCCTGAAGTAAAGATCAAATTCCACGATAATATTCCTGCCAGGCTCAACCACAATATTCCTACCAATAGCATATCCTCTTGCAAGCCGAAACTTCCCAGTCCCTCCAATTACATTCACTTCCCAACTACTCAATAATAGTCGTATTGGCCTCCCAAATATGGCAAGCGTACTTCCTTTATACTCGCCAATCGTAAACACAAAATTTGCTTCGACAAGGCTCGATCCTTCATCTCTTGATGCAGTGGTGCCTGTCCCTTGAGATTGCCCAATAAGTTTCGAGATTGGGTCTGCTCCTTCTCTTAGCTCGTTTTCGAAAACCCTGATTGTTCCGAAGGAGGATGGAGTACTTGTGGTCACGGCTGTTATGGAAGTGGGATTTGGACCAGTGAAGTTCTCGTGTAAGTATAAGTGTAAGTGAGTTTCGGTTTCTTGTGTGAAGGATTGTGATGAGGGAGGGATTGCTGTGAAGAGGAAATAGAGGAGAAAGGAGGAGATGTAGGGGTTCATGATGACTATGGTTGAGAGAAGAATATGTCATGATAATTTGATTTATAATAGAATTCTTAGGAATGAGTTCTAATAGATATTTTTGAGTATTAAATTATTGCGTTTTGCTTGGATGATTTTCTTGTGAAAAGTTGGTAAGGAATAAATGAAGTAGTAATTTCTAGTGTAATAGAACATTAAGGTTGAACATCATTTTCCCAACGATACTTGAATGTCAACGGTGTGCGCAAGATACTGTATAACTTGCAGGTTGCACATCGTTTTCCCCCAAAATTGAGAAAAATTCTCAAAATTGTTTCGGAGCTTGGTATGTTATTAGCATCAATCCAAAATTTTGAACAACTGTTATTTGGTCAATTTCCATCAAAGCTATTGCTCTATCGTTTTCCCTCAAAATTGTTTCGGAGCTCGGTAAGTTAATTGTTATTTGGTCAATTTCCATTAAAGCTTGTTATATTAAGTTGTAGAAGCACTTTATAAAAAGGGAGTGCAAGGTTTCTAGAGATATTGGCTTATTGTATCTTCTCTTACAGTAAGAGAGCTCTAAAGACAAGCGACCAAACATAAGAAAGAGATTGACAAATGAAATCTGGAAAAGAACATGCATGTGTGATGAAATTTTGAAATTTTCCCAAAGTGAGCGTAGATCTTATGTTTAACATATGAAACTTAGAAAAAAATATGTAAGTGGTAATTAACACACACTTTCACTTTAAAACCATCTGTTGGCTATTTATGATATAAACACTCAAATAAGTGGGTGGATAATGTCTTATCTTAGAGATAATATATTTATAATCCTAATAAATGTAGGATTCTATCTCTAAGGCTTTATAATTAGATATAGGGTTTTCATGAAGGGTGGATGAGAGAAAAGACCATAAACCTTTACAAATCCGTCATCAATTCTTTTCTGATCAAATTTGTGCTTTATGCGGTAGTCGCAGGGTGATATGCGGGGACTTCTCACCATATATCGGTGTAGTCGCCATCCGCCATTGTTCGAATATCAAGAATAATGTGTGACGACCCTTCTACAAGATCCGAGAAATGTAATCTCTAACCAATAGTTATTTTTATGCATGGTTTAAATTGGTATCAGAGCGAGATTAGGGTTGCTCACATATTTGATCTTCTTTTAGGGTTTAGATCTAATTGCATATTATATTGTATAGAATAGATCTAGTTTCTTGATGGTGATTTGAGTCTCTTGAACAGATAAAATTAGGATTTTTATTATAAAAATTCATTTTTATTAAAAAATTAAATTTTTCTGTAAAATTCTAAAATTTGACATCTGGGAGCTCAGATCCACAATAAAAATTTAATCTTTATGAACTAGTAGGCAATTTTAATAAATTAAGGATTTATTAATTTGTTGAGGTCTGAAACATTTTTCAAAATTTTTTCATTTAAAATTTTTCTTTTTTAAAATTCAAAAAACATTTTCGCCAGCCATCGGCGCTAAGGGCGCATTCTGCTATAGGATCGGGTGCGAGAGTCTTCGACACTGGGAACAGGAGGCCCATTATCCGCCACAACTGACGCTGGATGTTAGTAGCAGCAATTATAAAACAAAACAAAAGAGGTACATCGGGGCCGTCGTGATCACGGTGCTGGATTGCTGTCGCTAATAGTGAAGTAGAGGGGCCTCGCGACAAACTTCGGATCAGCCCCTAGGGGGGCAAATCCAAAAAATATCTTTTTTATTTTATTTTCTTAATTTCTAATAATTATAGAAATCTATTTTTAAATCAAAAAATTAATTAAAAATAATAAAAAATATCTAAAAAATTTTGGAAAATTTTTAGAGAATATTTTTATTATTTTCCCTATGAAATTTAGGAATTTTTTTAATTGAGACTCACTAGATTTGATAAAAGAGTTGTTTTTTAGATTTTAGAAAAATAGTTTTTGAACTTTGAAAGTTCAGAAAAATTAACTTTATACACCAAAAATTTTAATTGTAAAGTCCTAATAAAATCCTAGAGGTTTTGATGGGCAGCTG
This sequence comes from Asparagus officinalis, assembly GCF_001876935.1. Classification (NCBI taxonomy): domain Eukaryota; kingdom Viridiplantae; phylum Streptophyta; class Magnoliopsida; order Asparagales; family Asparagaceae; genus Asparagus; species Asparagus officinalis. The sequence continues at coordinate 30,829,534 of NC_033803.1, read as the reverse complement.
TTCTAGTGGGATCACCTGGGACACATATCAATTTCACGAGAAATAAAAAATCCTAATAAAATTGACAAGATAACTTAGGTAGTTAAATGTAAAGTGAAAATAATTGTTTATGTTTGTCATGCCTCATATTTACATGCATACCAGTCAAATAAACAGATAAGTTCAGGCGGGAGATTTTTGGTAGAGATGATAATATGTTTAACTATTAAATCAATTCTATCTCTAAGAAATCCAATGTTCTATTTTTAAAAATTCTATAATGATTTTAAAAATTATATCTTTGAGCAATATGTTTTGGGCCTTAGGCCTTCTAGTCTTTGTTTGGGATGTAATTCTATTATCGATATAAAAGGCTTAATGAGATGGAATGTTCTTCAAGGAAGAATAATACTCCACATAAATGCCAATAATCTTACTTTATCCGTAATTAAAGTGTGTTAATCCTTCTCTTAAGGTACCAATATAGTAATTTTGAAGACAGTCTAGGACTGAGTAGTTTGAGATACTTTTATTGGAAGATCCATTTTTTGCTAAAAGATGGAGATTTTGGTGAGTACTAAGGCAGTAGTACTATATAAGTCAGAAAAGAGTTCAATCTGACTTATTTGAGGTCGGTCGTTACAAGATATAGAAGCAAACTTATTGTTGAAGTGGCTCACTGCATGGATTGCAAAGAGAGACAATCTTACTAAGGATTACGAGGATAATCCAAATGCAAAAAGCTTCCAGGATGCACTTAACTCTGAGATTTGGATAAGTCTCTTCAATGAGGATCTAGAGTTCTTATTATTAAGTTGGGTTCTTACAGGATAACTGCTAAGCAGAATATTAAATTTACCTTTATATGATGACCTTTATGATCAAGGATCATGAGAAAGTTGGAACTATGTCGAGCTGGGAATATTGGATAAAAGTGAAGTTGGAGTCTAAACACCAAGGAGTGTTCAAGACTAAAATATTTACTTTGGCTTTGAAAGCTGATGTGGCACAAGGCTGAGAGCCTAAATGCAGTGGTACACCTAGAAATTTTTCAGAATAGTTTTTGAAATAAAATAAGCCGATAAAAACAGGAAAAGTCCAACTAATAAGAAAGATCAATTAATTTCACTACAAACAAGCTGATCGTCTAGCGCATGAAGGCATGTATAACTGAGAAAACTCGGGACTCCTGAATAAGAGTAGAAAGATTTGACTGAGGATAATGTAACAGTGTTAGGCACTGATGCATATAGATATCCTCTGAGTTAAGAGAATAAATAGATCTTTTAGCCAATTCTATTTACTTTCACTAAGAGTAAGAAATCATCTCTCAGAAGTTAGTCTTGTGTGATTCTAGTCGGTTTCTTGTTTGAGAGTAACTTACTTAGTTTTGCTTCAAGATTTCTCTACTTATATAAGCCAAGCTAGTTATTTAGTTGATTTTAAAATGTGAATTATCTCTAGATAACTAGGCTATCTTCTAGTTTATATTATATTGTGAATTAGTATTGGATCTAATTATGGTATAATAGACTAAGTCACATAAGAGGACACACAAAGCTCGTTGGGAGTGTTCTATTTGGTATATGTACTAAGGTATTTGTCTTTCTACAAGTACAATGTCGTGAGTAAATTCACTAGAAAGCCACTTGGAAAGTCTATGAGCATCCTAAATTGTAATTTGCTCACTCTGTTATATGTAGACTAATATTAATGAAGGTACAAAGTAGAGTACAATAATTCCTCATATTTGTAGGTTATTACTTTGTTTACGATCATGTGTCTCTGATTACATGCCTAGTTAAGTGCCTGAATTTGTTTCAAGCACTAAATTAGCAACGTGGATAATCATTTAAGCAAAAATATTAGGGCTTTGCACACTAATCGTAAATGAGTGTCTATCTTAAAATTTTAGGGAACTATGTCAAGAGAGAGGAAATTCCTACAGTTGACAGCATCCTATATTCTACTACAAAATGGTGTTGCAAAAATGATGAATTATCCTCCATTAGATGTGGTTCGAAATATATTAGTTGGCGCTATCCTACCCATTTGGTTTTGGGTAGATATACTATTTATGGTGACATATATTCTGAACCGTATACCTTCAAGTTTGGTATAGTCAGTACCCTATAAGTCATGGACGGTCGAGGGCTAGTGTTGGATCACTATGTTCATGAGGGAATATTGCTTTCCTACATTGCTTTTCATTGGATGAGAAGCTTGAACCCTAGCATGTTGAAGTGTATTTTCATACACTATTTTAGATACACTCTAAGTTGTGTTTACATGTGAGCAACATGATGAGACTATAACTAAAAGAGTTGTGGTATATTAAGTTTCTTAGGGAGAATTTCATGGACAAAAAAGAAATAGGTTGAGATTTGGGCTCATACGAGATCAAGGGGACTATCATGGAACCAGGAAAGGAGGAGAAATTGGTTCCTTTACTAGCAAGTGGATAGTAGGAGTGAGATATTTTTAGATGACTTGGAGCCATCTATAAAATCTCAACTGCCTCGGAGATCATTTCATGGATAAGTACCTAAAAGATATATGAGATCTATGGTGTTATATCCTGCAAATGACTAAATGTTAATCCCCTATGAGAAGCCAACACGTGTCCCTTATTAGCTCAATACGAGATCAACTCATCCTATACATAATGGCTCGAGTGGCTCCAACACTAGACTCTTCCCAAGAAGGACCGAGTCGAAAGGCATCCTCACTCGACTCACCATTCAAGCCCCACACCTCTTCACTCCACAGGGCGGATTTAACAACTTTCAAGGTCAACTAAAAAGGCAGTAATTATCGGCCCGCTCGCAAGACCGACATGAGGCATCATCTATGAGCCCTCTCATGAAGTCGAGTCGAGAGGTGGTTTATCCTTGAGCCCACACTAACAGTCGGTCAGCGTCACATTAAATGTATATTCAGAGTCATCATTTCTCTAGTCCTGAAAGTTTTTATGACTCATCGGACCTCGTTAGCCCTACATATACCCTGTCACCCTCACATTGAACACCTAGGTGACTCACCACTCTCTATAACCGACACCTATAAAGGAGTTGTCGACTGAGCCACTTGCTTGTACTCAGCCGAAGTTATGTATCTACACCTCGGATCTGCTACAAAGGGAAGCTACTGTCTGTTGCCTAGAGTAAGCTAACTCTAACAAGAAAACTCAATACCCTAACTCTTCTTCTTCTCCACTCAAGCTCTCTACTGACTTGATCGTCGGATGAACCACCGAAGATCCCAACTCTGACCTCTTATGTATTGTTCATGTGTAAGATATGACTCTTAGCTTAAGAACCAGTCATTCAAAGAAGATTGAGCACCCTAACACCCTAGATAATCCATACTTAAACCCCTATTAGATAACTGACATCAACATATGGGAAATATTCATGATAGTACTGCATTTTGTAGCGGAGCCCATGTCATGTGAGGACACTATTTCTGGGCATGTAGTGAAAGAGTGGAAAGCAACAATAGATGGGGAGCTTGAGTTCATGAGGAAGAATCAAGTTTGGGATTTTGTAAATCTTCCAACTAAATGCATGACTGTTTTAAACAAATGGTTTTCAAGGTCAAGCAAGATGAGACGTTCGAGTAATTTAGAACACGCTTGATGGAGAAAGAGTACACCTAAGTAGTAAGGTGGACTGCTTAAAAAGACATTTTCTCTAATAGTGAGAATCGGCTCTAATCGCATGATATTAACTCTTGTAGCATAAACGGATCTTGAACTAGTCTAGATGGAACTTAAGATAGCTTTTACCTATACAAAACTAAAAAGGTGATCTATGTGGATCGACATATGTTTCATAGCCAAGGGACTTGAGCACAAGGTGTATAAGTTAAGGATCCTACCTATGGCTTGAAATATCTTTTTAGTGTGTAGTGTTTTTGATCTTCTGGATCATGCTTGGTCATGGTTTCTAGACGATTGATCTGGACAGTTAGGTCCATATATATTAAGCTGATAGAAGTTTGAGATTCTATCATCATATATCAATGAGAAATTGTTAACTGGGAACAACAAAAGGACCAATGGGACTGTAATTGCTAAGAATCATGCTCTAAGTATAGAGCAATGCCCTAGCATGAAAGCAAAGAAAAATCTAACTCTAAACATCCCTTTCAAAGAGTGTAGTTGATAGTCTTGTATGTATATAATGATCAACACATACTTTGTGGTAGGACTGATGAGAAGGCATCGGTCCAATCCTGGTATGACTCACTGGGATGAGTCAAGAGGATCTTCAGATATTTGGTTCCGACTGTACTTTATGTATTATGTTATGACAATAAGGACTCTCACCTATAATGACATTCAGATGCCCACTGGGCTGACAAACTGGATGGGAGAATGTTAATATCTAGTTATGCTTTCTTAATAAATGATAGGGTCATTTATAAGAGTAGTAAGAAGCAGCAGTATATAGCTCTTTTCCATTTGGAGCGGAATATGTGGTGCTATATACATTGGATGCAGTCCAGTTGAGCAAATTATTGGAGAATTTGTCGATAGCACGACATGTAAAGGATTTTGTGATTCTCTATAATGACAACATGTCAACTACTAGTTATACAATATGCCCAAATTAGTTTGGGAAATCAAATAAAATCCAGATTCAATACCAATTTAATGTGACGCTGACCGACTGTCAGTGTGGGTTTCTCTAAAATCTTAATAGAATGGAATCAATAATTGATTACCTTAGTTGATTTTTGTTAATAAATTTAGCACGTAAATTCAACAAGCTAAAGGATCTTGTTTCGCATAACTTTTTCCCATATACTCTTCATTTTAGATTTCTTTGTGGGAAGTAGAATTCAGTCCATTTCTTCTCTCCTTTGAACCCCAGGGGAACTTCTAATGATAAACTGGAAGAAGAGTATCATTAATTGTTGATGTCTAGGGAAGAGCTTCCTCTTACCCCCACTTCAACCATGCTTTTTAGATTTGAATAAGGTGTTCTATTAATTGGCAACGTGTACGTTTTTCGAGATGGCAAACATGGAGGATGGCGAAGGGCTTCATCGTGGGAAAATTGAGATTGGGGTCGACATTTTTTTTCTTGGCGGGGAAAGATGAAGATGTGAACGGCAGAGAAAGATATGGGTCGAGTTTATAGATTCACAACGGAATTGATCGTTTTTTCTTAAACAATGAAAATAGGATATAGATGTGATTTAACCCAAAAGAAACTCTTTAAAATTTAATATTAATTAAGATGAGGGTAAAGTTGATGGAGCTAGACAGTTTGAGGGGAAATTTTAAATATACAAATGATTCGAGGGGCAAATTTAAAAATGCCTACAATTTGAGGCGGAAAAGCTCTCTTATTTTTTTACTAACATCCAAGTCTCCAACAACAAAATCTACTTGAGGGTATCAATTTATCTGAACTAGGCAACAGAGTGGATTTGGATTTTGGAACACCAAACCGAGAAGATCATAAATAGAGGTGATGACTAATCTATAATAATTACGGATCCAGAAAATGTGTAAAAGAAATAGAGGTTTGTTTCTAACGTTTTAGTCCCACATTGTTGAGCTAGAGAGTTGGAAGGTGGAGAGTGTGTGCTTTAAATTAAGGCTTGGGTGCCATATTAGAGCATACATTTCTCGGCCTACTGGCTAAGATCAACTGTAGTATCTCTTCTTATTCATCTGACAAGTGGGTCAACGGCCCACCTCCATCCGAAATTTATTTTTTTGGGAAAGGCCAATTGCTGGGCTTTCGGGCGTCGCCCTTGCGTTACACACTTGCTTTGGCCTGGCGCACGCCAACAAAACTTAAATCAAATTTTAGAGCGCTGCTACAGGACCCAAAATATGGGACCAATGAAGGGGACATGTGAGGTGTTCATTCCCTATTGCATAATGAGATAGCATGACCAGCTCATTATGTAATAGGGAGGTGACCCCTCACTTTTCCCCTCCATTAGTCCTATATTTTAGATCCTTAAGGCATTTTCAAATTTTATTCATCAATTATATCTAGATATTCGATACATGAAATTCCTTTATTATACCTTCGTAAGCGAACTCATAAGTTGCATTTAACTACAGTGGCATATTACACTAAATGCTCACAAAACTTTCAAAATCACACTAAATCTGCAAGTAACTTTTGCAGAAAACCCCAAAACTTTACATCATTACATCTAACTTAAGAAGACCAAAATGTCCATTAACTTATTAAAAACTCAATTTAACTGGGAAGTTTACTGGTTCTCGCTACAGTAATTTTATTATTGTTGTCCTTTTAGATAAAAGGTAAACGCGTTAGTAAGATTTTTAAGCGACAGTTCTTCTTTAGCTGCAGATATTTTCATCCGTGCAAGTGAAAAGTTAGTGGGGGTAGGTATTCTACAAGGCCAAAAGAATTTTTGTTTTTCTTTTTTGGGAGGCGGGGGAGTGTGATTTTGAAATTTTGTGGGTGTTTTAGTGTAAAATGTTGAAAGTTCATGGGGGTTTAGTGTAATTTACCCTTTAACTAGATAGAGTAGTTCTAATGAACAACAAATTGAAATATTTTTTTTTTCCAGAAATAAAGCCTTTATTGATGTAAATTAACGAGTCACTAGATGAGCAATCTCATCCGGGACTACACCGATCCATGAAGAACAATCATATTTGGCTAAGTGATAAGCAACTATGTTGTCATCGCCGCGCTTCACATAATGAGTGATAGGAGACTACATCAAAAAATTTCTCAAGCAGCCTCAGACCCTCAATAGCTTGTCCATGGCTCTTCTTGACGTTGACATTCTTGAATGACATTGAAAGCATCACCCATGATGGAAATTGATGAGATACCACATCGTTGACTTTCTCAAGCTTCAGTAGCACTCGCGAATTCAACTCGATGAATGGGTATAGCCATCGCACCCATATAATCAATATCCTAGCTGAAGATAACCACGCCGAGACCCCCCATCCCCGCATTTTGTCTCTTGCAACCATGCTCCTTCAATCTACATTCTAGACCCCTCTGATCAGACTTCACCATCCTTAAATATGTTTAGCGTCTAGTTTTTCTTGATTTCTTATGCTAATTGAAACTCATTCAGCAAGCGAATGGCTTTGATACACAAGTTCTGAATAGGTAGCTACTCCATCCCCAACCTCCTTTGATTTCTATTGTGCCACAAGCTCCAACACAATATCAAAAATAATTCTAATCCATGATTATCCAATTGCTCAGCTATCTCAGCAATCCACCACCCAATACTGCCACCTCTGTCATTAGGAATAAAGTCTCCCATACCACATTCCTGCCATAACTCTATATAGCCTTTGGGCACAATTGGAAAATGTTAATAATTGTTTCCTCTTTGTTTCCACACACACAACATTTACCTTTAAAGCCACAGAGCATACGATAAGTAGATATATACAAGCACCCTAAGTTGGCTCTGATACCACTTGTTGGAACAAACCCGGGGCCCAGTAGAACAGGGTCGCAACAATAGTAGAGTAAAAATAGAGATAAAAAGTTGGACACACAGATTAACGTGGTTCGACACTTGATTGCCTACGTCCACAGGCAAAGATAGAAGAATCCACTATGAGGAAAAAAAACTCTGGAGTTACAAACTCTCTCTTTACAAGGAGAAACTCTCTCTATTTTTTCTCTCACACTCTTCTATATAAGAAGTTGTTTCTAGGATGAGATTTCCTTAAGAATTTAGAGCCTATTTATAGGATTTTGAAAAACACTATGCATAATAAAATAATAATAAATTACTATGCATTTATATTATAATAATGATGTGGGGCCCGCTCCTTTATCCAAAGTCAAAAAGGGCTGCTGTCAAAGGAACGTGGGCTGCTGAGGCTGCTGACAATCTCTCACTTGAAGATTTGATTGAGTATCAATCATATCTTCACACCATTCTTTCTATCTTGTCATCTTCATGTTGCTTACGTTTCCGACAGACCACAGGAGGATCGACACCAAATAAATTTGTCAGTATTAACTGCTTTTGTCAAAAAATCAACTAGGTTGTCTTTGGTGTGAATTTTCTGCATATCCACTATTCCTTCTTCCACTTTCTCACGAACGAAGTGATACTGAACTCGAATGTGTTTGGTCTTTGAATGAAAGGCTGGATTTCTTGCCAAATGCAAAGCACTCTGACTGTCACAAAATAGAGAAATCTTCTTTTGTTCATGACCGAGTTCTTCCAGCACCATCTTCAACCACATCGCCTCTTTACTAGCTTGTGTAGCTGCTACAAACTCTGCTTCTGTTGTTGACGTAGTCATAACTGACTGCAGTTTTGAAACCCAGCTTACAGCTCCGCCAGCAAGTGCAAACACATAGCCTGTGGTGGATTTGCTATTATCACGATCACCTGCATAATCAGAATCAACATATCCACTGACAATAAAATCAGATCCCTCATAACATAATGCAATATTTGAAGTTTCCTTAATGTATCTTAGGACCCTCTTTACAGCATTCCAATGCTCTTTATCAGGATTCGTCATGTATCGACTAACCACTCCCACCGCTTGTGTAATGTCTGGTCTTGTACAAATCATCGCGAACATTAAGCTTCCCACTGCTGATGCATACGGTACTCGAGACATCTCAATCCTTTCTTCTTCACTACTGGAGGATAACTTGAAATTAACAGGAAGTGGAGTAGAAATTGACTTACAATCTTGCATGTTAAAGCGTTGCATGATTTTGTTCAAGTGATTCTTCTGAGAAAGCCAAATCTTCCTATTAATTTTATCTGGGTAAATTTGCATCCCTAGAATATTGTTTGCAGATCCTAAATCCTTCATTTCAAATTCCCTAGCCAACTGAGCCTTTAATTCTTTGATACGATCTTTATTGCGGCCTACAACCAACATGTCGTCAACATACAACAATAAGATAACAAAGTTATTTTTATCAAACCTCTTGAAATATGCAGAAGGGTCTGAATTAAGTCTGTTGTATCCAAGGCTCATGATGAATAAATCAAATCTCTTATACCAACACCTCGGCGCCTGCTTTAGACCGTACAGAGATTTATTCAATCTGCAAACGAAGTTCTCTTTTTTTTTCTTCAAAACCTTCTGGTTAGAGCATGTAAATTTCTTCTTTAAGATATCCATGAAGAAATGATGTTTTCACATCTACCTGCTCTAGATGTAAGTCAAATCTAGCGCTCATAGCCAGGACTATTCAGACTATTGTAAGTCGAACTACAGGAGAAAATATTTTATTAAAATCAATACCTTCTTTTTGAGCATATCTTTTTACCACCAATCTAGCACGATATCGCTCCACTTGATCATCGCCATTTCGCTTGATCTTGTAGACTCATTTGTTTCCAATGGTTTTTCTTCCTTGTGGCAGTGATACAAGTTCTCATGTCTTGTTCTTATGGAGAGCTTCAATTTCTTCCTGCATTGCTGCGATCCACAAAGATGCATCTGTGTCATTTATAGCTTCATGAAAAGTTGATGGCTCTCCATCTTCTGTTAGAAGACAGTATGCAACATTACTCTCTGTAATATACTCCGAGTGCCAAGTCAGTGGCCTTCTCTCACAAGTTGACCTTCGAGCTTCTGGAGCCTCGGACTGGACTGGTTCTTGTACATCATGCTCTGGTGTTGCTTCAGAAGAATTCGGATCATCTTCTACCTGAACAGCTATAGTCTATGAGTCCTTCCTCGAACTGCTTTCTTTTTCACCACTTTGTAGTTGATTTTCTTCAAAGATAACATCTCTGCTGATGATAACCTTATGGGTAGTGGGATCCCATAGGCGATACCCCTTTACTCCATCAGCATACCCCCAAGAATATATATTTTTTGGATTTTGAATCCAGCTTTGTAATTTCTTAGGCATTGTACATTACGTACACTGGACTTCCAAATAAATAGAGGTTGGAATAATCAGCTGGCTTGCCAGTCCACATCTCCATCGGCGTCTTCAATTGTATTGCAGTTGATGGAGATCGATTCACCACATAACAGACGGTTTTTACTGCTTCCGTCCAAAAGACTTTTTCCATATTTGCAGTTGCCAACATGGCTCTTGTTCTTTCTAACAGAGTTCTGTTCATCCGCTCTGCCACTCCATTTTGTTGAGGAGTATAAGCAGTTTTGAATTGTCTTTTGATGCCTTCATGCTTGCAGAATGCTAGGAATTCACCGTCTGTGTATTCTTCCCCATTATCTAACCTCAAGCACTTGATCTTTTTCTCAGATTCAAGCTCGACCCGCGCTTTGTAGGCTTTAAAGACTGAGAACACATCCACCTTCTTCTTGATAGGATACACCTAACATCTCCTGGAGTAATCATCAATAAAGGACACAAAGTACTTTGCTCCTCCTAAGGATGTAACCGGTGCTTGCCATACATCAGAATGAACCAATTCCAGAATAGCCTTGCTTCTAGAACTCGATGTGTTGAACTTTAGCCGATGCTGCTTACTAGTAACACAATGCTCGCAGAATGGAAGAGCTACCAAATTAAGTCCAGGAAGCAGTTTCTGATCGGAGAGAATCTTCAAGTCTCGTTCTGACATGTGGCCTAGTTTGTGATGCCACATCATGGTTTGTTCTTCTCCACGGCTGGTTGATGCCACACATGAATCAGCTTCCTGCATGGTTTCTCCCTTGAGCATGTACAGATTTGCAGCTATCTTTTATCCTTTTATCACCACAAGTGCCCCTCTAACAATCTTCATGATCCCATTTTCGATATGAGTCTTGCACCCGAGCTCATCTAATTGTCCCAAAGACAATAGATTCTTCTTCAAGCCCTTCACATGTCGCACATCTTGAATGGTGCGTATTGTACCATCAAACATTTTGATTTTGATAGTGCTAATACCAGAAATCTCCAAGGCATGATCATTCTCCATGAATATAGATCCTCCTGAGATAGGTTCATATTTGTGAAATCATTCTCTCCGAGAGGTCATGTACCAAGAGGCTGCTGAATCTAGAAGCCAGACATCAGTAAACTTCTTTCTGCCTTCATCAACAGTGGTTTCTCCACTGAATAGAATTTCACCATCATCTGACGTGCTGACAACGCATCCTTGAGATGTTGATGGCTCTGAAGTCTTTTTATCTCCACTCTTCTTGTTGTACCAACACTCTGATTTGACGTGCCCTCTTTTACCACATTTGTAGCATTTGATATTCTTCTTACTTCATGATTTCGATCTACCATGGGCATGACTCCCACTGGAGCCATGTTCTGTTGATCTTCCTCTCGTCACCGACAAGGCCTCCGCTTGCTGCGAACTTGACTGTCTGTCTTCCTTGTTCTTGTGCCGATTTTCTTCCTCCAGAATAGCGGCTGCAACATCGTCGAAAACTAGATAGTCCGTGAGGATGTTGTTTGTCAAGTTGATGATGAGTTGATCATACGAGTTAGGTAGACTATGAAGTAGAAGTTCTGCACGTTTATTCGCACCAACTGTATATCCCAATGTTGTGAGTTGGGAGAACAGTGTGTTTAGGGTGTTAATGTGGTCGGTCATCGATGTAGATTCTGCTATCCTAAGAGTGTAAAGTCTCCTTTTTAAGAAGATTTTATTATGCATGGCTTTTGCCTCATATAGCTTTGTTAGAGTATCCCAGATCTCCTTTGCTGTCTTCTTCTCCTCTATGCTTGACAGCACCCCATCTTCTAATGCCAGATAGAGATTTGCAATAGTATTTTCGTCCATCTCGTTCCACTTCTTATCATCTGTGATGTCGTCCGATCTTGCACTGATGGCCGTCAGGCAATTATCTTTTCTCAAGATAGCCTTTATCTTCAACTTCCACAGTGAGAAATTACTCCTGTCGAATTTCTCGATTATGAACTTTGTCGCCATTGCTTCTACCACGAATAGTAACTTCTTTCTATTTCACGTAAATAGTAACTATATTTATGAACAGTAACTGTATTCATGAATAGTATCGTACTTATAAATAATACCGTATTTGTGAATAGTACCATACTCGTGAATAGTACTCATCACCTTCAAAAGGGTAAATGATAAGCTAACTTATTTTCTGATGTGGAGGATCCACCTTTGGTGGCAGCCACAGAGCATACGATAAGTAGATATATACAAGCACCCTAAGTTGGCTCTGATACCACTTGTTAGAACAAACCTGGGGCCAATTAGAGCAGGGTCGCAGTAATAATAGAGCAAAAGTAGAGATAAAAAGTTGGACACACAGATTTACGTGGTTCGGCACTTGATTGCCTACGTCCACGGGCAAGGATAGAAGAATCCACTATGAGGAGAAAAACTCTGGAGTTACAAACTCTCTCTCTTTACAAGGAGAAACTCTCTCTATTTTTTCTCTCTCACTCTTCTATGTAAGAAGTTGTTTCTGGGATGAGATTTCCTTAAGGATTTGGAGCCTATTTATAGGATTTTGAAAAACAATATGCATAATAAAATAATAATAAATTACTATGTATTTATATTATAATAATGTTGTGGGGCCCGTTCCTTTATTCAAAGTCAAAAATGGCTGCTGTCAAAGGGACGTGGGCGGCTGAGGCTGCTGACAGGACAGACCTCTTCTATTCAAATTATTTATATTAGAAAAAATGTTGTGACCCAACCTCCATGCAAATAACTTCACTTCATTAGGGATGATAGCCTTCCATATGATATCCCATAGCGGTTCCTATAGGTGCTCGTGTGACTGATTGAAGTGTTCGTTATCATTATAATGTTGTGCGCAGCAGAAATTTCGGCAGCACCTTTGGTGCTCGACAAGAGAGTAGATCTAAACTAAATCCCTGTTTCACAAAGGAAACAATAACCAAAAAAAAAAAATCAACAAAGTGGGATATCAGCTCTTCCTCTCATCAGTTCTAGGACTGACCTATCGAGGGAACCTAAACTCTCTATTACAAATCACAGCATAAACAATCAATTTTAATGTGGTTCGGCAAATTACCTACGTCCACGGGGCAAGGAGGGAGGAGATCTACTACTAGAGGGAGAGAGTACAAATAGGATTTACAATCACACAACTTAAACCCTCAAACAAAACTGTCAAATCTCACACAAAGGGGATGCCAAAAACCCTCTCAAAAGCCGCTGCTTTTTCTTCACCAAGCACAGCTGCCAAGCTTCATTTTTCTCCACTGCCTTGCGTTTTCCCCTTCTTTTGCGCACGAAGCCGCTGCTCCCTATTTTTACCTTGCCCTCCTAAAACCTAGAAACCGAAAAATAATTTGCAGCTATATATATTGGCTGCAAATCAATCAGGTGGGCTTTCAAAAAAATGCAGCGAGAAAATAGTAGCCCCCACATTTAGCCTCCCATGCGGAAAGCAAAAACGCGTCCGCGTCTTGCTTTTGGACGTGGGTGTGACCCACGCTGATGCGGCATAAACATGTACCAAAAATGTTGCAAGTGTACAACCGTGTCAAGTTATAACATAAAGATATCGATCCACGAGGAAGGTGTTTTGTAGGAAGAAATATAAAATCGGTTCTTATGTTGTGTGCGTGACAAATAGGAGTGATGAGTGAATGTTATTGAGGAGAGATGGAGAGAATGAAAATGATTGTTTAAATGAATATATTTGAGAGTGGAAGTGATAATATAAATGTGATCAACAAGGCAAGAAGGAAAATTCAAGAACAAATAAAAATCAAGAATGTAATATAAATGTGATCAACAAGGCAAGAAGGAAAATTCAAGAACAAATAAAAATCAAGAATGTAAAGATAGGGGTTCAATTAAAGATATGAGTAATCTAGAATTGAATCAACTTCTTAGAAAAAGGTGATTCCCTAGAGGGTTCTAGCCTAAAGGCGAATCAAAAAAAAAATAAAAATAAACAAAAAGAAAACTAAACCCAAGAGGGTTCTAGCCTCAAGGTGAATAGTATAAAAATTAAAATCTAACTACAAAATAAATTATAAAATCTAAACTATAAAATAAATTGCAAGAATTAAATGCAAGAAAATAAATCTACTCTATAAGCATGAAATAAATCTAATTTATAAGCATGAAATAAATCTAAGGCAAGAGGGTTCTAGCCTCTTGGCTATTTAAATAATAAAATAAAATCTAATTACAAACATGAAAATAAATCTAAACTAATAAGCAATAAAAGAGAAATAAGAAAAACAAACCTTCAAATTAATCTCCATCTTCATCTTCATCTTCATTATCCAACAAAGAGAAGAAGAGAAAAATTTAAAGTGGTAAAAAAATTATTATTATTAATTGTAACAAAAAGTTACAAATTTGGAAGGCCTTCTCAATTAAGAGTAGCCCTCCTCTCCAAAAGGAGTTACAAAAATTTTCACACCTCTAACTCCTCACTCTCTATCTCTATTTATAGTAAACATCAGTGAATGAGAGCCCTTGGATTGAAATCTTATCTAAAACAAGCAAATTTTAGCCTTTGATCTGTAACAGAACGACGTAGGTATCGATACCAGCATCGAGTATCGATGCTGGCATCGATACGGGTATCGATACTAGCATCGATGCTGGCATCGATACCCATATCCCTCCTTTTGTAATCCGCTGATTTTCTCTTTTATTTGGCTTTGGCTTTGGGCTTTTGGACTTGGGCTTGGGCTCTTTCATGTATTTGCATATATTCTTCATTAATTCATGGGCTTTGTTGAGAGATGAGATTTTTGGGCTTTATTCTTCATTAACCTGTAATTAAAGATAAAAACAATTATTAGTGGTATATTTATTCATTAAAAATAGATAATGAGTGTATAAAATTGTAATAAAATGTGATTATCAAATACCCCCACACCTAAACTTTTGCTAGTCCTCTAGCAAAGAAAGAAAAAGAAAATCCTAACTCACTTTCGTAGGAATCGCGATTGTATTTAGCATATACAAAAAGCCTTTAAACCCCTAAGTTACCTTAGTAGACGAGTTGTAGTCTCGTGAGGGTTTGCAGTGAATATACCCACAAAATTCGGTCAACTTGCCACATTACAGAAGTTAGTAAATAACTAAATTTACTTGATAATTGAAGCTAGTTATTACTCAAGAAAATATTTTTATATATAACTCTAAGGTATATTTTCTAGAAAATCTTCTCATTATAGCAATACAAAACCAAGCCAAACTTAGAAATTTAATTTAAAAGTTTTGAAAGGAACATGCTAACTCTTTGTTTAAAATAATATTCAAGTTGCTTGATCTAAAATATTTTCCAAGACCATATATACATATATACATATATAAAACAATTATTAGTATTTTTATTTTTATTTTTTTATATTATTTTTAAATCTTTCTTCCTTGGTGATTTTTTTCTACTTTAACGGGCTTTCTAAGCGATCATTTAACGAGTTTAGGGCCAATGGATCCCAACCCAATTGGACTTAGGTCATTAAGTATAGAAATACTCCTTGGGCTTAATTACTCGATCAACTTAGGCTTTATAAGATAGAATCACCTTGAATTTAAGAGTTTTTTTTGTGCCCATTTTTCGCACTCTTCTTTGGCAAATTTTTTTTAAGTATATGTGTATATATTCTGAAAAATATGTAAGTCAAGCCACATTGAAAAATTATTTTTAACTCTAAGCTAAGCATGCATTCCATTATTTTAAATAAAAATCCAAGTTAAGGCATAAGTAAAGTATACTACTTTGAAAAATATTTCTTAAGAACTTTATTTAGAGTTATCATAAAAGGTAAACTTGAGTAAATAACAGATTAGAAAATTTAAAATTTATCAAATAAATCAACTATTACATAACTCTATCAACTTGGCAAGTGACGATATTTTTATAATTTTTTTCTTTTTTAGGAAAAGAAAAAAATGACAAAAATGCAACAAAAAATGTAAAACAAAGAGAAAAATTAACTAATTCCCACCCCCACACCTAAATTTTTTCATTGTCCTCAATACAAACTCTATGATTCACAAAGTAAAGCAGATAAGAAGTGAAGTACTTACATTTGATCAGCTGATAAAAATTTGCAATTACCTTTGGTCTGTGGAGGATATAATCAAAAATTTATAATTCTTTTTTTTCTTTTTTTCTTTTTTTTTCTTTTTTTCAACTGAATAAGAAACTCTCGAATGAGAGAAGAATAAATTCTTTTTATTATTCTAAAATAAACAAAACAAATAATATAGAATGAAGTGTTCAACACAAAGAGCTCGTATTCTACATTGAATCCTACCTTATTGTTGTAAATTCTTCCCCGGATTTTAAATAGATTCAGAATGATATAATCAATAATGTGAAATTACAAGCATTTCGGGGTCTTTGTAATGACCGTAAATTTCTAATACGGGTTTAAATAATTTTCTAATAATTAAATGTTAAATATTATTTTTCTAAAAAGAGTATTTGTATTTTTCCAATTTCTCTAGAATTTTCTATGATTTAAAATTCGATTTATATTTATTTTAATGGTTTTGCTTATTATAAATTTAATTGTTTCGGTAAAACTTTTAAACTAATAGTTAAATATTCATTATTGTTATTGTTATTATTATTTTGACTATAAATTTTGAATATTTATTTGAATAAATTTTCTGGTATTTTTAAAATTATTATTTAAAGGGGTATTTTTCCCTGTGTTTTCCTCTCACCGGTGTTCACTCTGTATATCTCTCCCCAATTCACGCAAATCCCTCCGCCTCGTGTTTTCCCCCAGCTCTCAACCCACGTCCTCCCAACCACCCTATCACGCATTCTCTCTCTCATTAAAATCTTCTGTCGTTCTTACTCTCTCTCCAATCTCACACTCAATCTCTCTCTCTCTATTATCCTCTCTCATTAAAAGCTGGCGTCCCACTCTCTCTCACTCAATCACTCACCATCACTCACTCTCTCTCTTCTTTATTATATTCTCTCTCACTCTGCTCTCCCATTCCCCAAGAAACCCCCACGAAGCCAACCCCCTCTCTCTTCATTCTTTTCTCCTTCTTCTCAATCAAAACGCAAGCCAGCTCACGCCCGACGCCTCGCCGTCTTCCACGGCCTCCACAAACCCCGTTGCCGTCGCCGCTGCCTGCCCGAGCCTCGCCGTCTCCAACGCCTCCGCAACCGGCCCTGCCACTCGCCGTCCGCGCCCTGCCTCCTCTCCAGCAAACCGCAGCTGCGGACCACCACAGCCTGCACCCCTGGACCGAACAGCCGCTGTCCTTTCTCCGGTATGTTGCCGTCCCGCGCGCTATCTCCCCTCGACGCATCGTCGTCGATTCGAGACTTAGCTGCTCCGACAAGCCCAAGACCCCAGTGCCTCCAGCTTGCCGCTCCCCATCTCCTTTCACCACCTCGCTCAGCGACGCTCTACACCGCCGCATGCTCCCGCCTCCGGACCACCCAGCCGTACCCCCTCCACGAGATCCGCGCCGCATCCTCCTTCTCTCTTCCTCCTCTCCTCTCGTCCACACCCCCTTAGACTCCCCTTCCCCACCTCGCTACGCCGAGGCCGACCCCCTGCAGCCCCTCTCATTCACAGTGAGCCACACCCACTTACCAGCCCGCCATCACCACACCGATCGCCTTATCAATCGCGCCCAAACCGCTCTATCCGGAGCTTCGCCTGCGGCTATAGCTCCACCCCATGCCGCTGCCTACCCCCATCAAACCCAACGATCCCTCTGAATCGCGGACTAGCAGCGACGCAACCGGCCGTCGTCTCACTCGATCCGGCCGCTGCGTGCGTCACCAAAACAGCGAGCAACGGACAATGGCAACCCCCGCCGCTTCAGATTCGTCGTACCGTGTCCGCACCTGCGCCGTCGCCTCATCATCAGGCCCTTTGGCCTCGCTGGCAAGATCCTACTTGCTCAGAACTGAATTTTTATATTTATTAGGAATTATCAGTAATTTTAGATCTGATATATTTATCTGCGTGGGATTG
Organism: Asparagus officinalis; assembly: GCF_001876935.1. Lineage (NCBI taxonomy): Eukaryota > Viridiplantae > Streptophyta > Magnoliopsida > Asparagales > Asparagaceae > Asparagus > Asparagus officinalis. Next base: position 30,811,691 of record NC_033803.1, on the reverse strand, counting down.
TTTAATGAATAATATTAGATAAATCATAATAATATGATAATTAGCATTTTAAGAATAATTATAATGAATTAAAAGAAATTATTTCGACAGTAAAATTATTTTTGGATAATTATATTAATTAAAAAGAATTTATTTGAGAACAACATCATTTTAGGAAAATTGTAATAATTTAAAAGGAATTATCTTGGAAAAAGAATCATTTTAGAATAATTATAATAATTTTTAGAAATTATCTTGTGGAAGAAATCATTTTAGACTGATAAATATTTTTAAAAAGAAATTATTTGGAAAAATAGACTATTTTGAATTAATGAGGATTTATCTTATAAAACAATTATTTTTAAATTTATGAATTTATTCTTTTAAAAGATTATTTTTAGAATTATTATAATAAAAAAATAACTTATTTTGGAAAAAGGGATTATTTTGAAATTAAATTAAAAGAATTTAAATTGTAAAAGAAATTATTTTGAAGTAAATAAATTTATTATTTTAGAATATTGTTTTAGAACAATTTTATGATTCAAATTCTTAATCTTGATTACCTGATATGCTATGATGTTATTGCACATGATTAGTTGCATTGATTGTTCTTGGTTGTGTTTGAGAACCCTTAGTAGTTCATGACTTAGTGGCCTCGTGCGTCATGAACAGACTTAGTGACATGTGTGAGTGTGTTGACTGAGTTTAGGTGGTGAACCCGAGTTTTAATGTGGATTATGTTTGACTTAGAAAATACAAGAGAGTTGGGATGGGGAAGTCCATGTTCATGTGATCGGATAAGGCTGTTGATGTATCTTCCAGGCTCACGCCAGTGAATTCGTGTAGTCACTGGGGTTGGTTTGTTGGGCTAAAGTGAATTCGTGTAGTCACTTTAGTCAGTGAATTTGTGTAGTCACCCGAGTTCTGCTTGAGTTCGGACCAGGTCAAAATCGGATTGCATGTAGTCCTCTGACCGATTCGTGTAACGGTATTGGATGCGCGTAGAGGATTTGTGAACAGTCAGTTATCCGGTGATATGAATGTTGACTCTGTGTGAGATGTGGACCAGTGACCTGTTATAGGATGGCTAGTTACATGACTTGTTACATAAGGTGATTAGGATTCTTGTGTGAGATGTAGGTCAGTTGTGCTCTTTTCATACATAGATTGGGGTTAATATTTAATGATCTACAATTTGAGACATATGGTATATACATGAGGGTTTCCTTGTTTGGATTATTTCGCTCGACGTACTACGTCTCGAGTTGTAGATTTTTAAGTATTAATTCCATCTAGTTGTATGACTTTGTGACTTGTATGATTGTTCTGATCGCTAGCTGCATGACCTCATTACCTGTTCGATTTTTGGATTCTTCTGATTATCATGTTTTAGTAGTGTTATCGCATGTCGTTTTTGTTGGATTACCAGTTGCACATTCTTTTGTCGTTTCGGTTATAGTATCATTCTCTGCTTGGGTTTTCGTTCGTTCTTTTCTTTTGTGGGGTCTTGCCGTGTGCTATGCACCCTGACGTACACCTGTTTTCTCTGGTGTACGTCAGACTTAGAGAAAGAACAGGTTTAGCAGGAGCCAGAGGATTCTCAGCAGGAGTACCTTGTAGACGGAGCAGAAGAAGGAGTCGAAGCCTATTCTTTCCATTTATTAGTTGATGATTTCGTTTACTCTTGTAGTACTTCCTATTTCAGTCTGAACGATGTATTATATTTCTCTAGTATTCATTTGTTCATTTTGTATAAGGGCATGTTGACCCGATTATTATGTCTGGGATGAATATTCATTGTGATATGTATTATTTTATTCTGTATTGTTCATTATAATCTTGCTGATTGTGATCGGGGACCTGTGCCTTTGCATTGTATTTATTTCCAGATGCTTAACGTATTAGGTTGAGGAGAAACGATTATTTTATTTATTCTCCTTAATCTAATACGTCGCGGGCTTGTTCACGTCCCGATTCCCGGGTATTTTGGAAAGCGGGGCGTGACAATGTTCAATAATTCTTGCAACAAATTAATCTAGGTATTATTGGTGTCATGCATTTTGTATTTCTTAATAAACTCAGACTCTTGTACTGTGAAGTTTTGTTTTCTAACAACCAATTCTTCTGTAGAGTTCTAAAAATTTGGTTGTTGATTATTCTCCAAGAATCTAAGTTCATCAAGAAAGAGTTCTTCAAAATGTAATTCAAAGCAGCAAATGTTTAACACAGTTTCATTATTCTCAAGGACCTGATCTGCTTCTTCTAAAAACTCTAACTCTTCATCAAAAATTTCCTCAAAACTCAAATCAGACTCTTCTTCTTCTTCTTCCTATCTTTCCTGAATGTAATTTATTTCTAGAGGCTGATTATTTGGCCGGTCCCCTGGATTAAAAATGTTGAGATCAGTAGTCAAATTCCCAAAGAACAGCTTTATTTGACCAGTTCTACAATTGATGAGAGCATTAGAAGTTGCTAAGAAAGGTCGTCCTAAGATGACAGGTGTCTGTCCTTTGGGATTAGAAACAAGTTGTGTTTCCAAGACTACAAAATCTACTAGAAAAATAAAATCTTCAACCTTAATTAGAACATCCTCTAACTCACCCATATGGACCTTAACAGATCTATCAGCCAACTGTAAGGTGCATTTAGTTGGGTTCAATACACCTAGACCCAATTGCTGGTAGACTGAATATGGAAGCAAATTGACACTGGCCCCTAAGTCTAAAAGCGCCTTATCAATGTGAGTATTACCAATGATACATGAAATGATGGGGGAACCTGGATCTTTACGTTTCAAAGGTATGGGATTTGATAGCATTTCACTTATATTGGCGGCTAAAAAGACTTTCTTTGGAACATTTATTCTCCTCTTCTTAGTGCATAATTCTTTTAAAAATTTAGCATAAGATGGAATTTGTTCAATTATATCTAAGAGAGGAATATTGACCTTAACCTTCTTGAATGTTTCTAGGATCTTCTCCTCTTGAGGGGAGTGTTTCCTAAGCCTGACTCTATCTGAAAAAGGAGCAACTGGTCTAAACCTATCAAAAGCAGGCTCAGGTTCCGGTTCAGGTTCTAGATCATCTGAGGAGGGTGATTGTTGAATAGATTCATCAGAAGGAGAAGGAGAAGGAATTTATACTGGATCAAAAGTTTGACTTGGAGGAGTTCTCACTTGATTATCGACCTGTCTACCTGACCGAAGTGAATGGATTGCATTCACTTGAGCTTCATAGGATGAACTGCATCCTGTGTCCTTAGGGTAGACCACGGGTTGACTCAAAAATTTTCCTTTCTCTCTTTCACTCACAGCACTAGCTAGTTGACCAAGTTGGGATTCTAATCTAGCTATAGCTTGAGTGTTAGAATTGAGCATTTGTCCGGTTGATTGCATAAAGGAATTCAGAGTGCTGGATGTTTGAGTCAACATATTCGTGGTTTGAGTGGAGGCCTTAATTATGGTTTCCAAACCCCTTTCCAAGACATTGAGACGTTTATCCTATTCTGGATTATGAGGAGTCTGAATTACAGCTTGATGAAGAGGAGACTAATTTTGATACGGCAGATTGGGTTGTCGAAATTATGAATTGAAAGGAACTGTGTTTCCCCTAGGAAATTGTTGGGTCGAAGCGGGAGTGAAGTTTTATGTTTCGGGAGAATTTTCTTGATTCCATGCAAAGTTGGGATGATTTCTTCAACCTGGATTGTAGGTTGGAGAAAATGGATCATTTATAGGGCGCTGAAATGCAGCGTTCATCTGTTCTAATGCATGGTTGTTTTCTAGGAGAGGGCATTCTTCTGAAACGTGGGTAGGAGACTAACAATTATGACATCCTGGGGCAGAAACATGATTGATTTGAGCTGGAGCTCGTTCCTTAATTTTTAAGGCTTCTAACCTCCGCAGAATTGTCACTATCTTCGCTTCAGAAGCAATGTTTGACTCCAAGGAAAGACCACTAGACTTAGAATGGGGAACTGATGAAACCCTGTCATCATAGTGTTCCCATTGCATTGTTTTCTCGGATAGACTTTCTAGAAATTCTCAAGCTTCGTCGGCGTTTTTCCTCATAAAATCCCCGTGGCACATTGATTCTAAGGAAGTTTTTACATAATAATCTAATCCCTTATAAATTATTTGGCACAATCGCCATTTTTTTAAACCGTGATGAGGACATTAGATGAGAAGATCTTTAAACCGGTCAAAATACTTTCAAAAAGGTTCTCCCGAGATAATTTTAAAATTCATGATGTTGTTTTTGTTAGACCCTAGAGGGGGGGGGGGGGATTAGGGTCTTATGCTAATCTAATCCGATTAAATACCAATTAAAACTAATAACAAAATATCCTAGCAAGAATAAAATGTAATAAGATACATTAGCTAGGATAAGGCAATATGAACAAATGAATATATCCTATCAATGAGATATTACAAGCATATGAGCAAGGATATATAAACTAACACAATGGTAAAATAAACAATCTATACAAGTGATAGGGTAATATGATGAGCAATACACAAAGGCGATATAAGATATGAAAACAAGAATAAGAACGTCAATGCAATCACAAACAAAACGATATGATCACGGAGTTCGGTCCCCACGACCTACGTCTCCGCTCCTCACCTCGAGGAGATCTCCACTATCACAACCGGGTTTTCTACGTTCACCCGAACAACGTTTACACCTCACAATACAATCACTATGTAATCACACCTCACACACTAAGTGTTGGTCCTAGCCCGTGTCCTCCTCCTCAAGTGCTCGGTTACAACCTCTCCCTAGGCACGTCAACCGACGCCACTCCTCTTGGATTCGACCCCGTCTCTCACCACACACTTCTCTCGGTGTACAAGTGTATTACAAGTGAATCCTCACAATTAAGCACAATATAAATCAATTTGATTGTTCTCTAAACAAGATGAGAACTCAATTAAGCTCACTCTCAATGTCACAAACCCACAACCCTAAATTATACTATGAATGTAAATACAATAAGCTCAATAGGTTGTGTGTGAACAAAGAGTATCAATAAAACGATTAAACTAAACTCAATATAAATCTAGCTTATGGAAATTATAATCAAAATAATAAATTGCTAGATGAGTTTAGAAACACTTCTCTAAAGATGACAAGAGATTGGGAGAAGAGTGAATGCTCAAACACCAAAGGATGATCTCCACTTGCTCTTGTGAAATTGAATTCACAAACTCCCTCAATTGCTTAAAAGCTTCTTAAACCAAACTTAAACAAGCACTAAACAAGTTTAAACCCTTGTTAAACTATTTTAAAACATTCTCTTAAATTATTGAAATCTGAGATCAAAGGAGTTTTTATAGCCTCCCAAAGACCTCAGCCAAAACCCAAAACAAATGACAAAAAAGCCCAGCCAACGGTAACAAAAATAGTCGTTGGAAAAGTCTGACAGAGAGGCGGTCGACCGGAAATTTTCGCGGTCGACCGCTATCCAGGTTCCAAACGGAGAAAACGCACAGAGAGTTCGTCGGTCGACCGGCGGAAATATCGGTCGACCGGCGGTACTGTAGCAGGTATATCCGATTTTATAAAATCGGTTAAAAATAGTAAAACAGCTCCAAAAATTATAAAATTTTGAGGGAAGGTTCTAAACATGTATAAAAACATGTTAAAGAAATAATTTCTGAAAAATCATTTTCCAGTTGAGAGAAATAAATGTTTGAACACAGAAATACAGTTTCTGAAAATCTGCTATGTTTGAACACAGAAATACAGTTTCTGAAAATCTGCTGTGATACACGATTTTGTAAAATCAATTTGGCACAGTAAATCAACTCCAAAAATAGTAAAATTTTGAGAAAAGTTTCTAAACATATAGATAAACATGTCAAAGAAAGAATTTATTGAATATCACTTCCCATTTATGAAAACTCATCGGTTTTGTAAAAATATGCATGAACATGTACGAATGAAAACATGATTTTGTAAATTCCATTAAACATAACAAATCAATTCCAAACTTGATGAAACTTAACTCATGTATTTTGTAAAACTTATAAATACATGTGTACATAAACAACTTTACCATATGAAACCAAACATATATATATATATATATATATATGAATATGTATTTGTTTCATATTTAAAGTTAAAAGCCAAGAACCAAAACTTGTGTATATATATATAACTATATATATAAGAACAAAATATGTGTGTGTATATATGATTGAGCTTAAAGTATTAACACACATAATATAAAACCTAAACTAAATTACCCAAGCAATCTTGATCTTCAATTAAGCTTGACTTGGTACACTTGCGGATGAAGCTTGAACTTGATAAGAACAAAATATGTGTGTGTATATATGATTGAGCTTAAAGTATTAACACACATAATATAAAACCTAAACTAAATTACCCAAGCAATCTTGATCTTCAATTGAGCTTGAAGTATTTAACACACATAATATAAATCCTAAACTAAATTACCCAAGCTAGATCTTGATCTTCAATAAGCTCTTCTAGGTAATCTCTCGGATGAAGCTTTAACTTGGATCTTGAACTTTGAATAGCAAGTTCACTCCACTATTCCGCCAACCTCCATTGGATATGATCGTTGAAGCTCTATTCCATCCATCCTCCAACTCGTTGTTTGCCTAGAATAAATACGAAAACACAAACACTAGACAAACAACATTAGTTGTAAATTGTTTGTAAATCATCATCAAAACAAGAAGGCCAATAGTTTCTTAGCTTCACCGTTTTATGGATAGGAAAAAATTTCTTAAGAAAAACGGTGATAAATTCCTTCCAAGTAGTGATGGAATTTACGGGTAAGCTATACAGCCATTTTTTTACTTTGTCTTTGAGAGCAAATGGAATAAATCTGAGTTTGATTGCATCTTCTGTTAATTCTCTCATTTTAATCATAATACACACTTCCTCAAATTCCGAGATAAAAATATATGCATCTTCTGTTTCATTTCTAAGGAATTTGGGAAGCATGTTTATGTAATGCGGTCTAAGCTCAAAATTTATTCTATTTGTTTCGGGGAGCCTAATGCAAGAGGGGATTGCATTCCTAATGGGATAGCACATATCTTGAAGAACGAGTGGATTAGGATGCTCCATTTCTTGTTAGACCCTAGACGGTCACAAATATCAGAAGTGGAAGAGGTAGAGGCTCTAGGACGGGAGCGAGAAGATGATGAAGGAGTGGAGTCAATGGACATCTGCATTCTAGAGAGGGAAACCTTATCAAAGAAATCTCTCTTAGATTCAATCTTGGTTTCATTGGTGAGGTCAACATTGAAGTGTTGAAAGATGAGGGTGAGAAAGGAGCCAAAATGTAGAAACTTGGTATGCTTTGATGCCATGTTATTGACAAAAACAGTTGCCCAATCTACTTTGATTTTGGCAAAGATGGCATAAACAACATTAATCTTATCAGAAGCAAAGTGATCAAAACTACCGGTCTTAGGAATCAAGTTTTGAGCAACAATTCTAGCAATGAGTTTGGCAATTGGATTAAGTGAATTGTTGTTCATAGGATAAGAAAATCCGGGTTTAAACATTAGTTGGTTGACAGCAGGATCACTAAGCTCAATGGACATGAGATCAACGTCACCTGTTGGGATTTCAAGAATCCCCGCAAGTTCGTTGGCAGAAAAAGTTATTGCAATATTTTTCACAGATGAGGTAATGGTCAAGCTACCATCAGCAGAGGATGATGTGGACAGATTGGCATAAAATAGATAAACTAAAAAAGGATAGAAAAGAACTTTATATACCTCATCTAGCAATCTATCAAACGCAACGTTATGAAAGATAGACTGAGTGTCATACATGAATAGCTCAGGATATTTGATATACCTAGTTGGGAGAATTTTTAATTTACACAGTTCCCTATATTTCCTAACAAGAGATTTAAAAAGCAGATAATCCTCATAATGTGAAGCTTTTGTAGAGGAGGAACTAGTTTCGGGTTTAGATCTCTTTTTGGAGGGCTTGGGAGGCATGATTAGGAATATGATAGGATATGAGATATTATATAAAAAAAAATCCTGTAAACAAAAACGAATTTAGAGCAAATTAACAAACTTCCCTAAGATAAAAACCCTAGAAAAGAAGAGTAAGCACTAGAGTAATGAAATAGGATCAAATAGATGAGAAGGAGATCATTACCTAGCAAACTCTGGCAGAAATCGACGGAGAAAGGGAATTTCGGTCGATGGATGCATGCGACCGTGAAGAGAAACGATAGATTGGGAAAAAATTTCGAAATGAGGGGAAAAATGAAGAGTCGGGTCAAGGAGATGATGAAGGAACGGCTGAGATTTATCCAAGAAATAGATTAATGGTGATGAGCAGTTCGGGTTTGAAACAGTTATCATCTTAAAACCCAAAACCCGATAAGAAAACCGAAGCTGCTACAGAAAATCAATTTTGGTCGACCGACGCGGTCGACCGGAACGATTACAGAAAGACCGTCGGTCGACCGCGAGAAACTGAAAAGCACAGGAGATTTTGGAAATTTGTTTTGAGAGTTTTTATAAAATAGACCTTTTGGAAATATGTTTTATAAAATACTAGAAGTTTTATAAGATATATATAAGTGTTTTTAATTATAAAAACATACAAATAATTTATTTTTAACATAAAGAGTATAATTTGTCATACAAAGCTCAAAAAGATTTATTCAAAATAAGAACAAAAGCAAAACAAAAAATACTATATAAGTCTTTTTGGTACCCAAATCATTTTGGTACCACTAGAACTTGGGACATGACCCCTAGCATTTAAATCCAAGGCCCTAGGGTTATGAACCCGTTTGGGCGTATTTTGTGCACCGATATGATCAAAGCAAAAATTGTAAACGTGACCCATACGATTGCAATTTGTGCAAGGTAGATGTTTAAATGGTTTACGTTGACCGAAATGGAATGCACGTGGTTCATTTGCAAAAATAGATTTTTCTTTGTAATTATTTTGCAAACAAGAATTTCTTTTCAAATCGAAACAAAACATGGCCAAATGACCAAAACGACCACAATAATCACATTTATACACATGAGCATGTTTATGATTTACACTATGTGTGTGTACATGAGTATGTGATGATGAAGCTTGATGGGATGCACAATCATGTATAGGCTTATCAATTTTTGGTGCATTATGACAAAATTGAGCTAAATAGCCTTTAAGACCGCAAATAGAATATTTGTGAATTTTGTCATACATATGTGCATAGTGAATAGGTTTCTTGGAAGAATTAACATTAACCTTTGCACATAAGTCCATAAGCTTTTTATTATTAGCAATACAAGTATTTAGTGTTGAATCTAAGGTAGATATTCTTTTTCTCATTTGATTCAACTCATCATTGTGCATACAAGCATTGCTACTAGAAGTAGGATAAACAAGATTACTTATCATAGATTTCAACTTATCTACTTCTAAAATAGCATTACGTTTTTCATGAAGCAAACTAGCATTTTTAATTTTCAAATTTTCATTGTATTCTTTAAGAATTATATTCTCATTTGCAATAAAATTAAACTTAGTAGCTAGTGTTTCATGAATGGATTTCATATTAACATACTTACTCTTTACATCAATATAGCAATTGTGTAATTTTTCAAACTCAAGAGCAAGTTCATCAAAAGTAATAATATCATCGTTATCGCATACCTCACTAGGGTTATCACCTAGTGGTATTGTACATGGGGATGAGGCTTCCTTAGAACTCAAAGCGGGATTTTCCAACGCTTGTTGAATAGCCTCCAATTTCCCTTCATGTGCTTCAATAAATTTCCATAAAGCCCGAGCACTATCAAAGTTAGCAAATTTGTTAGAAAACGATGAGTGAAAGGCACTAATCAAATATTCTAACAAAAGCTTATTCATGTTAAACAATCTTTTATCATTCTCACACCATTTGGATTTCTCCAAGGTGGGAACAACATAGGCATCCTTAATAATTTCCCATAAATCAAATTGATTAGATTGAACAAAAAGTTTGAATCTAATACGCCATTGAGCATAAGGAAAAATATCCAAACGAGGAGCAATATTAATAGCATATCCTAAACAAGATGAATCATACATATCCATAAAGATGAAATGCAAGAAGCACAATGTAATCAAAATTAGATTAGCACAAATACACTAACTTGGATCTTTAACTCAAGGCGGTTAGTCCTTAAATCAAAGAGCACCAAGCTCTGATACCAATTGTTAGACCCTAGAGGGGGGGTGATTTGGGTCTTATGCTAATCTAATCCCAATTAAATTGCTAATTAAACTTATATAGATCAATATGTTCTTGCAAGAGATGGATATGAACAATAAGAACAATAAGACTAATAAGAATATGCACAAATAAAATATGAGACAAGCAAACAGAAACACACGATATATTCACGAGGTTTGGTCCCCACGACCTACGTCCCCGCTCCTCACCTCGAGGAGATATCCACTATCACTATCCGGTTTGGAAGAACTCTCACACTACACAATCACTCAACAATCACACTTTACACACTAAGTGTAGGAACCTAGCCTGTGTCCTCCTCCTCAAGTGCTCGATTACAACCTCTCCCTAGGTTCGTCAATCGACGCCACTCCTATTGGATTTGACCCCGTCTCTCTCTCCTCACACTTCTCTCGGTGTACAAGTGTATTACAAGTGATTCTTACAAATAAAAGTTAAATACAATGATTTGTTCTCAATTAACAACTGAGAACACAATGAAGCTCACACTCACTAAATCACACCCCACAACCCACGATATATAATATGAGAATATTAAGCTTAATAAGTGTGTGTGATAAATAGTGAATGAAACTCAATAACTATAACTTAATAAATATAGTTAATCAAATGAAAGTGAAATAATAAGCTATATAGGAAAGAGTTTAGAAAACTTCTCAATGAACAAGAAGAGCTGAAGAAATGATGATCTCAATAGAATTTGAAAGCCTCTTCTTGTTGTAGAAAAACTTATCTTGAAAACAGATTGATGAAAAACTCTTAAACAGCTCTTAAACGCGATTAATAACTTGTTAAACAAAAAACTTGAGGAAGTGCAGCAATGGGGTATATATAGTACCCCAATACAACAGCTAAAAGTAGGCAAAAAGACCAAAAAACCCATTTGAAAAACTAGCCGTTATAACATTCTGACCGTTCGGCAGTCGACCGGTCCGGTCGACCGCGAAGCACAAAAAATCAAAGAAACGGGGTTTAGAGCTGGCGGTCGACCGACGGAATTTTCGGTCGACCGAAAATTCTCTCGGTCGACCGGTGCGGTCGACCGGAAAGCTTTCTGGAAAATGGCTTTGAAAAAGAACCACCGTCGGTCGACCGTACCGGTCGACCGAAATCTGATATATGCAATACTAACAGGTTTTGGGCAATTTTTAAAATTCGTTAAAAATATCAAATCACATTCAAAAATAGTGAAACTTTGGGGAAAGTTTCTAAATGATGAAATGAACATGTTTGAAAAGGAATTTTTGGAAAAACAATTTTCGTTTGTGAAAACTACCTGTTTTTGAAAAATGCTTAGAAAACCTGTATTTTTATGAAAGTGAAAATTGATATAGGACTTGTAAATATGCATATATATGTTGTGCATGTATTATATGTATATAATGAAGTAGGAAAGAGCTGTAAACATGAGATAAAGATATTTTAACAACGTTTAATAAAAAATCATCTATATGATAGAAAACGTCAAAAATCGTGTTAAGTGTATATATATTGAGCTTAGATATAATCATACAATATATGTAAGAAAACCAAACATATACCTAGGTAAATCCACACAAATGAACTTGAATCTTTAACACTGATTGACGTGTGTTGAAATACCTGAAAAGAGAACATAAACACAAAACACTAGAAGACTTATTAGTAATAAATTGTTTGCTAAATCATCATCAAAACTATAGGGTCAACAATCTCCCCCTTTTTGATGATAGCAAACAATTTTATATGAAACATAAACTGATAACCCACATATAAGCCAAACATAGATAAACCATTCATGAATGATTCCATAAACCATATATGGAATAAGTATATGAGCTATATGTGGATTTTTCTCCCCCTTTGACAACATCAAAAAGGGAAAAAATTGAAAAATAGGAGCAATGCTCCCCCTGCTTATGAGCACAGAAATATAAAAATAAAGTAATATATGCCAAAAGCTCCCCCTGTCAAGTAGAATAAATGACACTAAAGAGTATGTAAAGGAGCTAAGCAAACTAAACAATCATAAACAGTACAAAGAACTCATGATAAGCAACTTATTTTCCACACACCAAGACATGAATGTTGTTTCAACCATGCATTAATTCATAGAAGAAATAAACTAAATACAATAAGTCACAAAACATCACATAAGCATTAGAAACAACATAGTTTTGCATAAACATAGATTCGTCCACAAGATAGCAAATCATACATGAAAAGTCACATAAAACCATACTGATATAGAGTTATTACACTCAAACTAAAAACATAAATGTCAAGTTTTCTAACTCAAAATGAAACAGCACCATCAACTTAGAGATCACAAAAACAAACTCCAATAAACAGCAAGATCACTCATCATCATCACCATCATCATCACCACCATCACCATCGCCATCAGAAGATCCTGATCCTTCAGCAGAGGCCTCCTCAGAATCAGACTCAGAGGTAGAAGAGGGATCCGGAATACCGAGAGACTGACGCTGAAAGGAAAGAATAGTCCTAACATCCCTCTGAATAGATGTGACTTGCTTCTGAACACTTGAGTACTTAGTCTCAAGGCGATCCAGACGGTCACAAATATCAGAAGTGGAAGAGGTAGAGGCTCTAGGACGGGAGCGAGAAGATGATGAAGGAGTGGAGTCAATGGACATCTGCATTCTAGAGAGGGAAACCTTATCAAATAAATCTCTCTTAGATTCAATCTTGGTTTCATTGGTGAGGTCAACATTGAAGTGTTGAAAGATGAGGGTGAGAAAGGAGCCAAAAGGTAGAAACTTGGTATGCTTTAATGCCATGTTATTGACAAAGACAGTTGCCCAATCTACTTTGATTTTGGCAAAGATGGCATAAACAGCATTAATCTTATCAGAAGCAAAGTGATCAAAACTACCGGTCTTAGGAATCAAGTTTTGAGCAACAATTCTAGCAATGAGTTTGGAAATTGGATTAAGTGAATTGTTGTTCATAGGATAAGAAAATCCGGGTTTAAACATTAGTTGGTTAACAACAGGATCACTAAGCTCAATGGACATGAGATCAACGTCACCTGTTGGGATTTCAAGAATCCCCGCAAGTTCGTTGGCAGAAAAAGTTATTGCAATATTTTTCATAGATGAGGTAATGGTCAAGCTACCATCAGCAGAGGATGATGTGGACAGATTGACATAAAATAGATAAACTAAAAAAGGATAGAAAGGAACTTTATATACCTCATCTAGCAATCTATCTAACCCAACGTTATGAAGGATAGACTGAGTGTCATACATGAATAGCTCAGGATATTTGATATACCTAGTTAGGAGAATTTTCAATTTACACAGTTCCCTATATTTCCTAACAAGAGATTTAAAAAGCAGATAATCCTCATAATGTGAAGCTTTTGTAGAGGAGGAACTAGTTTCGGGTTTAGATCTCTTTTTGGAGGGCTTGGGAGGCATGATTAGGAATATGATAGGATATGAGATATTATATAAAAAAAAATCCTGTAAACAAAAACGAATTTAGAGCAAATTAACAAACTTCCCTAAGATAAAAACCCTAGAAAAGAAGAGTAAGCACTAGAGTAATGAAATAGGATCAAATAGATGAGAAGGAGATCATTACCTAGCAAACTCTGGCAGAAATCTACGGAGAAAGGGAATTTCGGTCGATGAATGCAGGCGACCGTGAAAAGAAACGATAGATTGGGAAAAAATTTCGAAATGAGGGGAAAAATGAAGAGTCGGGTCAAGGAGATGATGAAGGAACGGCTGAGATTTATCCAAGAAATAGATTAATGGTGATGAGCAGTTCGGGTTTGAAACAGTTATCATCTTAAAAGCCAAAACCCGATAAGAAAACCGAAGCTGCTACAGAAAATCAATTTCGGTCGACCGACGCGGTCGACCGGAACGATTACAGAAAGACCGTCAGTCGACCGGGTTGGTCGACCGCGAGAAACTGAAAAGCACAGGTGATTTTGGAAATTTGTTTTGAGAGTTTTTATAAAATAGACCTTTTGGAAATATGTTTTATAAAATACTAGAAGTTTTATAAGATATATATAAGTGTTTTTAATTATAAAAACATACAAATAATTTATTTTTAACATAAAGAGTATAATTTGTCATACAAAGCTCAAAAAGATTTATTCAAAATAAGAACAAAAGCAAAACAAACCAAAAAACAAAACAAATACAAAAGAAATACTATACAAGTCTTTTTGGTACCCAAATCATTTTGGTACCACTAGAACTTGGGACATGACCCCTAGCATTTAAATCCAAGGCCCTAGGGTTATGAACCCGTTTGGGCGTATTTTGTGCACCGATACGATCAAAGCAAAAATTGTAAACGTGACCCATACGATTGCAATTTGTGCAATGTAGAGGTTTAAATGGTTTACGTTGACCGAAATGGAATGCACGTGGTTCATTTACAAAAATAGATTTTTCTTTGTAATTATTTTGCAAATGAAAATTTCTTTTCAAATCGAAACAAAACATGGTCAAATGACCAAAACGACCACAATAATCACATTTATACACATGAGCATGTTTATGATTTACACTATGTGTGTGTACATGTGTATGTGATGAGGAAGCTTGATGGGATGCACAATCATGTATAGGCTTATCAATTTTTGGTGCATTATGACAAAATTGAGCTAAATGGCCTTTAAGACCGCAAATAGAATATTTGTGAATTTTGTCATACATATGTGCATAGTGAATAGGTTTCTTAGAAGAATTAACATTGAACTTTGCACATAAGTCCATAAGCTTTTTATTATTAGCAATACAAGTGTTTAGTGTTGAATCTAAGATAGATATTCATTTTCTCATTTGATTCAACTCATCATTGTGCATACAAGCATTGCTACTAGAAGTAGGATAAACAAGATTTTTCATCATAGATTTCAACTTATCTACTTCTAACATAGCATCACGTTTTTCATGAAGCAAACTAGCATTTTCAATTTTCAAATTTTCATTGCATTCTTTAAGAATTGGGATTTTCCAACTCTTGTTGAATAGCCTCCAATTTCCCTTCATGTGCTTCAATAAATTTCCATAAAGCGTGAGCACTATCAAAGTTAGAAAATTTGTTAGAAAACGATGAGTGAAAGGCACTAATCAAATATTCTAACAAAAGCTTATTCATGTTAAACAATCTTTTATCATTCTCACACCATTTGGATTTCTTCAAGGTGGGAACAACATAGGCATCCTCAATAATTTCCCATAAATTAAATTGATTAGATTGAACGAAAAGTTTGAATCTAATACGCCATTGAGCATAAGGAAAAATATCCAAACGAGGAGCAATATTAATAGCATATCCTAAACAAGATGAATCATACATATCCATAAAGATGAAATGCAAGAAGCACAATGTAATCAAAATTAGATTAGCACAAATACACTAACTTTGATCTTTAACTCAAGGCGGTTAGTCCTTAAATCAAAGAGTACCAAGCTCTGATACCAATTGTTAGACCCTAGAGGGGGGGTGATTTGGGTCTTATGCTAATCTAATCCCAATTAAATTGCTAATTAAAATTATATAGATCAATATGTTCTTGCAAGAGATGGATATGAACAATAAGACTAATAAGAATATGCACAAATAAAATATGAGACAAGCAAACAGAAACACATGATATGTTCACGAGGTTCGGTCCCCACGACCTACATCCCCGCTCCTCACCTCGAGGAGATATCCACTATCACAATCCGGTTTGGAAGCCGAAACTTCTACACACTCGGTTTACAAGTTCACCGAAAACTCTCACACTACACAATCACTCAACAATCACACTTTACACACTAAGTGTAGGAACCTAGCCCGTGTCCTCCTCCTCAAGTGCTCGATTACAACCTCTCCCTAGGTTCGTCAATCGACGCCACTCCTATTGGATTTGACCCCGTCTCTCTCTCCTCACACTTCTCTCGGTGTACAAGTGTATTACAAGTGATTCTCACAAATAAAAGTTAAATACAATGATTTGTTCTCAAATAACAAGTGAGAACACAATGAAGCTCACACTCACTAAATCACACCCCACAACCCACGATATATAATATGAGAATATTAAGCTCAATAAGTGTATGTGACAAATAGTGAATGAAACTCAATAACTATAACTTAATAAATATAGTTAATCAAATGAAAGTGAAATAATAAGCTATATAGGAAAGAGTTTAGAAAACTTCTCAATGAACAAGAACAGCTGAAGAAATGATGATCTCAATAGAATTTGAAGGCCTCTTCTTGTTGTAGAAAAACTTCTCTTGAAAACTGATTAATGAAACAACTCTTAAACAGCTCTTAAACACGATTAATATCTTGTTAAACAACAAACTTGGATTTCTTAGTTCTTAAGAGGAAGAGTAGCAATGGGGTATATATAGTACCCCAATACAACAGCTAAAAGTAGGCAAAAAGACCAAAAAACCCATTTGAAAAACTAGCTGTTATAACATTCTGACCGTTCGGCGGTCGACCGGTCCGGTCGACCGCAAAGCACAAAAAATCAAAGAAACAAGGTTTAGAGCTGGCGGTCGACCGACGAAATTTTCGGTCGACCGGAAATTCTCTCGGTCGACCGGTACGGTCGACCGGAAAGCTTTCTGGAAAATGGCTTTGAAAAAGAACCACCGTCGGTCGACCGTACCGGTCGACCGAAATCTGATATACGCAATACTGATAGGTTTTGGGCAGTTTTGAAAATTCGTTAAAAATATCAAATCACATCCAAAAATAGTGAAACTTTGGGGAAAGTTTCTAAATGATGAAATGAACATGTTTGAAAAGGAATTTTTGGAAAAACAATTTTCGTTTGTGAAAACTACCTGTTTTTGAAAAATGCTTAGAAAACCTGTATTTTTATGAAAGTGAAAATTTATATAGGACTTGTAAATATGCATATATATGTTGTGCATGTATTATATGTATATAATGAAGTAGAAAAGAGCTGTAAACATGAGATAAAGATATTTTAACAACGTTTAATAAAAAATCATCTATATGATAGAAAACGTCAAAAATCGTGTTAAGTGTATATATATTGAGCTTAGATATAATCATACAATATATGTAAGAAAACCAAACATATACCTAGGTAAATCCACACAAATGAACTTGAATCTTTAACACTGATTGACGTGTGTTGAAATACCTGAAAAGAGAACATAAACACAAAACACTAGAAGACTTATTAGTAATAAATTGTTTGCTAAATCATCATCAAAACTATAGGGTCAACATTTCTATGATTGGTTCAAAACGAATTAAACGATGTGTATTATCCCTAATCCACTGTTGCATACACCAACTATTTCTTTTTATACTTTTTTTTATTTATAAAAGTTAGTTTTTTTAATGGAAAAAGAGGAAAACCTAACTAAACAAATCAAAATCAATCACTTTTCAATCACTCTAACTCTAGGGTTAAGCCTAACTCAACTAGACTAGCTCCTAACCAAAAACTCCTAAAGTGAAAAGATTAAAGTTTTACCCGGGTAGTTAGCCAGGTAAGGATAGTACTAGAGGGTAATTAGAGATCAATTAAGTACCTCGTTCCTTACGGAACGCTTTACGCAACCCCTAAACCTTACCTTAGACACCAACTAATCCAAGAAAACTTAAACCGGTTCACTTAAGGATTCTTTGTTCCTTATTGAGCTTGAATCCTTAGGGCCAACGTCTAATGAGTTTTATTAGACTTGGATGGTGTAGTGAGGAATTAGTGATTTTTGGGCTAAGGAAAGGATGATGAAATCCCTCACCTTATCTTGATTATGGGGTTTTGCCCTTAAAAATATTTTGAAGTGTGTGCCAAATTAAGATGCTCAAATCACTTGGTGAATTCCTACTAACAATATGAAATGCAACCCTATGAATTAAAAGCAACTAAAAAGGATGGAAAAGAAAAAAAAAACTTTTTTTTAATTAGGGTTAACAATCAAACAAATGAGAATGGGGAAATTATTTGAATTTACTATCTTGTTAGTAAATGTCAAAGTGAAAGATGGATTTTATTATGGTTAATAAAAATAAAATCTTTTTTTTTAAATCCTAATTGTCTCTAATTGTGAAGCTAACTAAAAAGGGTGGAAATAAAAACGCTAGAAAGAAGACTTACCCGAAAGCAAATCTTCAAATCCTAGTTCTCCAATCCGCGATCTTCAAGCTCTCAACGTTTCCTTCACAATAAACACACAAGTTAAAGAACCAAAATAAATAAAACCTACTTAAGCACCTTCCCCGACAACGGCGCTAAAAACTTGATGCGGCATAAACATGTACAAAAAATGTTGTAAGTACACAGCCGTGTCAAGTTATAGTATAAATATATCGATCCACGAGGAAGGTGTTTTGTAGGAGAAAATATAAAATCGGTTCTTATGTTGTGTGCGTGACAAATAGGAGTGATGACTGAATGTGATTGAGGAGAGATAGAAAGAATGAAAATGATTGTTTAAATGAATATATTTGAGAGTGAAAGTGATAATATAAATGTGATCAACAAGGCAAGAAGGAAAATTCAAGAACAAATAAAAATCAAGAATGTAAAGATAGCGGATTCAATTAAAGATATGAGTAATCTAGAATTGAACTCACTTCTTAGAAAAATGTGATTTCCTAGAGGGTTCTAGCCTAAAGGCGAATCAAAAAAAATAAAAATGAACAAAAAGAAAAACTAAACCCAAGAATAGTATAAGAAATTAAAATCTAACTACAAAATAAATTGTAAAATCTAAACTATAAAATAAATTGCAAGAATTAAAAACAAGAAAATAAATTTACTCTATAATCATGAAATAAATCTAATCTATAAGCATGAAATAAATCTAAGACAAGAGGGTTCTAGCCTCTTGGCTATTTAAACAAAAAAATAAAATCTAATTACAAGCATGAAAACAAATCTAAACTAATAAGCAATAAAAGATAAATAAGAAAAACAAACCTTCAAATTAATCTCCATCTTCATCTTCATATTTATCATCTAACAAAGAAAAGAAGAGAAAAATTTAAAGTGGTGAAAAAATTATTATTATTAATTGTAACAAAAAGTTACAAATTTGGAAGGCCTTCTCAATTAAGAGTAGCACTCCTCTCCAAAAGGAGTTATAAAAAATTTCACACCTCTAACCCCTCACTCTCTACCCCTATTTATAGTAAACATTAGTGAATGAGAGCCATTGGATGGAAATCTTATCCAAAACAAGCAAATTTTAGCCTTTGATCTGTAACAGAACGACGTAGGTATCGATACCAGCATTGATGCTGGTATCGATGATGGCATCGATGCTGGCATCGATATGGGTATCGATGCTGGCATCGATATGGGTATCGATGCTGGCATCGATATGCTTATCCAAAACAAGTAAATTTTAGCCATTGGTCTGTAACAGAACGACATAGGTATCGATATCAGCATCGATGCTGGCATCGATATGGGTATCGATGCTGGCATCGATACCCATATCCCTCCTTTTGCAATCCACTGATTTTCTCTTTTATTTGGCTTTGGCTTTGGGCTTTTGGACTTAGGCTTAGGCTCTTTCATGTATTTGCATATATTCTTCATTAATTCATGGGCTTTGTTGAGAGATGAGATTTTTGGGCTTTATTCGTCATTAACCTGCAATTAAAGATAAAAACAATTATTAGTGGTATGTTTATTCATTAAAAATAGATAATGAGAGTATAAAATTATAATAAAATGTGATTATCACACGCCCACTATGTCCTCATGTCACGTTCATAATTCCTTACCTCGGCGAAGTTTTCCCAAAACCGAGCCGACACCAACCAAGCCAAATGTCTCACTTGTTGCATCCAGTACGAAGTGAAACAATTCACAACAACAGACTCAATCCACAACAAGTCGATAACCCAAATGAGAATGCGAACAAACTCTGAACGTCGGTGTCAACTCACCAAATTGACTGCATCATAAAGACTGCCTACGTATCCTCTTGACCAAGGAATCAAGCCTCACGTAGTTCACCAAATAGCCTCCAAAGGCCCTCAATCCAATAAAAGAGTTCGAAACCCTTCTCCAATATCATCAACTCTGCGGCTGATAGCATCTCCAATGGCCTCAAAGTGTAATGAATCAAACACCTCCACCTGAGGTGAACCAATGGCCATATACAAACTACATCTATCAGCTGCACTCGAATCAAAAACCAACTCATCATCTGCATCCAAAACTAATCGATCCCCAAATTGTGTCACCTCAGCTGGAATCCTAAACAATACAGAATGATCTAGAGTATGTGGAGTAATCTCCACCCAATGTAAAGTAGCATCACTCTCCACCTGCTGTGATACCTCTATGATCTGTCCAAAACTCTCTACCTGCTGAGAGTCAATAGGCTCCCTCATCGAAGCCTCATCCAATGTGACACTTCTGACCAAATATCCAATTCAGTTTTACCTCTAATCACAGCAGTTGACAACTCTTTAATAGGATGACCCAAATATGTCGAAGCCTCAGTCTAGAAACTCTTATGCATACCTTTGCTTGATAACAAACAACGATCCTCCTCCAGCAAGACACGGTTCTCCAAATTTGCTACCCTATCTAGTTGCCCCAAGATTTTCTTTCCAACGAAGTATCTCGAAATGCCGTGAGCTCGGCTCCAATACAGAAATAGGTTCATCTTGTACCTCCCACTAAAATCAGAATGAAGTACCTTCACCTTTTTGTCTAGTACACACTTCTTCAATCTGTTGGAGACTACTAGGACTTTAGCCAAAGGGGATTTGGTTGCAACCCAAACATGCCTAGAATAGCCAGTAACAAAGGAAACCAAACATCTATTTCCTCCCAATGATGTCTCCTTAGAAGGCCCCCAAACATCCATGTGAACTCTATCTGAAAGACCCTCCGTGCGGTGAATAGAGATGCCAAACTTCACCTTGATCTTCTTGCTCACACCAAAGTGTTCACTGGATTTCAAATTGCAGGTCAATGCACCCATCTCCAAATCAAAACTGGAATGACCAAGCCCCAAATACATAGTCTAGTCGAATTAACAGAAGTCGTCAGCTCTCCACCTGTCACTGTATCTCTAATCAAATAGTACAGGTTATTCTTCCTGATGCCCTTCATCACAATCAAAGAGTCTTTCATGATCTCGAGAACCATGTCTTCAACATGAACCTTCAGACCCTCTCAAACCAAAACTCCAATTGATATCAAGTTCTTCCTCAAGGAAGGAATATATCTCACATCATATAACTCCCTAACAGTCCCGTCAAACATCTTGATGTGAATACTTCCTATCCTAAGGATCTGGCATGCACGGTTGTCTTCCATGTATACCACACCACTATCCAGTTTTTTAAAACTGGAGAACCATTCCCTTCTAGGGTACACATGATAGGTCACATCACTATCCAACATCCACTCGGATTCCCCTGAATAGCTACCTGTAGGATTGATAGAAAGCGAATAAATAGAAGTATCGGAAATATTACCATCCGATATAACAATATTTGTTTCTGATGATGGTTGCTTCCCTTTTTTCTTCTGCTTATTCTTCATCCATTCGTCGAGCTTTGGACAATCTTTTTTCCAATGACCAGTCTACTTGCGCCAAGCACACTGATCTTTTCCAACTATAGGATGTCGTACTCTAGACTGTGACTTTCAATTCTTTCGGTTTGGATTCTTCCCTCTTACGACCAATGCCTCTGCTACCGGCTCAACTGAAGCCTCCTTATCCTTCTTTCGAAGCTGATAGTTCACAAGTGCAGCGGTGACCTCACTATACGAAAGGGACGCCTTCCCATTAATTAGGGTAAGAACAAAGGTCTCGTATTCCTCATCAAGCAAGGAACTCAACAATAGCAACGCCTTGTCCTTATCTGCAATCATAATATCCACATTCGTCAAATCCGCAAGAAGCTTCGTGTAGTGGTTCATGTGATCACTAATGGAGTTTTCCTTCTTCAAATGGAAGCGATAAAGCCTCCTCTTCAAATGCAAGCGATTTTCCATATCTTGGTCAAATACTTGCTCTCAAGGGTCTCCCAAATCTTCTTTGCAGAAGTCTCATTCATCACATCATACTTCAAATCTTGTGTTAAACAAGACCTAATAACACCACACGCCGTCTGATTCATCTTCTTCCAAACCTTCTCTTCAATATCATCTAGCTTGCCATCTAACTCCAAAGGGTCTTCCAAATTTTACGCGTTCAGCGCATCCAAAACTTTGCATCGCCAAAGTCCAAAGTTGTTCGTGCCATTAAATTTCTCCACATCTATTTTCGTAGAGTGGATATTCAAACTTTGAATGGTCTTCACACCAGAAGCACCACCCTCAATACCTTCTTTCCCGGCCATATTCCTCAACACACCAACAACCAATGCGGAACAAACTGAATAATAGATCCAAACTTGAGAAAGATAGATCATTTACCAAAAAGATCTCACCTTTAACTCCAATTGAAACACTAGATGAGCTTCCAAAGCGATCTACTCCTCTAAATTGCCCAAGCATAGCCCGAGCTCTGATACCACTTGTTGTGCACAGCAGAAATTTCGGCAGCACTTCTGGTGCTCGACAGGAGAGTAGATCTCAACTAAATCCCTGTTTCACAAAGAAAATAAGAACCGAAAGCAAAATATCTCAACAAAGTGGGATATCAGCTTTTCCTCTCATCAGTTCTAGGACCGACCTATCAAGGGAACCTAAACTCTCTATTACAAATCACAGCACGAACAATCAATTTTAACGTGGTTCGGCAAATTGCCTACGTCTACGGGGCAAGGAGGGAGGAGATCTACTACTAGAGGGAGAGAGTACAAATATGATTTACAATCACACAACTTAAACCCTCAAACAAAACTCTCAAATCTCACACAAAGGGGATGTCAAAAACCCTCACAAAAGCCGCTGCGTTTTCTTCACCAAGCACAACCGCCAAGCCTCGTTTTTCTCCTCTGCCTTGTGTTTTCCCCT
The DNA here is from genome assembly GCF_001876935.1 of Asparagus officinalis. Taxonomy (NCBI): domain Eukaryota; kingdom Viridiplantae; phylum Streptophyta; class Magnoliopsida; order Asparagales; family Asparagaceae; genus Asparagus; species Asparagus officinalis. The sequence goes on along the minus strand of NC_033803.1, from coordinate 30,788,506 downwards.
CCTTTTGCGCACAAAGCCGCTGCTCCCTATTTTTTCCTTGCCCTCCTAAAACCTAGAAACCGAAAAATGATTTGCAGCTATATATATTAGTTGTAAATCAATCGGGTGGGCTTTCAAAAAAAATGCAGCGAGAAAAATGGTGGCCCCCACATTTAGCCTCCCACGCGGAAAGCAAAAATGCATCCGCATCTTACTTCTGGACGTGGGTGTGGCCCACGCCCACTATCTCCTCACGTCATGTTCATAAGCTGCAAATCAATCGGGTGGTCTTTCAAAAAAATGTAGCGAGAAAATGGTGGCCCCTACATTTAGCCTCCCACGCGGAAAGCAAAAAACGCGTCCGCGTCTTGCTTCTGGACGTGGGTGTGGCCTACGCCCACTATCTCCTCACGTCATGTTCACATATAATGCCAAGTAATTTTATCTTCAACTTTAGAGGCAACAAACGGGATGGTTAAAATTTCCTCCACATCCTATTGAGTGAACATATTATTCAGTTCGTCGTCCTATTTCTGATGACCTTGGATTAATAGCTCTGCAACTCTCATGTTGGGTTTCTTCACATTTCTTGGAGATATCAGGCAGAATGTGCTTGGCCGTCCTATCCAAGGATCTCCCCAAACTTTCACAAGGCACCATCAAACAACTTTGACCAATGTTTTTCAACCTTCGATTATGCTTCTCCAACATAGAGATGGAATATTGTTGCCGAGTTTAGCTTCCAAGAAATTATTATTGGGGAAATACGCCTTGAGAATTTTATGACAAATGTTATGAGGTTCCTTTAGGATGTGTCACCCTCTCTTCACTAAACATGCTCGATTAAAGCTCTAAAGATCTCGAAAGCTTAATCCTCCCTCTTTCTTTGGAGTACACATACGTTGCCATTTGAACCAAATAATTAAGTTCTCATCTTTGTTTTGACCCTGCCAAGATTTATTCTTAATTTTTGTGAGCTTATCACAATGACTACTAGGTAGTTCGAAAACATTCATGGCAAATGTTTGGAAAGCCTGAGCCACCGCTTTGACAAGCACCTCTTTACTAGCCTTAGACAAAAATTTTCCTTTCCATCCTTTGAACTCTCTTCCAAACTCTATCTTTTGATTGCATTGAAGATGCTACTTTTGGGTCTCCTGATCATGGTTGGTAAACCTAAATATCTTTCATGATTTGCTACTACCTGAACTCTAAATGTTACAATCAACGAGCTTTAATCCTCTTGTTGAGTGTTTGAATTGAAAAACACCACTAATTTCTCAAAATTGATCACTTCTCCTGAAGCTTCTTGGTGTTTTTGAAGAATTTCTTTGAGTATCATTGTAATGCCCCATCCCGGAATCTCAGAGTCGGTACGCTATTAGATCTGATGGACTGGCCTCACAAACCACCACATGTCTTTTTAGCACGTTTTGTCCTCACTCACGCGCTCCCTGGAAAACTTCTCAGGGGGTCACCCATCCTAGAATTTCTCCAGGCCAAGCACGCTTAACTTTGAAGTTTCTAAGAATTGGGTTCACAAAAAGAAGATGCATCTTGGTGGTATGAGTATTCCAATCAAATCTATCAATACTAATCACATCACCCTCTCAAGGGTTGGGGTATTACAAACTCCCCCACTTAAACTCGCAACGTCCTCGTTGCGCCAAATCATATCATACCATCCATGTGAGATTCTAGAGGTGGCTCCTACGGCCTCAAGAGGTGGCTCCCGCCCTCTCGACGTAGCACTTTGTGTCGCATAGCACTTAGCTCTCACAATTTCGATTGGCTTTGCTCTGATACCCATTTGTAACGCCCCGCCTCGGAATCCCGGAGTCGGTACGCTATTAGATCTGATGGACTGACCTCACAAACCACCACATGTCTTTTCAGCACATTTTGTCCTCACTCATACACTCCTTGGAAAACTTCTCAGGGGGTCACCCATCCTAGAATTTCTCCAAACCAAGCACGCTTAACTTTGGAGTTTCTAAGAATTGGGTTCTCGAAAAGAAGATGCATCTTAGTGGTATGAGTATTCCAATCAAATCTATCAATACTAATCACATCACCCTCTCAAGGGTTAGGGTATTACAATCATACTTTCTTATCTCTTTGCCTTGAGGAAAAGGAGAACGTCATCTGTAAAAAAAGTAAATGGCAAACCTTGGGGCCTTCTCTATTAGCTTTGACACGTGACAAGAGATTTTCATCCTTCGCTTTCTTTAGCAAACCTAAAAGACCTTCAACGCATGGAATAAATAAGTACAGTGAGAGAGGATCTCCCTATCAAAGACCACTTGAGGGGAGAAAACATGATGGATAGACATTTAAAAGCATGGAGTAAGAGATGGACATCACACCTTGCATAATAAGCTTAACCCGTCATTCTTGAAACCCATTTTTAACGTTACAGCTCTCAGGAAACTCTATTCCACCCTATCATAAGGTTCACTCATGTTCAATTTCATATCACACTTACCCTCTCTCACTCTCTTTTATTCTTCAAACCATGGATCATTTCATAGGCAATTAAGATATTATCATTAACTTGTCTATCCCCTACGAAAGCACTCTAGTTTTCAAATATAACATAGGGAAGGATCAGTTTTAACCTAATGACCAGAGCTTTCAACACAATTTTGTAGATAACATAAGCTAGTAGGTCTAAGGTGGGACATGGATTCAGGGGAGGGTGTTTTGAGTATAAGAACAATGTATGTATGATTCATGCAATTAAGAGGAGATCCATCATTAAGAAAAGATAAACATGCACTAGTATGATAAACATGCACTAGTAATATCAGGGCCTACAATATGCCAATCATTTTGAAAGAATTTAGTAGACATACTATCACAATCAGGAGCTTTTTAATGAGCTTTTTACTCCCGAATACCCAATTGACCAATTAATTTCTTATAACGTACTCCACTTCATGTACATTAAAAGGTTTAGAAAGGTTCTCATTCATCAATGGCATGATTTTCGAATTTATGACATTTAGGAATTCATCAATGTAAAATAATTTTTTGACATTTAGGATTTCATCAATGGAAAATATTATTTGAAATATTCTACCACCACTCTCAACATATCCTCCTCTCTATTATATTCAGTCCCATTTTCATCCTTTAGCATCTTGAGAGTATTTTTTTCATCTACCTGTAGCTATGATATTCTGGAATATTGTTTTCATTTGATCTTAATTTTCTTTGTCCAAGCTATCGTTAATTTCCTTCACTAGTACATGTTCTCATGCACCCTTTGAGCCTCTTGATGGACTGTTCTATACTTCCGTCAACTGTTTGTTAAAGCTCTTTCAACATCTTCCTCATCGCCTTGAATTTGAACAGCTTGCTTTTGCATAATTGCTGATGATGATGCTAATAATATTAAGGACTATCATCAAAAATAATTCGGATGGGGCAAAGGTCACTGGAAGAATGCTTGGTATGTTATACCTTTGAAAATGATAACATATTTTTCCATGCTAACGTAGCCATAAATCTATCCAACCCCTCTCAAATAAGGCTCCCCTTTTGTTGTTTGTTGCTCCAAGTAAATCCCTCTCCTTCAAAACCTATATCTATAACTTCGCAGTCAATTTGTGGACTTGTGCAGCTAAGGTTGATTGTTGTTGATCATTAATTTTGTTACACTAACAAATAAAGACTATAATCACATCAGCTGATAAATCACACTGTAATATTTTTTATTTTTATCCCCTAAACTAAAAGAGATCTCATGAACCCCTTTATTATTCCTTCATCTAATAGGCATTGGAATCAAAATTATTAATTTAATTTATTCATTTTATCAATACAAATAGCTTAAGTTTGATGTTAAACTATAGAAAAACACCCATTCACAGCTATAATCTTCTTTAAATAATAAATTCACAGATGATTGGCTTAAGTTTGATGTTAAACTATAGAAAAACACCCATTCATAGCTATAATCTTCTTTAAATAATAAAATTCACAGATATCATTTTATGGTTGGGAGCGATAGTTATTTTTTTGTAACCAATCATTTTATAATGGAATGGAGGTAGTTGGGATCTATTTTAGATCCCATTCTTTTTCTCTAAGGGCATGTTTGTTTGCATAGAAATAATTATGAAGTAGGTGAAGTAAAAGAAGTAGATGCTACTTCTGTTACTTTTAAGTAAAAAAGTGTGTTTGGTTCTCTGAAAAACTTACTTTCAATACTTTCTTAAATGTTTATATGACGCTTACATGTCATCCTTACTTCCAAAATATTTTTCCAATCCTTAATACTCAGAAGTAGCTCGGAAGTAGTTGAAATGCATATTAATTAGGAAATAAATAACTTTTTATTATTATTTCATTTATTAGTTACTTCTAACAACTTTTCATTGATAAAATTGCTCTTAATTTTAATAATTATTTTGTAGTAATTTGTGATAGTTGTCGGCCAGCTTTTCTTTGGGATGAAGAAAATAGTTTGTCTATTAATTTTTTATCTAATTACTACGTTAATGTTATAATCAAATAAGCGAGTGAGGAGAAAAATTGGAGATTCATAAGATGGCACTAGGCTTAAGACATGGCTTAACACATGAGCGACGGGCGAAGAGCAGGGATAATTGTAGTAGAAAGGACAACTGCTCTCGAATCAGCAATGCCACATCTAACTCAAAAGGGATCGATAAGCCTTTGCACATGAAAAGAGGATTAGACTGAACGGGAATAACCCCTGTCTTAGGGAGGGAATGAAGATGGCATCGAATAAGCTCTTTGATGTTGATGCAAGTGTGCAAGTGAAGAAGAATGCTTGAGATTCCAAGTAAGGGCATTCTCCCCCTCTCCTGTGGAGCGGGATCAGCCGGTGCTGGCGCCTGCGGCAGCGCCTCTTGAGCCCCCTGCGGTTGTTGAACCGGCTGGTCAACCTCAACGGACTGCTCCCTCTCGTTGATGCTAGGAGTCTCAAAAGAGTCGAGGATTTATGGTCATCCGGAGTCTCATCGTAGGCGAGAGGTAAACAATTATTTTGAAGCTATGTGGTTGAAGGATTTTTCTTGCTCTCAAATGGCGAAGGGTCATAGCAGCATTAAACTGGTTGTAACGTGCTAGATCAAATTAAAGAGCGTGGCGTGGCTTTTAAATTGTGGAAGCAACATGTGTTAATTACTTCCTAGTGATATTTTTAAATGTTATCCAAACAAAAAAAAGTAAATGAAGTCTACTTCCATTACTTCTAAAAATATATAAAACAAAAAAAAATACTATTTCCACTACTTTCTACTTTACAGTTTTGAAAGTTACTTCTATAACTTACTTCTCACTTTCAATACTTCCATTATCCAAACATGCCCTAAATAAAGGAGGAAGAGAAAGAGGAGGACAAACTTTACGGAGGCTAAATTACTAAATTGTTATTTTTACTTGACCCTGTTTTCAAATAAGATATTTATTTATGCTTTGGTGTCAATATGATATTTTAACTTGTGCCCCGATAATAATAATGCCCTTTTTTCTCGCTAGCGGCGAGAATTCCAGCGAGCTATATTTTTATATTTTAGTAAAATGTCTTTCATCTCCTTAGCCTATTAAATTATTAAATCTACACTCTCTTTCTCCTTCAACATCCACTAATTCAAAGTTCTTCCATCATTTTACCCAATAAGATCCTCCTCCGAGCCTCTCTTTCTCCTTTAACCTCCTCCCATTCAAACCTAAACCCTAATCTAACACTAATCCAATCCCACAACAATCATCCTAGTTAATACTAATCTGAGATAGGTTTTAGGTTTGAACTAGGGCAGTTTGAAGGAGAAATGTGGGGCTCCATTAATCTACTTTTTTATTACTAAAGGGGAACAACAAAAAGCTAAAATGAACAATAATCTAAGTTATGAACAATGAAAAACTTATCTCCCTACTATCTCACTCTAAATAAACTTCCCACGATCACTCCCAATCAAATAACCAACTACTCCCTTTAGCCAACGTGCAACTCCCAGCAGTTTTTCCTTCTCCTCTAATCAATACTAGGTCTATTTACTCATATTCTCAACTTTCTTATTTACTCGAATCTTTATCTTTTCTCTCTTCGTTCTTTTTTTGGTCTGAATCCCTAACTGATCGATTGATTGATCGTTGCCGATCGCGCTGGAGAGAGGAAGGGAAATCGAGCGATTAGGATTCGATCGTCTTAGCGAACGAGGAAGAAATCGAAGAGAAAGAAGACGAAGGATTCGTCGTCATCGTCGTTTCTTCTGTCATGATCGAGGAAGGGAAATAGAAGGAGTTGGTCTAGTTCTCGACAACGGCGAAGTCAAGGCGGTCGAGGAACGTGATCTCGACGATGACGATGAGGCCGATGAAGAGAGGGACTAAGAGATCTGATCATCGCCGTTGCTGCTACTATTGCTAAGAGGAGGATCTCATCGTATTCGGGTTTGGGTTCCAAGTCGCAGTGCCATGTTTGGATCAAGTGGTGTTCGCCTGAGGAGGTAATTTTCACCCTTTTTTATATTTTTCATCAATATGAGTCTGTTTTCGAATGGCTTTTAGTTTGAGAACGAGAGTTTCTTCACTGAAACTGATTGATGATATCACGAGATCTGAGAAGGAGAACAAGAGTTTCCAAATAAATCAAGGTTTGATTTTCTAATCCTTTCCCTTTTTTATTTGTTTTTTGATTTGTTGGTTGATTTTGAAGAAACTGGTGAAGATGTTAATTTTGGAAGTTGCATTCATGAAATCGTATGTCGATTTGGTGGATTGGTGAATGGATACTCTTAGATTACAATAGATTTGTGAAATTTGTTATGTTTTAGGTTTTTTTTATTTTTTTTATTTTTATCTTTGATTCTTGATTCGTTAGTTACTGTAAATTGATGCACAGTTCCTGATCAAGTTAACTTTGTGAAATAGAGTTTTCTTTTTTTTCTGGTTTATTTTGTTAATCAGATATGAATGTTGATCCCTACAGCAGATTTTGTCAACATTCTTTTTCACAAAAAAGGATTCTTCTTGATCAGAATCATGTTACCTATACATTGGATAAAAATAGATTATGAAGGAAAAGAAATTTGTTGCTCAAAGACCCGAAAGAAGTTTAACTAATTTTACATTGTTTTGCCGGCAAAAGTGGCTGATGAAATTATGAACTTTACACCCACTAATTGCATATTTGTATACTAATAAATGACTTATACAACATTAACACGGTCTATGACTTATGAGCAGTAGTTTCATAGGCTTATGCATATTTGCGAAATATTTTATTCATTGACAGATTCAAACTCATCATGGAGCATTTCTAATGCCTAGTTCGACTCAAATATGGCCATGAAGTCCGATTGTGATGATGATTTCTGTAGGATCTAAAATAGATACATTAGAACACTAGAGGGGGTGAATAGTATTCTTTTAAAATTTATGCAAAGTAGATAATAAATTACAATAAAGGATGGCAACAATCTGAAAAATCACAATCACAAACAAGAGATTTTATACTGGTTCCACCAATCCGGTGTACATCCAGTCCCCAAGCAAATCCCGCTTGAGATTTCCACTATAATTTTGAATCAAGTACAACCGCTTGAGATTTCCACTATAATTTTGAATCAAGTACAAAATTAAAATCAAACCTGACCAATTTGCAAGTTCTTATAAATTGCAACACCAATTGACATACCCTTGCCAATTGCACACTGATCACTAGACCAAGAGATCAACCTCTCTCAAACCGAGAGAACTTTCCTTGAGTTAAACAACTCAATTCCTATAAGCCTTGATTTGAAGTGTTGTGTAGCAGTGGCTTAGGAATACTTTTAACATCTGGAAATTGCCTAAATAAAATATATTTTGAATGATGATCAAAGGCAATTTCAGTAAAGATCTTTTTCTCAAAACTTACTAAAATCTGAAATTTTTGACTTTTGAAAAATGCACAAAGAATGAAGCTTATAGGTATATAATCATGTGTTATTTTTCTGAACATATAACCTTTTTATAGCCCTTGAAAAGACAAGTTTATAAACTTTAAAAAAGTTTAAAAATGGCTATAAACTGTCAATGATTCAAACATTAACGTTCAGAAAAACTACATTAGTAGTCTACTATAATGCATAGTAGTCGACTACTCTATAATACATAAAGTCTGGAATTTAGAAACTAAAGCTTAGTAGTCGACTATTCTTCTTAGTAGTCGACTACTCTGTATTACAGAAAGTCTGGAAAACAAAAATCAAATATCAATAGTCGACTATAATTTTTAGTAGTCGACTACACTGTAAAATAAACGTTCTGTAAAACAATTTTCAAACCTCAGTAGTCGACTATATATACTTGTAGTCAACTACTCTATAAAATAAATTTTCTGTAAATCAAAATTCAAAGCTGAGTAGTCGACCATAATTCATAGTAGTCGACTACTCTGTAGTATTACAGAAACTTATATCTTGAACTTAGACTATAGTAGTCGACTATTATTCTTATTAGTCGACTATTAAAGAGTAAAAATGTTATGTATGAACTATTTTTAGACTTAATGATAAACTAAAAACTCTAATGGTTAACATAGGGGATTTCTATTATTAACCAACACACTAAGCCTGTGTTAGTGTGTTCTAATTTCTATGTGTGTGTGTGTGAGTGATCAAGGCTTGTACAAAAATTCTAAGTAAAGATAAATGTAAAAATTACATTGATGTATTTGTTCTTCATCTTCTTTACTTCATAATGCCTTGAACTCATATTGCACTTGTTTATTTTTTATGTTAAAAGCTGCAATTAAATGTTAGTGCAAATGTATAACACACATAGTGATTCTCAACATGAATAAATTGTTATCATCAAAATTATATCATGGGGACATGATATTCAACATTCTCCCTCTTTTTGATGATGACAAATAATTTATGCATATGTAAGTATATTTAAAAAATAAAAACTTAGATAAATAAATATACTTACTCCCCCTGCATAAAAGCACATTAGAGTCTACAATTCATATTGTTGAGTCTATAAAACATAAATTCTGAAAACATTCTCCCCCTTTGTCATTAGCAAAAAGAAATATATAACTATCCTAAACATATCATAATTTCCTCTTCATGAGGTAGCACTTCAAACAGATCATCCAGATTATGAACATAGTCCTGTAGGCGTATAAAATCGCTTATAGGTCCCTTAGCATAGCTCGGCACAAACCGACGAACCAACGAGGCGACGAGGTTGACGAATCGCACGCAAGCAACGGAATACATCCATTCGCGTGTGAAATCAAGCCAAGTGTTCGAAGAGTCAACGAGTCATCCAAACAAGAGCGGACTCGGACGAATCATGATCGAATCAAGATCAGTTTCGGACTCGAACTCAGAAGTGGATTTACTGCCAAATCAGGAATCGGATTTACTGCCAAATCAGGTCAACAAATCGAGTCCAGACAAATCAACCGCACAACCGAATCACGGACAAAACGGATACAATGGAAAAAACGACAAAACCCAAGGGGGGCTCGGCCAAAGCCGAGCCACCCATGGGTGGCTCGGCCCAGTGCCGGCCACCCATGGGTGGCCGACCCGTATCTGTGCGCGGGCACAGTTCAGAGAGCCTATAAATAGGCTCCCCTTTGTTCATTTAAAGAGGTTGGATTTTTTGGAGGCGAAGCCCTGCTGGATTGAAGACTCAGATCTGAAAAAGATTCAAGCTTTAGTCATTTCAAAAGGTTGGATTTTTTGGAGGCGAAGCCCTGCTGGATTGAAGACTCAGATCTAAAAAAAAATACAAGCTTTAGGGTTTCGAGGACTTGCTCATCCAGATCTGGTGCTCGGCGATCGTCAACGCCAAATAATGCAAGAGTTCGAGAGGACCGGATCTCAGATATACGTAGGTGTACTCCGGATCAAAGCTTGGCCTTTGATCCCGAGATTTGGGCGATTGTTTCCTTGGTGAACCAATCCCCCCCGGCTATTATTTCCTTGGTGAAATAATACCCGTCGTACTGCGTAGATCCGACCGGATCTAGATCTCGCGGTGGTCCACGGATAAACCCCGTAAACCCCGGCGAGGCAAAGAACCCACACAAGCGAGCGACCGCAAAACAGGAGCTCGCGATTCGTTCGACAAATAAGGAAAGTTGTAATCTTTTCATTTTTTTTTTGTTGATTTCGTTGTAACCGGATCTTATAAAAAGACCGGATCTTTGTAACCGATAAACTGTTGTCAAAGAGTGCACAATGAATTCAATAATGAAGAAAGCAACGATTTTTCCCGCGAACAATCTGGCGACCACAGTGGGAGCCACCGATCTCGCTGCCGAGATCGTTGCGTCGCAGCCGCGGATCTCAATCCCGGTCGAGGAGGAGGTCGAGTATGAATTCGACCAATAAAAGTTCGAGGAGCATCTATCATCCTCATCCGGATCTACCTCCCCTCACAAGTCCAAGAAGTCCAAGAAGTTCTCCTCCAAGAGAAAGGCTCGTTGGTACGAAGACGTCGAAAATACCAACGAAGATCTCGCCCCGTTTGATGCCAAAGTCGCATCGGGTGAGATTCCTCCAAATCCCAACCAGGTCGGATCTGCTCTGGCCAACCCTTCTGCCGCAGGGGGCGTGGTGACTCTCTCGAAGAGAGCCCGCCAAAGGCAATGTCAACGCCTTGCGAAACAATTCGCAAAGGCCATGGAGTCTGTTGACGGGATCTGCTACAACGCGGATCTGAAGAACAAGAGAGGCAAAAAGCCTCAACAATCGATGAATGGTGGTTCCTCCAAGCCGCCAACAATGGAGTGGGTCCGTGTCAAACGGAACCGATCAACGCTGGAGGAACGCATTCGCAAGCGCCGCACACTACCGGCGAATCAATCCAGACCGCCGATGATTTCCACAACTGCTCCGGGAGATCCCGCAGGACCATCCCAGAAAAGGAAGTCAGTCTTGGAGCGCCTCGGCCCAATTCCCGATGAAAAAGGCAAAGTTCCAGTTCAGGAACGTTTGGGCCCGCTGAAGAATCCCCGAACCACTCAACACGCTGGGGGTCGCCGCCACCTCCAACGTGACAAGGAGCTCAGGGCAACCAAGCGCACTACTTTGCGCATTGAAGTTCAGGAGCCCGTCGAGAATTCGCACCCACAAAGGCGCGTTTCGAGGCGCGTGACTCTCGAAAGTCCGAAGAAGGTAATTCACTCTCAGAAGGAAACGTTATCATCTGATGATGATTGCGTTATACCTGAGAAATCGCGCGAACACACGATAGGTTGCTCCGACTTTCAAACAGACGAGCTGTACTATCGTGCTGGGGGTACGAGCAAAGCCAGAAAGAGAAGTCCTCGAAGGCTAGAAAATCGGTGCCCTTGTTCAAAGCTCATTCGGGCGGAACTGTCTGAGTGCAACTGCATCAAGGCAGTCACCGAGAGAGTTTTGGTGTTCGAAAGGCTTAGTACCGAGGCGCCAAAACCAAGGCATAGGCGTTTCCGGCAAAGAAGAACGGTGGTTGAAGATGGAGAATTTCCGAGGGTCACCACCAACATGACCAGCAGAGGGAGATCGGCATGGGATAATCTCGAGTCGATCCTAAAAGCATCCCGGCCTAGAACTCGTCTGCAGTCCGGAACCATTGCACGAGGAACTTATGGTAGGGTTCGGACAAGAACACCTTCAGAAGATGAAGAATCAGATGCCTGCTCTGCGGTCGCATCAGATAACACGGTATCCAGCGATGGACAACCCTGCGAGTCATTCATGATAAGCGCGGAACAAGTGGCCAAGATGCTCGAAGACGCCTTAGCCAAGCAACAGGAGAGCTTCAGGTTCGAAATGCAGATGGCCATGCAGAACATGAGGGAAATGCATGACCAGCAAATCCGAGCGCTGACAAACCAGCAAGGCGAACCAAGCCGCCGTAATCAATTCGTTCAGGAAGAGGATCACACGGATGCTGATGAAGCTCACAATGCCAATAATCCTCCCGTCAATGCAGGGGGTGGTAATAAGGATGCTAGTCGTAATGCCACACTTCCGCCTCAGAATCGTGCTAACGAAAACACAGGCGAAAGTCTGAAGATCAAGAACCTCGAGAGCAAAATCAACACATTGATCTCCGCTCACGAGACGAAGAAAACAGGCATTCCCTGTCCATACCCAAGAGAGTGGGAATCGATCCTATATCCGGCGAAGTTCAACCTAATTAACTTCACGCCATTTGATGGGAAGGGTTCACCCACTCAGCATTTGATTTACTTCAAATCGTACCTGGGTGTCATCTCCGGTAATGAGCCTCTGATGGTACGGTCCTTCGTTGGTACTCTTCGTGGAGCCGCCTTCGATTGGTATCGTCGCCTCAAGCCAGGAAGCGTGAACAACTGGGACGACATGGAAACTAAGTTCCTCACCAATTTCTTCGATGACGACACCGAGGTATCTATCGGATCATTGCTCGATGAGAAGCAGAAAGACGGGGAGTTAGTCGACACCTTCGTCAAGAGGTTCCGGAACAAGGCGATGAACTGTCAGGACCCAATCACTGAGGAGTTCATCCTCCAGACTTGCCACAACAACCTTGCACTGGACGAGTTGGAAGCAATGGGAACAGCGCCGTCTGACACTTGGAAAGACTTGAAGGTGCGCGGTGAATAAGCCGAACGCTTCCTCCGAAGGAAGAAGGCCGAGAGGAACCGACCGACAGTTAATCCGCTCAACTCAAACTTCGCCTCTCGTGGTAAGGGCAAGGCACCTGCAGCTGCTGATGATGCTAATCAAACGTCACAACAGCAATCCCGAAGGCAGCAAAAGACTTCGGGTCCGAGACTCCAAAGAGAGTATTCCTTCAAGGACGAAGACGTTCCAGCCATCTTCGAATCCCTCCTGGGAAGCAACAGGATCAAGCTACCACCTATCACAAATCAGGAGGAAGCTGACAACACTACGGACCCAAAGTACTGTGCATACCACAGGAGGGTCGTTCATCCCACCAAGGATTGCTTTGCTCTCAAGAATAGCATTCAGACCTTGGTTGAAGCCGGCGTCATATCGCTCAGATAAGCCAAATAAGAACGGCAAGACTCCAAAGAGTATACGAGTATAAACTGTTTCTCAATACTCCGACAAGTATAAGAGTATAAACTACTTCTTAATACTCCAATAGGTATATGAGTCTAAACTGTTTCCCACTTTTAACGGGAAGTTCCTAGGGAATATTATGCTAATATTCTTAAGGATAACCCGGTCAGGTAACTGAGAATAATGTCCGAACTAGTTCCACAGAGGAAGCTGGGGGTGGACGATTCATGTAACGGAAAGTTCCTAGAGAATCATATATTCTTAAGGATAACCTGAACATGCGATTGAGGATAACGTACTCCTCGTTACACCCAGTTTTGTAAGAAAGCTGGGGGTGGATAATTCGTGTAACGGGAAGTTCCCAAAAGAATGTTAATATTCTTAGGGATAACCCGATCAATATGAACAAAGTGATGAACACTAAATCTCTCACCGATCAGACTAATTGACGGTGGGACCACCAAATTCGATCAAGTTTAATCCAATCAAACTTACGCTATGTTCGTGCACTCAACACTTTCATATTTAGAGTCCGGATATAATAAATCTTGATCTGTCACCTGGTCAAACATTTCTACAGTTAGGACCACAACCAAAATCCCCCTCTCGATTCCTCCAATGAACGAGAGGTCCACAGATCGAGCGATCAAACCTTCCTACAGTTAGGATCGTCTCAAACCTCCTAATTGGTCAAACCTTCTTACAGTTATAAATCTCCCAATTGGTCAAACCTTCTTACAGTTAGGACCACAGTCAAAATCCCCTCTCGATTCCTCCAATGAACGAGAGGTCCACTTTCAAATCGAGTGATCAAACCTATCTACAGTTAGGGTCATCTAAAACTCCTGTTTGGCCAAACCTTCCTACAGTTAGGGTCAAAACCATAATTTACTCTCGATAAACGAGGAATTCATCTTTAGTTCGGTAATCAAACCTTCCGACAGTTAGGGTTATCCGAATCTTTTTGATTCTCGGAGTGGAGATCCCACTCTCAGTTTCACCTTTCCGGATTCTGGGGTGGAGATCCCACCTCGAGTCTCCTTTCCAGCTGAAGATAGAATATAAAATTCTTCTTCAGTGTCGGGAGATAGAATATAAAATTCTTCCTCTCCCATTTCGGGTTCGTCTTTGCCCCAAGAGAAGACACCACCTTTTTCAACTCCCAAAATCTGTGCCTCACAGGTACTAGGAAGTTTATCCCGAATCCTAAGCAGCGATAAGTCTGCACCTAACATGCGCTGCCGGTTTAGTCTTTTTCCGTAGAAAAAGACACCAGAGTTCGGTTCTGGGGTATTCTATCCTGAAACCTAAGCAAGGATAAGTCTGCGCCTGACACGCGCTGCCGGTTAGTTCTTAACCGTTTAAAAAGAACACCCGTTCACATATTCGACATTGTGACAGGTTGTTATTAATAACACCAGAATCCATGCCTTACACGCATGGGGAATTTCATCCTGAATCCTAAGAAAGGATATGCCGACGCCTAACACGCGTCGCCGGTTTAGTCTTTCTCCGAAGAAAAAGACACCAGAGTTCGATTCTGGGGAATTTTATTCCGAAGCCTAAGTAGGGATAAGTCAGCGTCTAAAACACGTTGCTGGGTAGCCTATTCCCATAACAATGGCGAAGTCTACGTATTCCGAGTCGTAGCATCAAGTCTAAGAGAGTTCATTCTCTTAGCACAACGTTACATGCGGAACGGATTTAGACAATCCGCATGCTAGCCCGACTCAAACGGTAGTCGGTAAAGGCTAATCAAACCCGGTAAAGGCTGGGGGTTAGCCAAAAATCCTGAAGTCAACACCTAACACGTGTCGCCGGGTAGCCTATTCCCGTAACAAATGGTAAAGCCTATGTATTCAACATCATAGCACAAAGTCTCAGAGAATTCACTCTCTTAGCACAACGTTACATGCGGAACGGATTTCGACAATCTGCATGCTAGCCTGACTCAAACGGTAGTCGGTAAAGGCTAATCAAATCCGTTGATGGCTGAGGGTTTGCCAAAAATCCTAAAAGTATTATGGTCAATCATTTCAAACGGAATGAGGAATCATAATAAAGATAAAGATAAAAACCAGTTCCACTAAAAAGATCAAAAGTCAAAACATTCAGCAAATAAAATCAAACCAAGTGCAGATACAAAGAGACATCTCAAATCAGATCTAACAAACTGAAGGAAGCAATCTTAGCCTTAACAATGGCAAGTTTCTCGGCGTGTTCCACTCGAACCCTCTCTTCTTCTTCCTTCTGAAGCTTGGTAGCAGCATTGGCGGTTACGTCTTCTCAGCGCAACGCGTGAAGAACCTCCAGCTCTCCTCTATAAACATTTTGAACCCTGGCGCTCTCGAGTTCGAAATCTTTTAGAGTCCTCTCCCCTTGGACGGTCCTGACCCCCCGTCCCATCAGCAATGTCGTTATAAGCATCCATCTTACTCTGCAGACGACGTTGCCGTTCGTACAAGTTCGCAACGATGACTTCTTGCTCCGATATGCGTCTCGCTCGGGCCTTACGCTCTCGCACCCTCTGAGTCTGAGCATCGATCATAAGCGGCGTGGCCTCATCATGCGGGTCGAAGTCTACTAGCTCCTCCAAAAGATATATGAGTTCCTCTAAGCAGGTCAACCTGACCTCACATCGTCCAGCTAGCCGGATGCCACCTACATGCTCAATGTCTTTAAGACTATCTGCTATGAAAGGGAGCATATCATAATGTCTTCTCCGTCCGGAACTAATGGCGGTGAGCGTTTGTTGTATAACCTTCTTTACTTTTTGGAGGATGTCCTGCAAAGATTCGGAGACCAGGAAGACAGATTCTTGGTCAGACATAATTGCAGCAATGGGATCCTTTTCCCCTTCATCGTCGGATATTAGGATGATTTCGGGACTCAACCGAGGAAGTGGACCGATAGCCTGTCTGGTGGAAACCGAAGATAAAACATCCCCACGACGTCCGTTCACCGCATGAGATGAAAATGCTCCGGAAGGATGCTCAACTGAAAACAAGCAATGAAACGTTTGTTAATTCTAGTTATAAAAGGAAATTGAACTCATCTTACGAATGGGTAAGATAGAGTCGTTGCCTTATAATGGGTGAGACGATTTGGCCACGTTGTGCATTCATAAGATAGGGTATATCGACAATATATCCCTACCATATAAGGCACAATGCAGCGTCAAAACGCCCCCTTTATTTTGAGATATGGTTTTGACCAAGCAAAACACAACGGGGAGTAAAAAAGACCAATTTGCAAATTTCCAAGAAAAAATGGACTAATATGTAAATTTCCAAAAAAAATAGCTCACCGGCATAAGAGGAAGGCACGCCATCAGCCGACGCGGTAGAGGATTGACCCCTCGTAATACGAGACATGGCAATCTGCAAAATAAATTAAGGGATCAGATCCAAAAAAAAAAGTTCCTCCTTTTATTGCAATTCTCTACCCTCTGAGAGGTGAGCTCGAGGCGCCAAATCTTAATCCTAACCCTCGCATGCGACCCCACAAATTCATAAATTGAATTAAGCATAAAAAATGCTAAAATAGTTGAAGATTTACCTGAGGGAAAGCTCGTGGATTTTTGAGGGATTTTTCAGTCTAAGATCCAAGGGAATAATGGATCTAGGGTATTTATAAAGATTTGAACGCTCGAGGGAAGAGAAAAGTGAAAAAGAAAGAGAGAGGGGGGCCGGCCCTAGTAAGGGGTAAAAAACCCTCTTTTATAATGTTGAACCAAGGCCTAGTTGAACCGGACCAGACCAAGTTGAACCGGACCAGACTTGGTTTGAACCAGAATTCAAATTGAAGCTGAATCGAGCATCGAAACAACTTCAAATCGACCGAGGGTTTAGTCCTTGGTTTATTCTTGCCTCTCCCACATATTCGGAAGGATCAGAAATTTTTTTGAGCCGAATTACTGCCTTTTTTGGCTCATTATCAAGCCGGTTCAACTCATTTGGGCACAGAAAATACTCCAATAAGGTATATGAGTATAAACTATTCCCTATTTTTGGTTGAGAAGTTCCTGGAGAATATTTTTATAAATATTCCTTAAGGATAACTCAACAACACTACGCCGGACAACGCGTCGCAAATAAAAAAACTCAACGCCAACAATCGATGGTCAGCTAAAGATTAAAAAATCAGGAATCGACTTCAAGTTTAAAATTCCAACAACGGTCAGACAATAAATGCAGCACCGGAACTCTTACAGACATTCGACAAAGCACCGAATAGCCTGAAGGATTGAAGGAATCAAGAACAGAAGCCATTCCAAAGTACCGTTACACCAAGATGAGGTTGGGACAGTCAATACCAAAGTATTCTAGACTCTTCTATAAAAGAACGAGGCTGAAAATACTCTTGGAGGGGGATCTGTAGGCGTATAAAATCGCTTATAGGTCCCTTAGCATAGCTCGGCACAAACCGACGAACCAACGAGGCGACGAGGTTGACGAATCGCACGCAAGCAATGGAATACATCCATTCGCGTGCGGAATCAAGCAACCGGTTCGGGAGTCAACACGAGTCATCCAAACAAGAGCGGACTCGGATGAATCACATCGAATCAAGATCGTTGTCGGACTCGAACTCAGAAGTGATTACTGCCAAATCAGGAATCGGATTTACTGGCCAAATCAGGTCAACAAATCGAGTCCAGACAAATCAACCGCACAACCGAATCACGGACAAAACAGATACAACGGAAAAAACACAAACCCAAACACCCTGAGGGGCTCGCCGAAACCGAGCCACTTCAGGGTGGCTCGGCCAAGCCGAGCCACCTGAGGTGGCTCGGTGGCCGAGCCACCCAGGTGGCTCGGCATGAGCCGAGCCACCTAGGGGTGGCCGGCCACTTGTGGCCGAGCCACCTCAGCCCAGATCTGTGCCTGGGCACAGATCTGGGTGCCTATAAATAGGCCATGTGGTTCATTTGTTCAAGGGTTGGATTTTTTGGAGGCGAAGCCCTGCTGGATTGAAGACTCAGATCTAGAAAAAAAGATTCAAGCTTTAGGATTTCGAGGACTTGCTCATCCAGATCTGGTGCTCGGCGATCGTCAACGCCAAATAAGACAAGAGTTCGAGAGGACCGGATCTCAGATCTACGTAGGTGTACTTCGGATCAAAGCTTGGCCTTTGATCCCGAGATTTGGGCGATTGTTTCCTTGGTGAACCAATCCCCCCCGGCTATTATTTCCTTGGTTAAATAATACCCGTCGTACTGCGTAGATCCGACCGGATCTAGATCTCGCGGTGGTCCACGGATAAACCCCGGCGCAGGCAAAGAACCCACACAAGCGAGCGACCGCAAAACAGGAGCTCACGATTCGTTCGACAAATAAGGAAAGTTGTAATCTTTTCATTTTTTTTGTTGATTTCGTTGTAACCGGATCTTATAAAAAGACCGGATCTTTGTAACCGATAAACTATTATCAAAGAGTGCACAATGAATTCAATAATGAAGAAAGCAATGATTTTTCCCGCGAACAAGTCCATAACTTCATCCATCCAAATAGGTAGGCAAAGACTTCTCATAAAAACCAAAAGTTCCACAATGTTCATCACCATAATCTGTTTAAAATATATATAGCACATGAATTAACTTTTCAATCATCATAAACGCAACATAAAATTCAATCCCATAAAACATACTAAAGTTAAAGCAACATAGTAGCAACACAACACATATTACATATGTCTTAAAAAACAAATAACTACGACATAGTTTGTGACATTCAAACTCAAACAACCAACATAACACATATTACCATTGTTTTAATACTAAACATAAAATTATCCAAATCTAAATGATGCATGCGAAGTCTTCTAAGGTGCTGGAGGTGGTTGATGTCCTTGAAAGAAAGCACTGAGCTTCATATCCAAGGTATCAAACTTCATATTCATTGTGTCAAACTTCATCTCCAGAATATCAAATTTGTTGGTTAAGGTCTCTTGATTTTTCAGCATGAGCACATTTTGATCAAACACGGTTTTTTGACCCACTTCCAAATCTAGTATTCTAGCAGACATTGTATTGTATTATGCATCTGAGAAACAAGAGGATTCATGTATTTGTGATATTGGTGGTGGAATATGAGAGGAGGAGGGTCCAGCTTCATCAGTGTTTTGTGGTTGGGGTTGATTTTCTGTTTTAGGTTGATGTTGAGGTTCATCTTGGTGAATTTCAAAGTTTGTTAATTTCATCCTAGTTAGGGCATTAGAATCAAAGAATTCAATGGAACGAATGACAGAATTTTCAGACTCAATATTAACATGAAATTTATCAAAGATTTTTGTTAAAAATGCACCGTAAGGAAGAAATCCTATTGGTATTGTCAGAAGATTATCAAAATAAACTTCAGCCCAATTAACTTGGATATTCCCCATTATAGTATATGATGCTTTTTCTAAGTCTAGGGAAATAAAATGGAAACTTCTAGTTTTTGGAAACAGGTTATAAGCTAAGATTCGGGCAATGAAACGAGGAATTGGACGTAGCTTATTTGAATTATTCAATGGTTTACTATAACCAGGAAGAAAAATATGATTGGATAGTAATTCTGAATCATTCATTCTGATTGACCTAAGAGTACTATAACCAGGAAGAAAAATATGATTGGATAGTAATTCTGAATCATTCATTCTGATTGACCTAAGAGAGACTCCTCAGAAAGGAATGCTAAAATTTTTTCTAATTGACTTAGAAGTCAAGTCAATTTCTACTCCTTTGACAAGAGTTCTAAGCTTCAGTTCCACTAATAGTTCCTATACGTTCTATATTAGTATAGAACAATTGAACTAGAAAAGGATATGTAGGTTTTCTATTTTCAACAGAGAATAATTCAAGTAACCCCACATTTTCAAAATATGATCCAAAATTCCATTGGATAAAATCATCAAATTTCACAAATCGTCCTGGAAGAACTTCAAATGTGGATATTTTGTTAAATTCTTCAAGTAAATCAGGACTTTTTAAATATATGATGATTTTATCATTAACATTAGTATGAACTTGCTTAGCTTTCTTAGCTCTAGACATGATTTAAATATATGATGATTTTATCATTAACATTAGTATGAACTTGCTTAGCTTTCTTAGCTCTAGACATGATAAATCATAAATATACCAAAAGATGAGAAAGATCAAGTTGAGAAATTACCAAAAACAGATGAAACCCTAGGATTAGTCGACTATTATTGGATGTAGTCGACTACACAGACTGTCAAACTAAAGAAACCAAAGTATTTGATGAAGATTTTGAGAAGAAAAACGAAAATTTGATGATGCCCTAACTTGGATTCAATGGGTTCTGAAGAGGGCAAGAAGAGAGATCGGTTATGAAAAGAAGAAGATGGGTTTTGTGTTTTTGATTTTTCTTTAGAATAAAAATTGTAATTTGTATGGTTAGGATTAAATTAATAACAAATAAATGGTGAAGATTTGCTCTTAAATATGTGGCTAGGATTGATGGGATTAGAATCAATGGTTGAGATGAAAATCCAATATGCTGAAAAACTAAGTTTGGAAAAATCTGAGGTTGTAGTCGACTACTAAGAAAATTAGTCGACTACACTGTAATTGATAGAACTCTGGATTTCAGATTAAACACAGATTACTCGACTATTAAGAGAATTAGTCGACTACACTGTAATTGACAGAAAGTTAATTTTTAGATTTTAACTCATAGTAGTCGACTACTAAGCAAATTAATCGACTACGCTAAAATTTACAGAACAACTTATATGCAAAGCTTGTGCATGTAGTCGACTATAGGTAAAATTAGTCGACTATAAAGGGTATGTATGCATATGTATTTATTTTAAAACTTTAATTTAAATCTTCAATTGAACATATACCTAATTCCCTTCTTAATTTAACATGAATTTCTTCTTTTAAGGGTTTTGTTAATATATCTGCTATTTGTTTATTAGTAGATATAAATTCTAATAAAATATCACCTTTAAGTACATGATCACGTAAGAAATGATGTCTAATATCAATATGTTTTGTACGTGAATGTTGAATAGGATTTTTTAGATAAATTGATTGCATTTGAATTGTCACACATTATGGATGATATGGGACAATTTATGCCATAATCAAATAATATTTGTTTCATCCATAATACTTGAGCACATGCTAGACTTGTAGCAATATATTCTGCTTCAGTCGTTGATAATGATACTGAATTTTGTTTTTTACTAAATCAAGATACAAGTGAATGTCCTAAGAAATGACATGTTCCACTTGTACTTTTTCTATCGGATTTGCATCTGGCAAAATCAGCATCACTATAAGATAATAAATCAAATGTGCTATTCTTTAGATAAAATAACCCATAATTTGTAGTATCTTTAAGATATCTAAAAATTCTTTTCACGGCTTTATGGTGTGATTCTTTAGGATTAGATTGAAATCTAGCACATAAACATACACTAAACATAATATCATGTCTACTAGTAGTAATGTAAAGAAGTGATCCAATCATACCTCGATAGAGCTTTTGATCAATATTCTTACCATTTTCATCTTTGTCAAGAGATATAGTAGTACTCATTGGTGTTGGTTTGCTTGTTGTATTTTCCATTCCAAAGCGTTTGAGTAATTCATTAGCATACTTGCTTTGATTGATGAATATTTCATCTTTTAATTGTTTGATTTGATGTCCAAGGAAGAAATTAAGTTCACTCATATGACTCATTTCAAATTCATCCTGCATAGTCTTAGCAAACTCTTGACAAAAATTGTTGTTAGTAGAACCAAAAATAATATCATCTACATATATTTGAATTAATAATATATCTTTATTTATTTTCTTAATAAATAATGTTGAATCAACCTTTCTAATTTTAAAACCTGAAGTTAAAAGAAAATTCTTTAATCTATCATACCAAGCACGAGGTACTTGTTTAAGATCATATAAAGCTTTCTTAAGTTTAAAAACATGGTTAGGAAAACTTTCATGTTTAAAACTGGAAGGTTGTTCTACAAAAACTTTTTCTTTTATAAAACCATTTAGAAAAGCACTTTTAACATCCATTTGAAATAGTTTAAAATTCATAAAAGATACAAAAGCAAGTAAAATTCTAATAGATTCTAAATGAGCAACCGGTGCTATGTTTCATCATAATCAATACCTTCTTCTTGATTATATCCTTATGGAACTAATCTTGCTTTGTTTCTAACAACTTGACCAGATTCATCTAATTTATTTCTAAAAACCCATTTTGTTCCAATGATTGATTTATGTTGAGGTCTAGGTATAATATCTCAAACATTATTTCTTGTAAATTGGTTAAGTTCATCTTGCATAGCAATTATCCAAAAATCATCAAGTAAGGCTTCTTTTATATTTTTAGGTTCAATAGTTGAAATAAAAGCAGTATGAGCAATTAAATTAAAATAAGATCTAGTAGTTACTTTATCAGAAATATTACCAATAATTAAATCATGTGGATGATTTTTAACTTCTACAAAATTCTTTGGTAAATCATTTTGTAAATTTTCATCTTTTAAAGCATCTATCATTGGGGTATCATTGATAGTATCAAATTCATCATCATTGTTTGAAACAATAGGTGTTATTGTAAAAATTTCATCAAAAGAAACATGCATTGATTCTTCAATAACTAAAGTTCTTGTATTGAATATTATATAAGATTTACTATGTTTAAGACCATCAACTAATAAAACATTGTCAATAAAAGGTTTATTTGGATTACCGACAATTCCAAAACCGATAACTTTTCCTTTGTTGTTATCTTCAAAAGTGACGGTACTGCCATCCTTATTTTGAAAAGATGACAACAATTATATGTTTCCAGTCATATGTTTAGAACAACCGCTATTCAAAATCCACCTATCTTTTTTGGGTACCTGAAATGATAAACATTTACAAATTTGGTACCCATGCTTTGTTGTGTCCATGAAATTAGCCTTTAGGAAACCAAACTCATGAAGAGTTTGATTTGCCTATATAGTTAGTTGATAAACAAACATTTTTAATATAATCAGAAATATAAAAAATTTTATAGAATGAAGTTAATTCTTTAGGCACCCAAATCGAAAAGAATTTTAATTTTATTTTACATATATCATTATTTATATTACAAGAAGATTTTACAAAAATGGTTTTCTTAGATATATTTATATTAACTTGAAAACCTAACCTTTTGTCTTTTGAGAATCTTTTTAAAAAGAAAGTATTTTATTAAGATTTTCTTTACCTTTATTGAATTTACTAATATTTAAACATATATCATCATATTTTAATTTAATAGAAGAAATATCTTTATCTAAACTATTAATGTGAATATTTAAATTATTACATTCTAATTTTAGATAAACGTTCTCATTGGATAAACATTGATTTTCTTTAAGCAAGAAAAAATTTTCTTCTTTCAATTTAATTTCTTGAGAGTTAGAATTTGTAGATGAATTAAAATATAAAATTTCTTCAAGTAATCTTTTATTTTCTCCTTTAAGAAAATTATGTGAAGTCTTTAATCTCCAAAAAAAATTTATATAATTCATTAAAAGCATCTAAAAGTTCTTCATTATCACTTACTTCATCTTGTGCCATAAAGCATATATGAGCACTTTCCGTTTCTTCAATTTCTTCATCTGAAGATGAATTATCACTATCATCTCATGTAGCCGTCATAACTTTCCTTTTCTTGTTGCTTTGAATATTGTTGAAGTTGTTGAAAAATTTGATTTTTACTTATTGTAGGCGTCTAAAATTGCCTATGAGAGCCCGCACGAAATTCAAAGCAATGAATTGCCGAGTCAAGAAGACTCACCTAAGCAGCTCGTGCGCGCCGATCAACGCGCGTACGTCAAATCAGCTCGTGCGCGTCGGTCAACGCGCGTACGTCAAATCAGCTCGTGCGCACCGGTCAATGCGCGTACGTCAAGTCAGCTCGTGCGCACCGGTTAACGCGCGTACATCAAATCATCTCGTGCACGTCGGTCAACGCGCGTACTTCAAATCATCTCGTGCATGTCAACCACCTCGTGCACGTCGGTCAACGCGCGCACGCCAATTAGTCCACACGCATCGATCAATACACGTATATTAACTAAAGCGCGTTCGACGATCGGTCTTGCGGCGAAGCATACAAGTCAACAAATCGGCCAAACACGTGAAAAGAGAAAATCTCGGAAGAAAGGGAACATAAAAGAATGAGTCGGCAAAACTGCGCGAGCGCAGGACGAAATAAACCGACCCGCGCAAGCGCGGGACGGATCAATCCGACCTACACAAGTGCAGGTCGGATCAATCCGACCTGCACAAGTGCAGGTCGGATCTGATCCTACCCGCACAAGTGCAGGTCGGACCAATCCGACCTGTACAAGCGCAGGTCGGACCGATCCGACCCGCGCAAGCGCAGTACGGAACCCGAAACGTGTTTTGACGGTTTTGATGCTGTTTTCGTAGGATTTATCTGTTCCAGGAGTTTCTAACTGACTTGATATCATCTCCAAACGTGGTTAGGTGGTTGTTAACTGAAGATAGAGCCAAATCACTTGTTTTCATCCAAATAACCGCTTCCGAAGCCCTATAAATACAAGCATAGGGCCTCCTTTCAGGGGAGGACGAATATTTATCAAGACGTGGAGGTGCTGCTGGATTGAGGAGTCAAGGAGCACGAATTTCAGTGAAGACAAATCAGATCCTGGCGAACTTCGGCATAAAGAAGGAGCTATTCGAAGGATCTGAACCCCGTCCGTCCGTCCCTTGAGATTAGGCTTGGTCTTAATCTCGAGAAGAGCCCTGATTTCGCTTGGTCGATCTCAGCGCTTCAAATCAAATACTTCCTCGGTGAAGATGAAGTTCTGCCGAATTTTTCATTAACCGGATCCAGATCTAAGGCGGTCCACGGAAAAACCCCGGCACCGGCAAAGATCTCACGCAAAGCAGCGGGTGATAAACGTCCTCTGCGTTTGTTTTAGTATTGATAGATTTGATTGGAATACTCATACCACCAAGATGCATCTTCTTTTCGGGAACCCAACTCTTAAAAACTCCAAAGTTAGGCGTGCTTGGCCTGGAGAAATTCTAGGATGGGTGACCCCCTGGGAAGTTTTCCAGGGAGCGCGTGAGTGAGGACAAAACGTGCTGAAAAGACATGTGGTGGTTTGTGAGGCCAGTCCATCAGATCTAATAGCGTACCGACTCCGGGATTCCGGGGCGGGGCGTTACAGTTTTGACGAGAGTTGTGAACTTTTATTTTCATTGTGTAAAAGTCTTATAAAAAGATAATCTTTTTTTTTTTGTTTTCATTGTAACGACTGAAGTTGTAATGAATACCGCAATGAATACATCAATTTTCGACGTAAACACTTATTCTTCAACAATGAACATTCTTTCTTCATATCCTAGTTTGTTACACTTGAAACAAAGTAAGTTACTTGAATTTGAATTCTTTGATTTAAACATACCTCGTTTTATGAATTTTCTAAATTTGCGTGCAAACATGCTCATTTCTTCATTATTATCTGAATCTTCTTTATCAGAAGTAGCATTGAATGCAAGCACTTTCTTATTCTTTGTTTCATCCTCATTCTTTCTATCTTCAATTTGAACTTCATAAGCCATAAGATTGCTGATAAGGTTTTCAACCCGTAAGAGTTGACAAATCATTTGCTTCTTCAATTGTGGTAACCTTCTTTTCCCATTGTGGAGTAAGTGAACGTAGTATTTTTCTTACCATCTCCACTTGAGTATATGTTTTACCAATACCAATGAGAGAATTAGTGATGTCGGTGAATCTTGTAAACATTTCTCCAATGGTCTCATTTTTCTTCATCTTGAATAATTCAAATCTGTGTACAAGAACAGAAATTTTAGATTCTTTAACTTTATTTGTACCTTCATGAGTTACCTCTAGTGTGTGTCAAATATCATAGGCAGATGTGGCTGTTGACACTCTATTGAACTCATTCTTGTCAAGTACACAGAATAGTGCATTCATGGCTTTGGAGTCCAAGTTTGCATTGTTTCTTTGAGATGTAGTCCATTCTGAGAAAGGGGTTGTCAGCTTCTCATATTTCGTTTCCACAATGTTCCAAAGTTCATAGCCAATTGAATGGAGATAGATTTTCATTCGGTACTTCCAATAGTTGCAGTTCAATCCATCGAACATTGGTGGATGATTTGTAGAATGACCCTTTTTAAATTATGATGTATTTGTTGATGCTATCTTTAACCTTGCTCTGATACCAAATGTAGGATCTGAAATAGGTACACTAGAATACTAGAGGGGGTGAATATTATTCTTTTAAAATCTATGCAAAGTAGATAATAAATTGCAATAAAGAATGGTAACAATCTGAAAAAATCACAATCACAAAAAAGAGATTTTATACTGGTTTCACCAATCCGGTATACATCCAGTCCCCAAGCAAATTCTGCTTAAGATTTCCACTATAATTTTGAATCAAGTACAAAATTAAAATCAAACCTGACCAATTTGCAAGTCCCTGCAAATTGTAACACCAATTGACAGACCCTTGCCAATTGCACACTGATCTCTAGACCAAGAGATCAGTCTCTCTCAAACTGAGAGAACTTTCCTTGAATTAAACAACTCAATTCCTATAAGCCTTGATTTGAAGTGTTGTGTAGCAGTGGCGTAGGAATACTTTTAACCTCTGGAAATTTCCTAAATAATATGTATTTTGAATGATGATCAAAGGCAATTTCAGTAAAGATCTTTTCTCAAAACTTACTGAAATCTGAAATTTTTGACTTTTGAAAAATGCACAAACAATGAAGTTTATAGGTATATAATCATATGTTATTTTTCTAAACATATAACCTTTTTATAGCCCTTGAAAAGACAAGTTTTTAAACTTTAAAAACGTTTAAAAACGGCTATAAACTGTTAATGATTCAAACATTAACATTTAGAAAAACTGCATTAGTAGTCGACTATAATGCATAGTAGTCGACTACTCTGTAATACAAAATGTCTGGAATTTAGAAACTAAAACTTAGTAGTTGACTATTCTTCTTAGTAGTCGACTACTCTGTATTACAGAAAGTCTGAAAAACAAAAATCAAATATCAGTAGTCGACTATAATTGTTAGTAGTCGACTATATTGTAAAATAAACATTCTATAAAACAATTTTCAAACCTCAGTAGTCGACTATATTTACTTGTAGTCGACTACTCTATAAAATAAACGTTCTGTAAATCAAAATTTAAAGCTGAGTAGTCGACTGTAATTCTTAGTAGTCGACTACTCTGTAGTTTTACAGAAACTTATATCTTGAACTTAGACTACAGTAGTCGACTATTATTCTTATTAGTCGACTATTAAAGAGTAAAAATATTATGTATGAACTATTTTTAGACTTAATGATAAACTAAAAACTCTAATGGTTAACATAAGGGATTTCTATTGTTAACCAACACACTAAGCCTATGTTAGTGTGTTCTAATTTCTGTGTGTGTGTGTGTGAGTGATCAAGTCTTATACAAAAATTCTAAGTAAAGATAAATGTAAAAATTACATTGATGTATTTGTTTTTCATCTTCTTTACTTCATAATGCCTTGAACTCATATTGCACTTGTTCATTTTGATGTTGAAAGCTGCAATTAAATGTTAGTGCAAATGTATAACACACATAGTGATTCTCAATATGAATAAATTGTTATCATCAAAATTATATCATGGGGACATGATATCCAACAATTTCCATAGTGTTCAAGATGGTATGTGAGTTGAACTAATTCAATGTTCAATTTTTAGAAACCTGATCGAAGTGCTAACCTTTTACATGTTACTTGATAATTAAAGGTGCATTTCGTAGTAAGTTTGTGAGTATTAAACTTTGAGTGTGCTTGACATGAATCCTGTCTAGCAAGTTACCGGTAAGAATTCTTCATAATTAAATATTAATTATGCAGTTTAATCTCATGCATGCACAACTAAAAAAGCAATCTTTAAAAGGTTTTGTTGACCAGGGAAGTGCTCAGAAGAAGGGATAAAAATGTTTTACTCTAAGGTGTAGCATTTATCAAAGAGTAAAAGAAAACATATCCTGAAGAACATAGTTATACAAATCTGGAATATCTATATGAACTTTTGACAACAGATCTATGTGCTTATCTACTGATTAAGGAGAAATGAAAGGTGAGTTATTGAAAAGCCCCTAATATTTGTATGGTTCTCTGATCAAATTCACCTGTTGATGCAGTCTTCGGTATCACCTTCTCCATCCAGACTACCTATATTTTCGAATAAGGGAGCTGCAGAAGAATTTTAAGCTTCATGTTGTTCTGTGACATGTTGATGTGGTAAGCTTAATTGATTTTAGTCTTCATACATGGATCACTAATCTTTCTTGCTTGAAGCTGAGGGCTAACTTTAATATAAGTATTGTTTCTAGGTGGAAGAAAAACCATATGATGTAGTTAGATTTGGTGAAGTTTGAGAAGTTACTAAGTTAGTCTTACTGTAGTTTTTAATTAGTTGGGTGATATCTATTTGCTCATCTCTTCGTGTTTCAGGAAGATGTAATTAAACCTTTACTTGACGTTACGAAAACATCAATTACTGCTTCATGATTGCACCCTTCTATGTGGTTGGAGGTATGGTATTTTCTTGCAAGATTTTGTGTGTCTTTGTAGATTGACACTATGTTAATTTTGCGACATATAAATATTGGTAAGATTTTTTTTCATTGTTTCCTATTGTCAAGAACGATTAAATGATATTGAAAGAGATATATTTAATACAAATACAATTTATTAGTTCTTTCTACAAGAGAAATGTTTATACAAATTTAAGTATTGATTCAGTAGTTTACTTTTGAATTCATTTACAAGATTGTTGAGTATTAAGTTTGTGAGTATTAAACTTCGAGCGTGCTTTTATGAATTTCTACAGATGCGTTTTCTTTGAATGGACATGAAGGTGCTTCTGTTTTCAGTAAGTCGTCTATGAAGTTCAAGATGAATCTGTGAAAACTATTTCATTGTTATGAACAAGGAAGCTGAAAAATTAGTTAAAATACCAGCTCAAGATGTTGCGCAAACAATAAAATATGTGATTTTACTTCTTGAAGAGAAAGGGAGTAGACTTGCTAACTTTCATATTCTTCCATGTTGATATAACACATCTCTGTACCATTATCTTCTCTTATAGAAAAAGTTTAGCAAAGAGATCTTAATGAAGATGGTGAGTAACATGAGTTTGCCTCATTGCCTATCACAGAATCTAAGTTTATTCATGAGAATTTTGAATTTAACACTGTCATTAATAACTTAAGTTTAACACGGTCATTAATAACTTAAGTTTAATACTGTCATTAATAACTTAAGTTTTACGCATTACAACAAACATCTGAAGAAGTTTAGATTTGGCTCTTTGGGTCCCTCTCTACCATCATGAACATCCAGATGTTGTTGTAGAATGATTTTATGTCAAAGACTGCAAAAGAATAAACAAAAAAAGTCAAAAATGAATGGAATGACAACTCTTAAGTTTTAGAAATTTTCACAAGCTACAAATCGAATATACATTTGGTCAAATTCTATTCATTTATAAGCAAAACACTAAACATTATTTGTTTAGTACTAAATGGATTATTTAATCAAACTTGATCGAATATCTGGATGAATAATAACCGAACTGTTTATTAATTATTCGGTTCACTTCCACCACTATACTTCATATCTAAAGCAGAATTTTTTATTTTGATAACATGTTCAATATTTGAAAAAAAACATTTAAGAACCGTGGTTTGCACGGATCTAAATACTAGTGAGAAGGAAAGAAAGAACGAAGGAGGATTTTTTTTTTGGAAAAGGTGGCAGAAATTTGAATTATGAGGTTAAAGGAGACGATGATATAGATTTATAATTTTGATAAGTCACAGGGTTGGAAGAAATTTTTCAAAAAAGAAAAAATATAGTTCATTGTAAAAGGATGTTATTGTCACCAGGACACAAGTTAGAATATCATATTGACACCGGAGTAGAAATAAATACCTAATTGAAAAATAGGGTTAAGTTAAAATACCAATTTGGTAATTTAGCCTTTTATAGAACATGAAGTTGGTTAGTAAATTGCAATAGGTTTTTCAATATTAGTCCCTAAAATCTTTCATATTTTAAAATTAGTCTCTCTGATGTTCAAATTTTTAAACTAGTCCCCAAATCTTCAATTGTTCTGAAATTAGTCTCCTAAATCATAGCCCCCCCCACCCCCTCACCCCCACCAAAAAAAAACAAAAAACAAAGTTAGAAGTAAATTCAAAAGATTTGGGGGTTAATTTCAAGGCATTTAAAATATGTTCGTGTTTAATTTCTGGGGGTCTAATTTAAAAATATGAAGATTTGAGGACTGATTTAGAAACATTTAAAGATTTTGAAAACTGATTTCAAAATATGAAAGCTTTATTTTTATAATTTTAGTTTTTTCGATATTAGTCCCTAAAATCTTATATATTTTGATATCAAAATTATTATTAGGTCCCTCAAATCTTAGGATATTTTAAAATTAGTCCTCAAATAATTAAAATTGCTACTTGAACCCCCCAATTCTTAGGTTATTTCGAAATTAGTCGCTCACATAAAGCATGGAAGTGGCAATTTGAGGAAAATTAGTCCCCCAAATCATTAAAATTGCTATTAGGTCCTCAAATTCTAAGGCATTCTAAATTAATTCCTGCAATTGCTCTTCTATACTTGATTTGAGGGACTAATTCAGAATTACTCAAGAATTTAGGGACCTAATAGTAAGTTTAGAGATTTGAGGGACTAATTTGAAAATAATTTAATATTTGAAGGACCTCATAGCAATGTTAGTGATCTAAGGGACCGATGTAATATTTTGAAAGATGTAAGGGACTTAGATAGAAAAAACCTTTTAATTTTCAGTTTTTAGGCATTGATCATAGTTCTTCGGTCTAAATTCTCTCTCTGTCCCTCTCTCCCCGCTTACAAACGTCTCTCTCCCTTCCCCGCTTCTCCTCTCTTTCTCTCTCTCCCCTCTCGTTTGCCTCTCGGAACCCTGAAGACCACGTTTTAAGCTTCGACGGATGCCAATCGCCGATCTGCTACGCACATTGTCCTCATTTCTTCCATTTTATCTGAATCGATAGAAATTTACGGTAATTTACGTAGAGTTTATCTCAGAGATTTTAGTTTGTTCCCCCCTGATTGCTTGCATTGTAATCTCTTAGAAATATTTCTTCTATTGAATTGTCTCATAATCTCTTTCATGTTCAAGAAGCTAATAAACATTTCGCATTTGCTGATCATTTTCTGAGGTGTTTCCTTCCCTCTTGCTTTGTTGTATTTCACATTATTGCTTTTAAAAAGGCATTATTAAAAATACAAGTTCTGTTGATCATTTCTTTCTAGTACTCTACTTTTCCCCCATTCTTTACAATGAATTTATATGTAGGAATTATGCATTTTGTTTTTTTGTTTTTTTTGTAGGAATTAGGTCCTAATTGGATCACCCTGTAGTGCTGCAAACATTTTAATTTCTATTAACCAATCCATTAAATACTGTTTACATTATTATCAATTACCTCTTTAATTTATTGCTTTGCTGGGGTGCTTTTAGTGATGATTATGTTGTTCTATGAAATCTTCAGCTATGCAACTTCATACTAGGTAAAGTTATCCGACACAAAAAATGCTTCTTAATTACCATTCTATGCATGCAGGGAACTTTTGGTCTGCCTTCGACCATCGCAGACGAAATATTTTTTTTTTCATTTCTTTCTTCACATGGCTTTCATCCTTCTTTCTTTATTTCTTATAAAGTATCTTTATAATGTAATTTTCATGTTATGTGGTCGTCTTTTCATTCACTTAGCTCTGTGTAGAACAGACTATAACTTTTGACAAAGATTTTGAGTACTTTATTCATTCATGAGAAATTCTCTCATGTTTTTTTAATTTTGGCTTAAGCATATTCTAATCTAATCTAATATTTTTTTTGGGTATTCTTTCAATAGTTTAGGCTTGTTATTGAAGCATGCAAGCTATAAGAGAGATGCATGGATCAAGATCTTCAGTATGCACAGTTAAACAGCCGTACCTATCCCCCAAAAGCCCAAGTCCAAAAATTCCTCCATCTTATGTGGGTTATAATTCTGCTCATTTAGGACCTATTGGAACTCCAACAACCCGAGAGGGGCACAGACACCAACACACTTCCTCGGTGAGCATTCTTATAGATGAGCAACCCTCATGGCTCGATGACCTCCTTAATGAGCCAGATTCTCCTGTTGGAAAAGGAGCTCATAAACGATCATCAAGTGATTCTTTTGCATATGTACATACGTCTAATGTGTCTTCTAATCTAGCCCATGATGGCTTCAATGATCAACATCTTCAAGGGCTGCAACATCCACACTGTATTGGGGAAAATTCTTCTAGGATGCTTCAAAATAGAAGACATGAATTGACTTTGAGTAATGTGAATTATCTTGGTAGAAATGGTTCATTTGTAAAGAAAAAGATTATAAGACATCCTGGTCCAATATCTACTACAAAAGAACCTGAGGCGTTAGGATGTGAACAATTCCATGAGGAGTCCGCTCAAGATATGAAAGAATCTTCAGAAAAAAAAGAGGACGCTCATGAGAAGCAGGCGCAATCCGAGCTGGAAATAAAACAAGTTAAACGGTAAGTTACATAGCTAGGTTTAGTAGTGCTTCCATAGATCTTATTGCTTTTGAATTATCTGTTATATATATATATATATATCTATACACAAGAATATGTGGTTCAGTTTAGCTATATCTCTGCTGTTCACTTTGTTGCATGTTTATAGCATTTTGTAGACTATGAATTTCTGTGACATATTGCTTCCTTGAACTGCTTTCCTGATGGTTTCTTTTGCGCTCAAAGTTTTGTTTCTGTATTACCTGAAAGTAGCTTTAATATAGGAACATCTGTTACACACGTTTTATTTAATTGCATTGTTTGGTTAAACATCCAGTATCTTCATTTCACTGCACTTTAATGTTTCCTTGTAAGAGCTATCCAAATATAACATTATTCAACTAGAGTTGCAAAATATCTGAATTTTGTTTCCTCATTGTACAGTTTTGAAGCATAAATTTAAAATTTTAAAGGAATACTTAAAAGAGAAGGTTGAAAATGAGAAAGAGGGAGCCAAAGAGAGTAGCAATGACTCTTGTAGATAAAAGAAAATGTTTTGGAATATCCATAAGAGGCAGCGAACAAGAGTAAAATGGAAAAGGTCTGAGAAGCATTCCAAGTATTTTCCCAATTTTGTTCTTCTATGCTGTTATTATGAACGATTTAGAAGTCATTGCATTCCCCACCTTAAAACTACTGCATCCGTATATCCCAACTCAAACAGTGACCAATAAGATATGATGTGAAATGGTATTCTGATTCAAACTTGATGATCAGGAACAATGGAGAATGAATGTAGAAGTTTGTTAAGAGACAATAAAGGTAAGTTACACCACAGGCATGAAAAAATTATGAATAAATGTAGAAGCAATTACTATTGCCCTTGTCAGAATATGATATGCTCAAAATATGACTTTTTTTTCTCAAGAACGAAAATATAAATACTGTATGAGTGCTGCTCTCAGGCAACTAGAGTAAGAATGACTGTCCTATTGTGAATAAATATGTGGTGGTCGGTTACTGATATGGAGTGGAAATGTGATACTAACTCACTGGGGGCAGCAGCCAAGTTGGGATTTCAGACCATCTTGTACCACCATTTAGAAAAGAAGGATAGTTTTCCCCTTGGTTTAAAATTTATTCTACATCTTTTCCCTTCAATGCTTTTGCAGAGAAAAGAAAAGTATTGTTTGTCTAAAAATTTTATATGCTTCCCTTTTAATTGCTGTAATTAGAACAATATCAGAAGGTAGAAAATAGGACTGCATTTTTTCCCCTCTTCTTCTTATTTATCAAATATGACCAAGGTTTTAAATATCGTCTAATAATCCAATATTATTCCCGAGTTATCGGTTTTGGAAGCTTTCCGATAGGATAAGTTAGAATTTAAACCGGTTATCTTTTTTTGGGGTTTATCGGCGATAAAGGTGATTATCGGCTGATATTAGTGGCTCTATAAATCAGAATTATCGGGCCACACTATTGGGTTGTGATTTTAGGTAATGGGTAGTTTTTTAGTGAACTTGAAACCCAACACAGACCCGTTCTTTACAATAAAACTTAAACTCGATTAAGTAGTCCTAATCCTTCGTTCTCTCTCCCCTCATTTGTGCGGCTGTGTCCATTGTCCTTATCCTCTGATCTTCGTTTCTCTTTGGACTCTGTCGACCTTGACACTCGCCTCCGTCGACTTTGACGCTTGCCTCCGCTCCTCTTTGGACTCCGTTGACCTCAACGCTATCGACTTCGACCATTCGACACTGCTCTCTCATCGACATTAACTTCATCAACTTGACGACTTCGACTGATACTGTGTTCTCTCCATCGACACCATCATCAGCTAATCTGTTTGACTTGACGATGTTGACCAACGCTGAGCTCTCTATCGATGCCGAGCTCTCTCCATTGACGCCATCATCAACTGTGACTTCGACAATTCAACTTGGACTCTCCATCGATGCCACGCCTTTTGTCACGCCCCGAAACTGCAGCGGAATATCATAAAATACGGGGTACGCGACAGCAGCGACCTGTGCACGAGACAAGTCTTATGCACAAGTCAAGCCTGACAAATCATATCGCATAGTTTATTTTCAAAATATTCATAAACTTGCTGATGATAGAAATCAGAGCAACTATATATATATAACTGGTACTTACAGCCCACAAGCTCACCGTTATAAGTATTTTTACAAAACAAAACGAAATATGCTGAAGGTAACATCAAAAAGAAGAGGCTCTCCATATAACGCCTCTCAGCCACAAGCTCAAACCAAAAGTCGGCTAATAGGAAGCTACGCCGGATCTGAAAAAAAATATTAAAAACAACGGAATGAGCTAGCGCTCAGTGAGAACATTTCCCACTAGAGTTCCTAGATAACTAACAAAATAGTAATAATAATAGTTCTCAGAAATTTACAAATTTCAAGTTTTGCATGAGAAATTCACAGATAGCAGAATACGATCCAAAAATCGTAATATTGTCATTTTTAAGAAAGAATACAACAATTATATTTTCTTTCTCATGTGCAACTGAATAAACTGTGAAATTTCTTGGAATCAAACTCTTTTTGAAACAAGGTAAACATTAAGAAGAAAAGAACTACTAATTTGGGCAAAATCAGAGAATTGTTGTTTTCTTAATTTCACAGTCAAATTATCAGAATCTTATTTCTCGATGAGTATTTCATGAATGTAAAAGTCACCCCATAGGTCACACTAAGGCTACGAATTTTAGCCCAGTAGCAAGGGAATGCGTAACCGCATCAGATAACAGATAATTCCCGGGAACCGAATGCACCTAACACTGCCATAGGCTACTGGCCAAATACAGAGGGGCCAGAACAGATTTCAGAAGGGCCAATACAGAAGGGCCAAGACCAAATACAGAAGGGCCAAATAAAGGTGCATTCACCATATGGCAGACAGAACTAATTCATAGTGTGGACTATTTGAGGGTTTGAAAACATCGAGATCACATATCAAATGATAAATACTTTGCATACAGAATTTGCAGATATTTCAAATGAAATTGACAAGGTAAAGCGCCTCATTTCTGTTAAAACAGTTTACAGATTTTTTTTTTCTTTTATCAGATACTAAGTCACAAAGAATCTTTGAATCCGTTAAACTGTTGAAATACGTTCCAAATACCTCATCAAATTATTCAGATAAAACAATGTCCACGATTATTTGAAAATTGCATGAGAGCCAAATTTATTTTTCATATTTTATATACAGATCAAATTAGCTTTTCATATATTGTGCGAGGTTAACATAGTATTATAGGATAGACCACAACAGAAATAGGTCAAATCTTTATATACATGAAAAGACATATTATTTATTTATTTATTTTATCACAAGATAAATCAAATATAGAACTCATGCCATTTCATATTATAAAAATACTAGTGAGAAATGAACTCACCTCTAGTGGTCACGATATTCTCGAAATATTAGTCTCCCGAATATCAGCCAGAACCTATAATGTAAGATATAGGACTAATTATTAATTCAGGACAAACATATATTATAGGTAATTCAATTCATAACTA
>NC_033803.1:30701154-30752128 GCF_001876935.1 Asparagus officinalis | reverse complement strand
TGACGAACTGGAAGATGAATTGGTTCCCGCCATCCTACAAAAGGGGAACCATCCATCAGCTTACTGAAGAAAAAGGACAAAGTAAAATAAAATAAACATCTAAGCACTCCTTAATGAACCCTAAAAGGTTTTACTATAAAATATTTATATGCATACATATATATATATATATATACGTATGTACACAGACATATATCACATAATTGATCCATACGCTAACACTCATCTAGCGCATATACTCTATGATAGCGTGCCCTACAAGGTTTCTAACGTCGAAACCTAAGCTCTGATACCACCTTACTGTCACGCCCCGAAACTACAGCGGAATATCATAAAATACGGGGTGCGCAACAGCAGCGACCAATGCCTAAGACAAGTCTTATGCACGGGTCAAGCCTGGCACTTCATATCACATAGTTTATTTCAAATATTCATAAACCTGCTGATGATAGAAGTCAGAGCAACTATATATTTGATCGGTACTTACAGCCCACAAGCTCACCGTCATAAGCATTTTACAAAACAAAATAAATGGTGCTGAAGGTAACATCAAAATGAAGAGGCCCTCCATATAACGCCTCTCAGCCAAAAGTTCAAACTAAAAGTCGGCTAGTAGGAAGCTACGCCTGATCTGAAAAAAATATTAAAAACAACGGAATGAGCTAGCGCTCAGTGAGAACATTTCCCACTAGAGTTCCTAGATAACTAATAAAATAGTAATAAGAATAATTCTCATAAATAACGAAATTGCAAAATTTGCATGAGAAATTCAAAGATAATAAACTACGATCCAAATATCGTAATATTGTCATTTTTAAGAAAGAATACAACAATTATATTTTCTTTCTCATGTGCAACCGAATAAATTGTGAAATTTCTTGAAATCAAACTTTTTTTTTATCAAGGTAAACATTAAGAAGAAAAGAACTACTAATTTGGGCAAAATCAGAGAATTGTTGTTTTCTTAATTTCACAGTCAAATTATCAGAATCTTATTTCTCGATGAGTATTTCATGAATGTAAAAGTCACCCCATAGGTCACACTAAGGCTACGAATTTTAGCCCAGTAGCAAGGGAATGCGTAACCGCATCAGATAACAGATAATTCCCGGGAACCGAATGCACCTAACACTGCCATAGGCTACTGGCCAAATACAGAGGGGCCAGAACAGATTTCAGAAGGGCCAATACAGAAGGGCCAAGACCAAATACAGAAGGGCCAAATAAAGGTGCATTCACCATATGGCAGGCAGAACTAATTCATAGTGGACTATTTGAGGGTTTGAAAACATCGAGATCACATATCAAATGATAAATACTTTGCATACAGAATTTGCAGATATTTCAAATGAAATTGACAAGGTAAAGCTCCTCATTTCTGTTAAAACAGTTTACAGATTTTTCCTTTATCAGATACTAAGTCACAAAGAGTCTTTGAATCCGTTAAACTGTTGAAATACGTTCCAAATACCTCATCAAATTATTCAGATAAAACAATGTCCACGATTATTTGAAAATTGCATGAGAGCCAAATTTATTTTTTCATATTTTATATACAGATCAAATTAGCTTTTCATATATTGTGCGAGGTTAACATAGTATTATAGGATAGACCACAACAGAAATAGGTCAAATCTTTATATACATAAAAAGACATATTATTTATTTATTTATTTTATCACAAGATAAATCAAATATAGAACTCATGTCATTTCATATTATAAAAATACTAGTGAGAAATGAACTCACCTCTAGTGGTCACGACCATTTAAAGATAGTATAGACCCGAACATACAAGAAATAGTTCAATCTTATATACATAAAAGTACATATTATTTATTTATTTATTTTTATCCACAAGATAAATCAAACTATAGAACTCATGTCATTTCATATTATAAAAATCCTAGTGAAAATGAAGCTCACCTCTTATGTGGTTCAGACTTTCTCAAAATATTATCTCCGAAATTCAGCCAAAACCTATTAATGTAAGATATATGACTAACTATTAATTCAGAACAAACATATATTATGGGTAATTTAATCATTATCTAGAGTCAATAAACTCAAATAAATCAATAAGATTAAATTCTACAGTCCATACGAGCTATATGTTAGTTTTAGCAATTTATCAAAATTTTATAAACTCTCATATACTAGCTATTGGACTTTCTAGTAACTTATAATAATGCAGGGGTTAGAGGAATTATACCAGTTCGAAATTTATTGTTTATTCATCAGTCTGGACTTGTTTACAACTGAACACAAAAGCAGGGGCTTAATAAATATTTTCTAGTCCTTTTTCAAACTATAAGTTTGTTTCAAAAAAAATTTAAGTATGTCAGGGGCTTAAAACATACTTTCCTCTTCTTATATTACACCGTGATCATCTCTTCTTCGTTTCTTTTTCTTTTTCTTTTTTTTTTCTTTCTTCCGTTCCTCTTTCTCCTCATCTGTTCCTTTTTTTTTTCCTTCGGTTTTCTTCTCCTCTCCTCTCATCTTTCTCTCCCTCTCTCTTCCATCTCTCTCTCTCTCTCCCTCTCTTTCTCTCCGCCATGGAAGTGGGACGGCGACGAGGAGCCCGCCGGCGACCAAAACCGGCGGACGACGAGGAGAGGCCGACGACGGAAACCCCCCCAAAAAACAAGGTTAGCTTAATTTAATTAATTTTTTTTTTCAGTTTATTTCATGCCTCCTAAACACATAAGAAATTCCTCTTGAAAACCCTAGATTCCTTTTTTTTTTCATAACAAATTAATTCCCTTATTCATCCTATTTTGATTCAATTTACTAAGATTTCTATAACAATTCCTCTTCTAAATCAAGAAATTAACATGGGAAATGGTTCATACCTTTGGATTAACTTTCCCTCTTTTCCTTTCCCTTTCTACTGTCTTCTTCCTCTTCTTCTTCTTCTTTTCTTTTCACACTTTTAATTTGGGTTCTCAGAGGGTTGGGTTGAAGAAGATGAGGTGATATTTCTGTATTGTTTTTTTTTCTGTGATTTTTCTTTGATTTTCTCTGTTTTTCTCTGTTTTTATTCTCCCGTTAAGAGGTGCCGTCCAAATCTTCAAATAACATTTAGCCACACAACTATTAACGTGGCAATTACTCAGGGGTTAGGGTAAAATCCCTAAAATACCCTTAATTAGCTAATTAATCTGTAATTAAAGAAAAAAAATCCTCTATTAATCAAGTTTTAAGACTTTAATTAGTTGGGTTACTACACCTTTAACACAACTTCTAAAGTTGTAACAACAAATAAAATTCACTATTCAGTTGGTTTTTTCTCTAGTTATTTAGTGAAGGTTGAGAGAATGAAAGAGGGGAGTATGGTTAGATTACAATTTGAGGTATTATATTATATACACACATCATACGGTATATCACTCCGATAAATACTACTTATCCCCAATATATCCCCGATTTCCGCTATCCGATAAGGATTTTGGCAGTCCGATAAATCTCCAATAACCGATATTTAAAACCTTGAATATGACTGAAAAGTTAAGTAGGGGATGTGAAGGATGTGAAAAAACCCTAATATTTTGCACTTTTCTAAACCAAAAATACAGCAGTTTAGATTACAATGAGGCAGGGAGGGGTGAGATTTGCATGATGGAAGATGGGCTGAATGTTGATTAAGATTTACAGGTCTTTTGCTAGTTATGATGTTTTTCGCAAGATAAAACTTTTTTCCGGTACTATAAGATGAATGAGAGACAGGGATGTTTAGACTTGAACTGCTTTTGAAATTTTCAATTCGCTTCGGTTGCTCCATGCTTTCCTCATGGCATTTATTCAATAGGACTCATTAGATTTTCCTATAAAGTATTTCTTTTATGCTGGAGCTATCTCGAATTGGAGCAAACTACTTGCCAAATCTACTTTTATTGGTATATGTTTTGCTCGACACCTTGAGTTGCTTCCCTTTTTTTGACTTCCTGATTCCTGGAGCTGCGTCTTGATACTAGTTGTACCTTTTACTGTTGTCAAGACCTTGTACTTTTGCAGTTTGACGTTCTCAAATTTGCAATTTCTGTAGTTATAACACATCTTTTTACATTGTGAACAAACATGTATTGTTATGAACCTACTTTGCTGGAACATAAGCTCTCAGACGTGATGTCCTTTCCCCCTTGTTGACAATGTGATGCAGATTTCTGATACTTGGGTGCATCACAAGGTAATCCCTTTCCTTATATGGGGCATGGGGAAAATTATGGAGATTTTTGGTTTGTTTTCCTTAGGTCAGAACATTATTTCATTTAGATGTGGAAGACGGCATGGATATTGTTTAAACTCCCTGTTGTGGTGGTTAACATTCTACTCTAGTTGCTGGGTCTCATAAGAGTAATAGTTAATTGACTGTATTCTTTAAGACTGTAACTGATATTGCAGCTTGGGATGAGTATATGCTGGTGTACAAGTTATTGCAGGTGACCAAGCTGTGGTAGCCCATGGTACTTCTATTCTTAGTTGTCCTTGGAGACTTAGGCCCAGTTTGGTATGATTTTCTAAGGTTGTTTCTGCTTATTTTTTTCAAGAAACAGCTAATAATAGTGTTTGGTAAAAACTTTTTTGACATGCTTATTGAAACTACTTCTGCTTTTAAAGCGGTTTTTTAAAAAGCAATCTGATGATGCTTTTAAAAGTGGCCTTTTCTTTTTTATTAGTTTATATTTATATACTATATATACCTTTTATCTTTTAACAATGATCATTAAGCACAGTTCTACAAAATACATTCACTACTTTTTAAGCAGTTTTTAATATTTGATTACCAAATAGCTATATTCAGCTTGTATAAGTTACTTCTATAAGCTACTTTTATAAATAAGTTATCCTAAGCTCTAGCAATACCAAACTGGCCCTTAATCCTAGGGTCTTGTACTGAACTACTATCAATTTTATTAAGATGGCTGATTATCCAACATTCTTGGTCTTAGTGATTTTGTGCTTAACAACATTTATAGATCACTAGCTACAAGTGGGTTGGCTTGGTATGCCATAGAACATATCCAATGTTATATTCTTATACCTAGTTGTATGCACAAATATGCCAGTATATGACTTCCCAGGGGTGTATGGCTTCTTTTCTACATCTGGTGGTAATTGCATATGGCTTGAGGAATGCCTTTTCTCCATAATTTTCTATTTGAAATGGATAGAGAATTTGATTTCTAATTTCACATGTAAGTCTGCGTCAATGCTATTTTTATTTTAAACATCTTATGACAGAATAGTAATTAGTTTTTATCTTTTATATAATTTATTAATTGTCATTCTTATTTCTTGTATAATATAGCAACGAAACACCATTTTTGTTAGCTTGTTAGTATCTTCAGTCAGTCTTCTTTTTCTTGCTAGATGTAATTCCAATAAAGTAAGAGCAAAAGATGTTTCCGTCCAACACCAGTATTGGTAGTAAAAAAGTGGTTATGCCACTTTCTCAGCATTTTATACTATGCTAATACTCATCAAGTAATTTGTTGTATGTCGATAATAAGGTAAATTATTCTTTGATGTATGCTTTTACTTTTCATCCACTGCAATAAGAACAACCTCTTTCACTCCATCATTTTAACTGTTCTCACCATTTTCATAATTATCTGAACTCTTTCTGGTGTGCAGTCGGTGTTGGGAGCAACCTTTCGACTAATAATGCTATATGGGCCATATTTTGTTCAGTGCATGCCACACTGTTGTTAATGCTTTAAACTGATACCAATCTGGTGAAGCAGGATGAGAACCAAGAAAACGATTTGCCATGTAATGTAGAAAAACAATTGTGGAGTAGGAAACATATGCGTATATTCATATAATTTAAGCTTATTAATTGCAGAATGTCCTCAACAGTTTTTGCTTGCTAAATGACTTAATTGATCGAAGCAATTGCATTAATTTTTAGTCAGAATATTAGCTGAAAATGAGATAAATAGGACATGTTTCTTTCGTTGCTTATATGTTTATGGTTATTAACTTATTATCCTATCTTTTGTCAACTCTTGCTGGATTGTGTTTGGATAATTTCCTGAAAATTTATCTGTGAACAAAGGTTTCTTTCGGGTGTCAAAAATTAGTCATTGAAAGTTGAATAATAATGTTGCTTTTAGTGTAACCTAGGAATCATCTTTCACAGTTTAACCAAAGAATTTTTGACACAAAAGGGAAGCTTGGTTTTTCTTACTGTGCACTAGCGCACATATTTTGCATATAGGCTGCCTTTCTATTCAATCTAGTTGCCTCACATGATGTACAAATTGTGAACAATTCCCAGAAGCACAAACATCAGTTTCAGTTATGATCTCACATTATTTTAGTGTCATTGTCATGTGTATTGACCTCTATCTGAGTTATCATTACAAGGCCAACGTGACAACAGAACTAGTTAATCTGGTGAATGAAAAAAATGGTGTGCAAGTTTTAGAACTTTATTAGTTTTGTCTTCATTCGGCGATCATAATTATGTTTTTCATATGTGCAGACAGTTTGCTCAGCGATCACGAGTAAGGAAACTCCAGTACATTGCTGAGCTGGAAAGAAATGTCCATGCATTACAGGCAAGTCTTGATCGACTGGGAAAAGGGTTACCTTGGTAATATATATCTCTAGAATGAGGGAAATGATTTTATAGAAGCATCTCTATTCTGACTGCAATATCCAATCATGTGCATTTTGCCTATAGGCAGAAGGATTTGAAATTCCTGCGGAAATTGAATTTTTGAGTCAGCAGAACCATTTATTGAGCTTGGAGAATACAGCTTTAAAGCAACGACTTGATAGCCTTTCACAAGAGCATATTATAAAATGCTGTAAGTGTTTAATTAAAAGTTTCATGCATATCATGCATGTGCTCTTCCCTCCACATTGATATTTTATATGAACAATCTGAATATTTATGTGGATGTATGATTGCTCATCTATACCCTAGACACTGAATACGGGCATGAATCTTTAATACAAAGGGCTATA
Organism: Asparagus officinalis; assembly: GCF_001876935.1. NCBI lineage: Eukaryota > Viridiplantae > Streptophyta > Magnoliopsida > Asparagales > Asparagaceae > Asparagus > Asparagus officinalis. Next base: position 30,745,153 of record NC_033803.1, on the reverse strand, counting down.
ACACAACACATGCATATCCATACCTTTTTGCTCTTTGTTAATTCAAATTCTTGTTTTAGCACTTCTATGCAGATTATATAGTCAATAAATTTGAATTATTTAGTATCTAAAAATATAGAGGCGTCTATGAAACCTCGCCTACTCACTGATTAAGTAGCACTTTTCACAGCCATTATTTTTGCAAATAGGATTAACGCTTTTTGGTTGTAAGTTGGCATATTGAAAGGACAGAAAATTCTTACTGCAGCATTCTTGGGTCTGGATGCATGGCTAAGAAAAATATCTATTCCTCTTCCAAAGATTTATTGAGGTGCCAGACTCATATATAGATGTATTCCTAGATGGTATCCCTCCAGCACGCATACAAACAAGATTTATAACTATTTCTCTGTTATCTATTATATATAAATTTGCATATATCACCCTTCAACTGTACCTCCTTTAGACCCCCCTCAATTGGCTTGGTAGCACCCTTGGGATTTTGTCCAGACCCTATTTATTAACTTTCCCATCAACAAAAGTCACATTCAATGCATGTTACCAGACATTTATGTGAGGTTTCCCTAAGTAAGTATTTTCCTTATGTTTACATCTCTGACAATTCCTAAATCTAACTGGAGCTGCACCTCATACGCTCACGCACAAGCATCCCTCCTCCCCAACTCCTACCGAACATCGTGCACCTTCCTTTTTGTGCACAAAATGACATATTGTGTGTTTTGTTCCTTCATTCAGCACAGGATCATGTATCCCGCCCATTTCTTGCTCCATCTTTTCTCTTGCATAGAATCTTGTGTTTCGCATTTAATTCCTGAATTTGCAAGTTAGCACCTGTCACCCTTGACACTCTCTCCAGACCCTATCTGTTTTAACCTTTTCGTCTCAATAGACTACATGAAGACATGTTACCCAACATAAGTGTAAATGGCCTAATCAGGTAGATGCAAAATAAGTGGTCTTATCAATGAGTTGTTGTAGTCTAATAATCAACAATATGCATAATTAATTAAGATTCGTCTAAGAGTTTGTAAGAGTTTAAATCGTGATAAAATGATTGGATGTTGAATATATATGTATGTATGTATGTATGTATATACATATGTATGTATGTATGTATATGTATATATATATATATGTACAAATGTATGTATGTATATGCATATGTATATATATGTATATGTATATGTGTAAGTATATATGCATATGTATGTGTGTATATGTATATGTGTGTGTGTATATATGTATGTATATATACATATGTATGTATGTATATGTATATGTATATATATGTGTGTGTGTGTGTGTATCCATATGTATTTATGTATATGTATATGTATAAATATATATACACACAAACATACATATACGTATGTATGTATACATATATGTGTGTGTTTATATATACATATGTATGTATGTTTGTATATGTATATATATATATATATATATATATATATATACATATACAAACATACATACATATGTATATATAAACACACACATATATGTATACATACATACGTATATGTATGTTTGTGTGTATATATATTTATACATATACATATACATAAATACATATGGATACACACACACACACACATATATATACATATACATATACATACATACATATGTATATATACATACATATATACACACACACATATACATATACACACATACATATGCATATATACTTACACATATACATATACATATATATACATATGCATATACATACATACATTTGTACATATATATATATATACATATACATACATACATACATATGTATATACATACATACATACATACATATATATTCAACATCCAATCATTTTATCACGATTTAAACTCTTACAAACTCTTAGACGAATCTTAATTAATTATGCATATTGTTGATTATTAGACTACAACAACTCATTGATAAGACCACTTATTTTGCATCTACCTGATTAGGCCATTTACACTTATGTTGGGTAACATGTCTTCATGTAGTCTATTGAGACGAAAAGGTTAAAACAGATAGGGTCTGGAGAGAGTGTCAAGGGTGACAGGTGCTAACTTGCAAATTCAGGAATTAAATGCGAAACACAAGATTCTATGCAAGAGAAAAGATGGAGCAAGAAATGGGCGGGATACATGATCCTGTGCTGAATGAAGGAACAAAACACACAATATGTCATTTTGTGCACAAAAAGGAAGGTGCACGATGTTCGGTAGGAGTTGGGGAGGAGGGATGCTTGTGCGTGAGCGTATGAGGTGCAGCTCCAGTTAGATTTAGGAATTGTCAGAGATGTAAACATAAGGAAAATACTTACTTAGGGAAACCTCACATAAATGTCTGGTAACATGCATTGAATGTGACTTTTGTTGATGGGAAAGTTAATAAATAGGGTCTGGACAAAATCCCAAGGGTGCTACCAAGCCAATTGAGGGGGGTCTAAAGGAGGTACAGTTGAAGGGTGATATATGCAAATTTATATATAATAGATAACAGAGAAATAGTTATAAATCTTGTTTGTATGCGTGCTGGAGGGATACCATCTAGGAATACATCTATATATGAGTCTGGCACCTCAATAAATCTTTGGAAGAGGAATAGATATTTTTCTTAGCCATGCATCCAGACCCAAGAATGCTGCAGTAAGAATTTTCTGTCCTTTCAATATGCCAACTTACAACCAAAAAGCGTTAATCCTATTTGCAAAAATAATGGCTGTGAAAAGTGCTACTTAATCAGTGAGTAGGCGAGGTTTCATAGACGCCTCTATATTTTTAGATACTAAATAATTCAAATTTATTGACTATATAATCTGCATAGAAGTGCTAAAACAAGAATTTGAATTAACAAAGAGCAAAAAGGTATGGATATGCATGTGTTGTGTTATAGCCCTTTGTATTAAAGATTCATGCCCGTATTCAGTGTCTAGGGTATAGATGAGCAATCATACATCCACATAAATATTCAGATTGTTCATATAAAATATCAATGTGGAGGGAAGAGCACATGCATGATATGCATGAAACTTTTAATTAAACACTTACAGCATTTTATAATATGCTCTTGTGAAAGGCTATCAAGTCGTTGCTTTAAAGCTGTATTCTCCAAGCTCAATAAATGGTTCTGCTGACTCAAAAATTCAATTTCCGCAGGAATTTCAAATCCTTCTGCCTATAGGCAAAATGCACATGATTGGATATTGCAGTCAGAATAGAGATGCTTCTATAAAATCATTTCCCTCATTCTAGAGATATATATTACCAAGGTAACCCTTTTCCCAGTCGATCAAGACTTGCCTGTAATGCATGGACATTTCTTTCCAGCTCAGCAATGTACTGGAGTTTCCTTACTCGTGATCGCTGAGCAAACTGTCTGCACATATGAAAAACATAATTATGATCGCCGAATGAAGACAAAACTAATAAAGTTCTAAAACTTGCACACCATTTTTTTCATTCACCAGATTAACTAGTTCTGTTGTCACGTTGGCCTTGTAATGAGGAGAGAGTGTGAGTTGGTAGGAATTTGTGCTATTTTTATCGAGAATGGTGGGGATTGTGCCACATTATGGTGACAATGGAGGAAAATCTCCTCCTATACAAGGATTACTCATTAATCTTTTATATATATATATATATCTATATATATAATTATATATCATATATTATATAATATATATATAAACGCATTACAATATATTAACAATAACATACATTACATTACATATATGTTATACATATACAAATACATATACAGATATATATTTAACCTATATATATGCATCATATTTTATAAACATATATTTTACACATATACAACATACATACACTCATTATGTAACATATATAGCATACAAGATAATATATACACCTATATATATGCATACCTCTCTCTCCCTATATACACATTTATACATTATACATTCACACTACATATACATATACGCTATACGTATTAACATATTACATGTATATATATATATATATATATATAGATATATACTATATATATATATATATAGAAAAAACTTATATCAACTTAGCATAGTGCACGTCCACTAAGTTTATTAGTCATTGAATGATTCACCTTGATTATGCATATTATCGGTGTATCGCTTGTTTAACTGATATATAATTCTAAACCTAACCACCTTATTCTAGGGTAGACGTCGTGAGTTTGACCTCCTCGATAGCCATGTAAAAAGTTCTATTCACTCAAAAAACGTTAAATATTAGATCGAGTGGATAAGTGGTCAAACAAAGACGGCGTTTCACACCTAATTTGGTGCTTGTTGGGTTTTATCAATATGTAGATTCAAGTTACAAGTGGCAGCGGAGATCATCCATAATATAGCTGCAATCAAGTGAATCATTCAAGACTAATGAACTTAGTGGACGTCCACTTCAGTTGACATACGTTTCTCTTCTCTCTCTTATATATATATATATGTATGGTATACTATATATTATTATATGATATATATATATATATATATGAGGATTAATGGGTATGGCTTGTCATAGGAGGGAGTTTCTCCTATGAGCTCTATTGTGGTACAATCCCTATGCATACTCATAAAGTAGATAAGCGAACGAAAGGAACAGAATGTGAATTGGGTGGAGGATTTGATGATGCCATAACTTTACTGGAGGATGATTAGATTGTGCCACCATAGGCGTCAAGCGAGGGAAATCTCCTCCTATGAACAAGGATAACCCATTAAATCTCTCTCTCTCTCTCTCTCTAATATGATATATATACTATATATATATTATATATATATATTATATATATATATATATATATATGAGATTTAATGCGGTATCCTTGTCATATGGAGAGGATTTTCCTCCGTAATTGACGGCCTCTAAAAATCACATGATTGAGGACCATATATCGGATGATCCGGCTCGCGTTGAACTTGATCCTGCATTTTCTCAACCCCACCACACCAAGTTGGGGTAGAAACCATCGTCGTTTGACCCTTCATCACTCGTACTCAATTTTAACTGGTTTTGCATGAATAAAACTTCTGCACATGCTCGATGGAGGGTCAAACGACGACGACATTTCCCCAAACTTGGTTGTGTTCGGGGTTTATGAAATATTGAGATCAAGCGTTCAACGGAGCGGATCAATCCATAATGTCGCTCAATCATGTGATTTTAGAGGCGTATTAGGAGAACAATCCTCTCTATTGACAAGGAACCCATTAATATCTGCTCTCGTCTTTCTATATTATATTATATATATATATAATTATATATATATATATATATATATATATATAATATATATATATATATATATATATATATATATTAATATTATATATATATCATGCCTCGCTCCGCCTCCCCGCGCGCGGCCTCAACATCCCACCATTAACTCCTCCATCCCACGCGCCCGTTTCTCTTCCCCGAAACGAGCTCCCACATGGGAATGCTTCCGGTCTGCTCTCCGACTTCGCGGACAAAGAGCATCTCGCGCTCCACTCCCATCTGCGCCCAACACCTTCCACATCGAGCTGTATCGACACCTGGCTCTAGTTTAACCCGCAATTTTCCCCTCTTGCCACGCTGCATGATTAGCCCTCGTGCCGAATCGCACTGGGCTCGGGCGCTCGCCCGACCGCGCCGAGCCGCCTCGTCCAGCGAGGTGTTCGATCGTGAGGCGCGGAGATCAGATGAGGGGTCGAGCTACGCCCGGGCCAGCAGTAGCGAAAGGAGAAGCACCGCAAGAAAATGAAAGAGCATGGAGGAGGGGAGCTTGGGGTCTTTTTTTTCAGCGAAGGCTAGCAGGGGCGCGATGTTGCTTTGATTTTTTTGGGCAAAAAACACCAACTCGGTTGGGAATCCGTACCGCTTGCTGCGTATGGTGGCGGTGCTGTTAATATATCATATTACTAACAATCTATATTATATATATTATATATATATTATATATATATTCAACATCTATTTGTTTTATCATGGATCTTAAGCTGCCTAAGCAAACTCTTATAATCTTATGAATTTCGCATATTAATTACTCTTAGACTACGCAACTCATTGATTATGTGTGTGTAACGTGTGGGTGTGTATACAGCGACACACATATTATCTGTATGGTGTATATAGAATAATACATACATACATATCGTATATAGATTTATATACATTACATATTCATATACATACCATAATATGATACATATATACTTACAGCACACACACGACACACACACCACATATATATATATAGTATATATATACTATATACTATATATATTAATTATATATATATATATATATATACTCTCTCTCTCTCTATATATTATATTATATATATATAAATATAATATTATATATTATTATATATATATATATATAGAGGAATATGGGTATACTTCGCAAGATCCTTACGGTAGCTGATGTGGCACACATCTTGTCCATACATCACACCTTGGATTGTTGGTGAGCGCTCCTCTTCAAGTGCTGCATGTATTGACAAGATGTGTCCACATCACTACCAAGGATCCTTGGCTACCAAGTATACCCATTTTTCTCATATATATATATATATATATATATATATATATATAATATATATATATATATATATATACTTTATGAGGATGGTGAGGATTGTGCCACATAGGCGTCAATGAGAAAATCCTCTCCAATGACAAGGATACCCATTAATATCTCTCTCTCTATATATATATATATATAGCAAAACTTATATCAACTTAAGTGGATAGCAAAAAATTATCCACCAAACTTTTTAGCCACTCATATTTCCTAGGGATCTTTACATGATATGAAAAGGTTTATTATAATAATAAATGAGTGGCTAGGAAGTTTGGTGGACTATATATATATATATATATATATATATATATATATATAGCAAAACTTGTATCAACTTAAGTGGATAGCAAAAAGTTATCTACCAAACTTTTTAGCCATTGATGTTGCCTAGGAATCCATAAAAGATATGAAGAGGTTTTTTATATATATAAATGAGTGGCTAGGAAGTTTGGTGGACATCCACTTAAGTTGACATAAGATCAACTCTCTCTATATATATGTGTGTGTTTGTGTGTGTGTGTATTTTATATGTATACATATATGTATAGACACACACATTTACGTACATACATACATACATTTACACACACGCACACATGCATGCATGACACACACATATATTTATATATACGTATATATATTAACCAAAATTCTATATTTAGCAATATGCTACTTTTGACCTTCCATTTTACCACACAAGGCAAAAGACTTTAAGCCCTTAAATCTTGTATTTTAGATAGTTTTAAGTTATGTATATTAACTTTAACAGACTTGAGTCCCATTTTGGCTGGTTTAGCATGAATTTAAATGGGATGGATTCAGCTTTGAATCCGTCCTGATGTAGTTTACTCTACCAATTAATTTAAAACAGACTGGACCTTTTCCGTCATGTGTGTGTTGGCATGTCTTTTTATCAGTGTGTATATATACTTTTGTGTGTGTCTAGTGGCTCATGCTTGCGCATTCTTGCGTGTGCATCTACTGTCTCTCATCAAGTCATCATCCATCTACAAAGTGAGCTTGCAACTCTAATTTGTTTGGGAAAAGATTCAAGTCATTAGCTTGAATTTCTTTTTTTTATTTTTATTTACAGTTTTATCTTTGATCTGTTTGCAGATTGTATCATTGTATATTTTTTTGATTAAGTTATTTTTAATTTTATGAATGAACAAAAATCATGTACGATCTTTCAGTTCATGCTTTTATGATGAACACTCTATTGGATCTACTTGTGAAGAGTCTTAGTAAAATTGATGAAAAACCTACGAAGAAAAAAGGTTAACTTCTGAAGTATGATTAGATTTTGATAAAATAAATAAAAGTTTAGAAAATAGCTGATGGAATCAACACTACGAGAGTGAAATGTAAACATTGCTTGTTTGAATGTGATGGATGTATTTTCAGAGGTATTAGACACCTTAATAATCACATTATGAGGTGCCCTGAAAAGAGGAGACCTGATATTTGTCCAACAATTTGTTCAAACTACAACAAAGAATGAAGAAGGAACTTGCACACTAAGGGGATGTTTGGCAACCCTTTAAAACTGTCTGAAGAGTGAACCTAGCCCAGTTTTGGATATTTTTTTTGGCAAAAAAACTTAACCATAACTGACCTAGTTTTTGTAGGCCAAATTTTGGCTGCTAAACGAGTTTCAGTTTGGACATCTTCCTCCTGGTCCAAACTAGAACTAGTATAGGATAGAATTGGGCCAGAATTGATCCTAGTTTAGTTTTTGGTGGGTTGCCAAACGTACCTTTAAGTAATTATCATTTTGATAATGAGAAGAGTCAACGTAGCTTGTAAAAACTGTATTTTTCAATAAATAAGCATTTAGCTTGGTCATACATGGGTTTTTTAATACAGCACGTGCATTCTTTTCTTCCACAATCATGAGGTTCCAAATAGTACACAAAATGCAATCACAAAATTGTGTATGAATGTCTATAAGGATTATAGAAAATCTATCTGATATGTTTACCACATCTTTTCTAAATTTGAATTTAACAATTTTCTTCACACAACTGGTCATATTTGTGCATTATTGCTCACTTTGTTGATAAGCTTATAAATTAAAGTCCATAGTTCGTCGAGGAAAGACATATGCAATAAAGTTGACAGTAAAGTATTTTCAGTTATGGTGGATCAAGTTTTTAAGTATCGGATATCGGGTGAAAGTACTATGTTGGTCACTCTTTGTCGCGATGCTTGGCACTGAAAACTACTGGTCTTAGGGAGAAAATTTTGTAAAATTGAGAACTAATATTACATGTAATAGAGATGTATGACTATGAAGTTCCTATCTGTAATTACTGGATGTGCAGAAACTTGAAGAGATACTTCTTTGTTTCCTGTTGCAGGAAGTGATGTTTTTACTCAATGAGGAAGGTTTGTCATTTCATTTTCAGTATAGATATTGGTAACAGTTGATGTTATACAAACTAAACTATAATGATAATACTTAAAGTGATTGACACTTTGAAATATGTTAACTACAAGTTAGGTTAACTTTGACCACGGTCAATCAATTTGCTGCTTTGAGGACCTCTGCCCACCCTGAGTAGTTTTAATGGGCCAAAATAATTTGCTTTTTTTTTTTTTTGCTTATTGAATTGTATTAGTACCATATATTTGCTTCTTGTGACCCAGTTCAAAATTGGAATAACTTGAAGGAGGTTTGTGTATTGCAGTTGAGCAGGAAATGTTGGAAAGAGAGATTTCTCGTCTTCGAGGATTTCCTCATCATTGTCAGCAGCAGCGACAGCAGCAACAACATCCACAACAGCAGATGCAGAGGCAAAGGCAGCATAGAAATCGTGCTTCTAACCATAGGCGCAGTAACAGTAGAGACCTTGGCTCACAATTCAGCAATCTTCCATCACAGCAAAAGGATTCGAGTTCTAAGCAGGATCCAGTCGCTGACCCACTCCATACTTAGAGATACACTCCTCATGCCAATTTAGTATAGGGGAATAATTCAGAATTTAGCCTTCATCTCTTTTACCTTTTGCTTTCAGTACATGCACCTGGCAGTTGGCTTCAACTAATTTTCAGCCGACTAGTCGGAGGTGTTAGGGTCTTCTAGTTTTATTTTCTTTTCATATATCTGTAATCTTATGAATGTCTACACAATTTGTTACTTGGCCTGGTTTTTCTTTTCTAATAAAAGCTATGATATCATGTGGAGGGTGATATCCTCACAAGCCTGTGAATCTGGCAGGCAGATGTGTCTATAATCTGGGTTCAAGCTTTTTGATTGTGATCTTGTTTGTATGTAAAGTAATATTGATGTCTGTAGCATTTGCTAAAGAACTGGGTCTAATAATATGAAACTTTGGTGTTTCCTCCTGGTTCCCTGTTGAGTCAATTGTTGTTAAGCGGATTTGTACTAAAATTAAGGTTGTTAAACGAGCAGAATAAAGCCTTGAGCGTGTTTACCACTTACATTAGTAACATTTGATTTTTTTTTTCCTACATCAAATTTACTAGATTTCCTTCCATACTTCAAACCTGACATGCTGAAGGATGAAGCCTCTTGGTGTTTAAACTCTTCTGGAATTTATAAGGTGAACTTCTGCAAAGTTAGAGCTTTCCTTTTGATCTTATCAAAGAAAAGATTGCAAACGAAAGCTCAACTTTGTGAAAAGGGTTAGGAGGGAGATACGAATGGTGTGTTCTGTAATTGTAAGATGGAAACAATGATCACTAGTTCTATTTTTGCTCATTCAGTTCCAAAATTTGAAAGTTGTTCTTTGATTATTTGGGAGTTGATTCTTGGCCCTCAAATCTCCATGACCAGATACATTCCTATGGAAACTTTATTACCTCAAGCCATGGTCGAATTTTTGGGAGATCATGGTTCCAACTTACTGTTGGTGCTTATGGATAGCAAGAAACAACAAAAAATCTTTAAAGGAGTTGATTGTAATATTGATTATCTAACTTCCAGTATCCTTTTATATCTTCGACCTTGGACAAGGGCCTCATCTCAGAAGAAGGGTGCGAGGTTGAGAGAAGCTTTTCATAGTCTCCTGCCTGGTTTATGCCTTTCTGAAGCGTGAGGGAGTTGGGTTGTGGTTTTGGTTTTTTGGAGGTGTTGGGTCATCTTTGGCTAGGAGGAAACATGTTTTTGCTGTTAATCATGATTTTTTTCCTGGCTTAGTTTTGGGTGTATTCAAGGTTTAATTTGAGTTTAACCATAAAAAACCTAACTTTTTATTGGATTTTGGCTAAAACTTGCATTTTCCCTCGTTTCCTCTCCACTGAAGTTTGATATTTGTCGATTCTTGGTAAGAGCTGATCCCAAGGGTGCTTGTTTATGAGTTTTTCATCCTTTGCTTGAAATATTATCCAAAACCCTAACTTCTTCTTGTAGGTTTTCAATCAAAATCCTATTTTGATGATGTCTCCCAAGAGATCGCGTGTCCTGAGGAGTAGTTTAGCTTCTCAGCCAGCAGAGAGAGAGGAGCCCGCTGCTACATCTTTTGGAGGTGAGATTTCTCAACTTTTATCAATTCAAAAGTTAAAATTTTGAACGTATATCCTCGTTTGTTCTCCTTCGTGAGGCATTCAAGAAGAGCCGGTATCCTCCTTTGTGGGGATCGATGCTTAATGAATGTGTTTTGTTTGGTCAAAACACGTCTCAAGACAAAAGAGACGATTTTACATTGTCTCGCTATCCGTAGGGCATAGTATATTATCTTGTTGTTTACGTGACAATGTACGTTGTCCCTCATGTGCAAAACAACAGTAATCGTCTCGTAAATCACAAGATAGTGACTCTACCTGGCAGATTTGCGGGATGAGTTTGACTCCTTATTTTGCCTTAGAAATATTCTTTTAACTGGGCTTGACAAATCAACCTTTATTCGCGGCAGTTAATTTCCCTTCAGAAGTGTTTTCTCCCCACGCAGTGAGCAGTCAAAGTGGTGGGGATTTTGCCTCCTCTGATGAGACACCACTTATTGATGAGGCACCCTAATTTGACATGAACGGGCATGAGAAAATCCCCAAGCTCGTGTGTGAAGGGAGTCGTCGTACAGTGCGACGGCTAATCACGGATGCCCCGCTCACCAAGGATCCAAGTGTTACTCAACCTCTGAGGAAGCCCAACTATTTATTCAGTGACTCTGTAGAAGATCCCAAAATTTTGACCCTTGACGCAGAGAAGTGGTTGAATGAATATGAAGGGAGCCTTAGATTCCTTCCCCCAATTCCCTGCCAATACACTTTAACACACCTGAGGAAGCAAGCCATGACACGTGAGATGCCGTGGTGCTTGACAGAGGATCAAGAACGTGTTCATTGTGGCTTTATCACTCGACACAAGACTTCGAGCTCCAGTGATAGGAGTTATGTTCGTGGACTTCATCCCAATGTATTGGGACAATATGAAGTTCCACAAAATGAGCCGCCGATCAGGGCTAACACCGTGAGAAATCACCTTGCGAGGCTAGGAAGGGAGCTACCTATCAATGGTTTCAGGTGTTATGGCCGGGTGCACTCGTCGGATATAACATCCTATGGAAGCTTACATGCCATTATCAGACCGCCCTGGCGGGTGTAGATGTCAAGGCTAAGAAGAAGTCTCCTCAGCTCAGCTTGAAATAGTTCTCAGGTTATTTGTTCAAGCACTTGGAAGACCATTTTGGAAAGGAAATCTATGAGTTGGCACCCCTAACTCCTTCTGATATCAATAGACTGATTGAGAAGATAGGTGCACAGACTTATACCACTGGTACCGCAGACGTCAAATTTCCCTGGGGCACCAAGTTCAGACATTCTTGTGGCACGCTTAGAAGCAAATTCAGCCAACAACCCTCTTGGTAGGTTACTTAGCAATCTGGTTGAAAAAAAAATTTCGTGCTACACCAAGCCCCTCATGCATTGCCGGTTGAAGTTTTGTTTCCAGTTGTTGAGCTCGCAATCGAGAAAAAGATTTCTTTGCTTCCGGCGATGATCGTCGATATTCACAGTGGGCTCTCACACTTTGTTACCGACTTTACACAAGAAAGAAGGAATCCCTCGAGTGAGATCCCCACTGCCAAGATCGAGCTCCCTTATACTTATTTGATGGTGTGGCTAGTCCTCCATCACTCTGACCTAATGACGGTGTCAAGTATTGTTGATCCGTCCATCCCTTTGTTGTAATCGTTAGAGGATTGCAAGTGGGAAGCCCGACAATGGCATGAAGTGAAGCGGCAGTTTTAAATTCACAAATGCTGGGAATTCTTTAAGTGCTTCCCCTAATTATCTGGCCACTATAATGAGCTATTGATTGATGATGAAGAGCTGGGGAGGAGTCAAACCATCCTCGATGTGGGGTGTTTCTGTTGGTTGATGAACATTCGCCCTGGCTACCTTATTTTCTAGGTAAAGAATAGCTGTAGCATTGAGCCCTACCTCCTCTACTGGTTCGCCTGTCAGTTCGGTTATGACCAACTGTATGTTGAGAACCCGAACCAAAAATTAAGGACTCATGGAGGACTTATTGTCGGGGCTTGTGCCTGGTTTTGGAGTGTAGCAGGCTACACGGGTGTTAAGTTAAACCTTCCAGCTACAGAGCGTCCGTTGCAACTCATATTCCTTTGCTGCAAGTGGCTGATAGCTACCAACACGCTTACCAAGCCTAAGAGAATATTAGAATTGGAGGTAGAAGAAGCAACCAAGTGTGTCGCAGGGATAGTTCGAGAGGCTTTGCTCATGAGGAGGGGAAACGAGCCCACTGGACCTGTTGGCAAAGGCAAACAAGTAGCTACAGAGGAGGAGGAAACTCTTCCAATTGATGAAGAAGAGATCTGCAAAGAAGGCGTTACCGGGGGTGAAGGTACCGAGGCTGAGGGCGACGAAGAGGAAGAAGATACATCAGGCCTTCCATTATCCTTCTTTCCCGGAGGGGGTGCAAGTTTGTCGATTGCCCACTGGACCTAACAATCTGACCAACCTAAGTTGCCTGAAGCTCCAAAAAAGCCAAGGTAGAAGATCATGTTCACTCATCCCCACAAGATGAGAGTCGATCTTCTAGGTGGGGTTAAAGACGACGAAGAAGAAGAAACTGCCAAAGCTAGCCTTGTCCACCGGAAGAGATCTCGGTCTTCAACTCACGTAGAGACTTAGGCTCAGACTACAACTTTTCTATGGGTTGAGTTGCGTACCAAGTTTCGACAGGAAAGACCTGTCACTTCTGAAGAAGCTCGACCTATGAAGCGGAAGAAGGGCACGCACAAGCTGTGTACTAAATTGCCTTCATTCAAAGAAGAGCCGCTTGGCGACATTCCCATTGAAGAAGAAGGTAATATCTCACTTCTGTATTGCTTCTCATACTTCATTTTCAAGTTTACTGAAAATATCCCTCTTCTTTTTTAGGGGGTTTTGAAGAAGGTGAGCTTCCGCACGAGCCTGCTTCTCCCAGCTTCACTCACTTTGAAAGATCAGGCTTTACTCAACAACTACATGAAGCTATAAGTGAGGATCCTCTAAGTAGTGAAGCTGGTGCGGATACTGGTGTTCAACCCGACCCTACCATCGAACTCACCCTAACAGCCTCCGGCACAGGTATATCCTATCCAGACACTACCTTATTCAGGTGATAGCTCAGACAGTTCAACGATTCGCAACTCGTGCCTCCTCTAATCATTTCTATGCTTCATGCTCTTTTAGAGAAATTGAAGGAAACGAGCGCAAGTTTTAGGTCTACGAAACCTGTTGCGGCGGTTGAAGGTAAAGTCGATCTCCATTTGATGTGAATCCTGGCTTTTCCTTCTTGTGCTTAAAATTCAGCTTCTTTGTAGATATCATGACGGGGGAACCCGTCGATGAGGAAGCCTTTCATGATGTAGATATCGGGGAGTTTGATGAACATGTCCTCGACCAAATGACATACTTCTCTGAAGCTGATTATAAATTGCTTGCCGATATATTATCAGAGCAAGCTCATGGCGAGGCTGTAGGACCAACAGTTGAGTTTGGTTCGTCTGTAGGTATTGATCTTTTCCCATAACCACTCTTATCCATTCATTAATTTTAGATGACCACATGAGAGTTTTAATTATATGACCAGCCACTGGAGCTGATACAACTACAATTGCAGAAGCTTCGGACCAGCCCAAAGACTTAGGCATTTCGGGTTTGGAGCGAGCCATCATTGAAACTCAATCATCCACTTCTCACCCCAAAACTGCCGTTCTTTTAGATCCAATGGTTATGTAAGCCATGGCCAGAGTTGAGGCTAGTCCCATTGCTCTAGTCATGAGACCAACAAATAAAGCTGGTTCGTCTACGACTGTGACATCTGAACTAACTCTAGCAACTCATATGGCTGAGTTAGCAGGGTTGAGCCAATAGCCACAGGTTGAGGGATCTTCAGCTGGCATCAGTATGTTTCCCTCTCACTACTACTTTGACACCCCTGATATTGGATCTGGTTTTAACAATCTTTGGAGTGCTTACTTCTCTTGCTCCTATTGTAGCACCTCCATCATCACTATTCGAATCCGTTAAGGTGTTAATGTCAGATGACGATCTAGATAGAGCTATAATCTGCATGGAGCTCTGCAACTTCACCTCCTTTCTGAGCATGATGATCGACAAGATCCTTCACAAGGGGTTATCCTTCGACCATTTCAGACAATCTCTTGATCGTCAAGTGGCAGGGATTAAGGAAGAAGGATACGCAGATCTAGCCGATTCCATTGTAGCAGATCTGGCTCGCTTAGAGCAAGAACTTCAAGAATTGAGGGACCTTTGAACTGCTGTTGTCTCCTCATATGTAACTACCCACATGGAATCAAAGCTGAAAGCATGGCATGACGCATGAACATCCACTGGGCTTGAGCTCTGGAAACAAAAGGGTCATGTAGCACAAGTGGAAGTGGTTCTCTTAAGGAAGGAGAAGACCAAGGCTGATTTGCACAGTTCTTTAATGTTAAGCCGTGAGGAAATAGCCAGCCTTTAAAGAGATCTTCAACATGCTAACGATTCTCCTGCTGTCCTTGAAAGCAAGCTAACCGACGTGGAGAGAGCCCAAGCACAATTTCTTTAGAAGCTGAAATTTGAGAAGGGGAAGTTAGATGAAATGGAGAATGAAGCTACGAAAGCATTGACCACAACCGAAGACTCCATCAACACTGACTTGAAGACTGAAGTTGAACAAGCTTATGTGGAGAGACTCTCTTAATTAGAAAAGCAGATTTGTAATCGTAAGCTCTCTGTGGATTGATAGCATCATTTTTGTATCTTTTTGATTCCAGCTCATTAATAAAATGAAATTTTTTTATTAGTGCACTTTTTATTATGATTACTCATTCTGCTTAGAATAAATAAGCATAATATTCATAGGATTTTTAGCAAACCCTCATCCCCAACGGATTTGATAAGCCTTTATCGATTACCGTTTAAAGCGGGCTAGCATGTGAATTATCTAAGTCTATTTCACATGTGACGTTGTGCTAAAAAAAATAAACTCTCTTAGATTTAGTACTACGATATTGAATACATAAACTTCATCATTCTCACGGGAACAGACTATCCGACAACGTGTGTTAGACGTATGATTATCTCAAATAAGGGATTGAGATAACGTCCCTCATGCATGAAAGATATGGATTCAGGTGCTATTAAGTCAATAATAACAACTAGCTACGATATTAAATATGTAAGCTTCGTCATTTTTACGAGAATGGATAACCCAGCAACGTGTGTTAGACGTAAACTTATCTCTAATAAGGGATTGAGATAAAGTCCTCCATGCGTGAAAGGCATGGATTTTGATGCTACGATGTTGAATATGCAAGCTTCGTCATTTTTATGGGAATGGACCACCCAACAACATGTGTTAGATGTATACTTATCTCTAATAAGGGATCGAGATAAAGTCCCCCACGTGTGAAAGTCATGGATTTTGGTGCTACGATGTTGAATACGTAGACTTCATCATTTTTACAGGAATGGACCACCGGACAATATGTGTTAGATGTAGATTTATCTCTAATAAGGGATCAAGATAAAATCCGTTATGCATGAAAGGCATGGATTCAGGTGCTATTAAATCAATAATAACAACTAGTTACGATATTGAATACGTAGGCTTTGTCATTTTTATGGGAATGGACAACCCGACAATGTGTGTTAGACATAGACTTATCTCTAATAAGAGATCGAGACAAAGTCTCTCATGCATGAAAGATATGAATTTTGATGCTACGATGTTGAATACGTAGACTTCGTCATTTTTATGGGAATGAACCACCCAATAACATGTATTAGATGTAGACTTATCTCTAATAAGAGATCGAGATAAAATCCCCCATGCATGAAAGACATGGATTTAGATGCTATTAAGTTAATAATAATAACTGGCTACGATATTGAATACATAGGCTTCGTCATTTTTACAGGAATGGACCACCCGACAACTTGTGTTAGATGTAGACTTATCTCTAATAAGAGATTGAGATAAAGTCCCCATACGTGAAAGGTATGAATTTTGCTGCTACGATGTTGAATACGTAGACTTCGTCATTTTCACGGGAATGGATCACCCGGCAATATGTGTTAGATGTAGACTTATCTCTAATAAGGGATCGAGATAAAGTCCCCCCATACGTGAAAGATATGGATTTTGGTTTTGATGCGAAAGAAGGTATTTTGTTATCTTTCACTTCAAAAGATTGTATGTCTTCTCTTGGGGCAAAGACGAACCATGTTTTGTCTTCTCTTAGGGCAAAGACGAATCCGGTGCTAAAGAGAAAGATGGTATTTTCTTATCTTTCACTTCAGAAAATGGGTGTTGAATTGAAAGAATGTATTTTGTTATCCTTCCCTTCAAAAAGTTGGACTAAAGGGAAATAAGGTATTTTTTTTTCTTTCACTTTAGTGCTAAAAGGAAAGAAGGTATTTTCTTATTTTTTTACTTCAACAGAAACTCAGAGTGGGATCTCTACCCAAATAATCTAAAAAGGAAAACTCAGAGTGGGATCTCCACTCCGAGAATCAAATTTGAGTCAGATCTTTTACTCACATGAGTAAAAGGGTGGAATTTGGATAATCAAAGACTGTTTGAATGTTTGATCATCCAATTTGGATGGACCTCTTATTCATGGAAGGAATCAAGAGCAGATTTTGGTTTTGGCCCTAACTGTCTGAAGGTTTGGCCAATTAGGAGTTTGAGACGATCCTAACTGTCTAAAGATTTGACCAAATAGGAGATTGAGACTACCCTAACTGTCTGAAGGTTTGATCGTTCAATTTGAAGTGGGCCTCTTATTCATGGAAAGAATCAATAGGGGATTTTGGCTTTGGCCCTAACTATCAGAAGGATTGACTAAATGGGAGTGAAGATAGTACAAATAAAGTGGGAGAGTGTTGATTACAATTGTCACTTTGTCAGTAAAGGCATAGTGGGAGTGTTGGTATCAAGTTCTCGACGGTATTTTCTTACGAAAACTTAACACGAAGTGGGAGTTTAATAATTGTCATGGATTAGCAATTAATGTCATTTCAAGTACTATGTCAAGACTTCAACAGTGGAAATATTAAATGTCTGAACATAGTGGGAGGATGTATGAGTTTAGCCATAAAAGAAGGAAAGGAGGTATTTTCTCATCTCTCTCTTCCTTTATGACTTATGAACTTGATTTTGTGGGCCCACCATCACTTAATTTGATTAGTGAGGGATTTTAGTGGTAGAGGACTGTTAATTATACAGTGGGAGTTTCGTGAGGTAAGATTGACCAAATGGAACCATTGAATCTCGTCTCAACGAAAGAGTGCCCAGAGAGTCACCATGGGAGGGTTTTAATTATCTTAGTAATGATTAAAGAACCACAGTGTGAGAGTCTTAATCATTTCTATAATGATTAAGAATGAATTATTCAGATGATTGGTTTTTAACTTGAACAGCTAGTTGATCTCGGGTTATTCTTAAGAATACCATGTGTAGTATTCTCCATGGACTTCCCGCTAAAATGCATTGACATCATCATTGATACGGCATGACATGCATGAATTTGTACAATATTTCAAATTTTGTGCTTCAAATAAGTTATCCTGAATGCACTAAGGGTAGTACTTCTTCAAGAACTTCCCATTGATTGACATTATAATCTTATCACCATTTTGGGTGATCAAGCGATACGTACCGTTTGAGTAGACTGTCTCTACTACGAACGATCCTTCTCATTTGGGCTAAAATTTGTCTTTCTTCTTGGAGTTGAGTATCATTGGTCGCCGAACGGCAAGAACTAAGTCTCATTCCTTAAAGACCCGTTGTCCGACCTTTTTATCAAAGGCTCTGGAGATTCTGGCTTGCTATAGCTCAATTTGTTGTTGAGCTTCCAAGCGTTTCTCATCTAACATCTCAAGTTCTTCGAGATGTTTCTGATGTTGTTCTTCTGTCGTCATCCCTGTTGCAAGAGCAATCTGCTAGGATGAAATTTGGATCTCCAAAGGAAGGACGGCTTCACATCCATACACCAAGGAATATGGAGTTGCTCTGATCGATGTGCGGACTGTGGCACGATAAGCTTAGAGAGCTTTACCTAGTTTATCATCCTAATCCCGCTTGTTGGTTCTTACGAGCTTCATTAAGATATTGATAATGGTCTTGTTGAAGGCTTCAACTTAACCGTTTACAGTGGGATTGTAAGCTGTCGATGAGACGTCTTGGATTCTGAATTTTCCACAAAATTGATGAATGAATTGCTGACAAACTAATGGTGTGTTTGGGAGTTTACTTAGGGAAGGGAAGGAAGGGGAAGGAAGGGGAATTTTTCCCCTTCCTTCCCTTCCTTTCCATTACACCCCAATTTGGGGTGTAAGAATTTGGGCCAAATTTCCCCTCCATTCCCCTCCTCTACCCTCCAAAATAAAACTCCCGAACAAGGTTAAAATGAAATTTCCCTTCCCTTCCCCCTCTCTACCCTCCATCCAAACAGGCCATAAGAGTCGTTGTCATGCACAATTCATCTTAGGACACTATATCGATAAATAATATGGTGTTTGATGAATTTAATGATGTCATTCGTCTTTACTTCTTTGTGTGGAATTGCTTCAACCTACTTAGAGAAATAGTCGGTGATTGCTAAGATAAAGCGGTCATCTTTGGCTGACGGAGGTTGATGTGACCAATAAATAGGGCCAATAATATCCATTCACCAGGTCTCTAATGACCATGATGTGGCCGAAGGGTGTAAGTACTCTGGAGGTTGATGCATGCAGTTAGCATGTATCTGACATGCATGGCACTGTCGAGCATATGCAACTGCGTCTTTGATCATAGTCAGCCAATAATATCCTATTCTTCTAGGGCGATCACATAACTTAGGACCCGACTGGTGTGTACCGTAGGTTCCGTTATGTGCTTCCTTAAGGGCTTCTTGCATCTCCTTTGTTGAAAGACATCGGAGTAACAAGCCATCATACGCACGGCAATAGAGCGTCTGAGTCACGGCGTTATAGTAGAACCTTGACCATTCTCCATGTCTTGAATGGCCATAATGTAGCCGAAGTGTGCAAATGCTCCGAAAGTTGGTGCATATAATTTGCATATATTTGACACGTGTGACACTGTCAGGCATAGTCAATTATGTCCTTGACCATGGTTGGCCAGTAATACCCCATTCTTCTGAGTCGATCACAGAGTTTGGGACCGGGTTGGTGTGTGCCACATGTTCCATCGTGCGCTTCTTTGAGTGCCTTTTCCGCCTCTTTGGTTGAAAGACACCGGAGTAGCAGACCATCATATGCACGATGATACAGCATTAGAGTCGCTGTGTTATAATAGAATCTCGGTGCTCTTCGTTGAACGGAGTCCCTTTCTTTTATGTCTTATGGCAAGATGTTGTGTAAGACATAATCAATGATGGGAAAATTCCAGTCTCAAGGTTCGAGTTCGATAATGGTTGCATGCACCTGTTTGATGTCTAGGACACAATCTGGTATGAAGAGTTGGTGAGTTCTTACAGTGACCAACTGTTCTATCTCTGGAGGCTGGGCCAAAGAGATTGCTAGAGCTGCCAATCATTTGCATAAGAATTCTTCAAATGAGTCTGCTATCTCGACAGCCGCTTGGTGGTACAGGATTAGGTCTTGATTCCTGACTTTATACTCTCCTCAAACTTAGTTAACTATTAGCTGAGAATCACCAAAAGCTTCAAGGTACTCCATCCCTAACTTTTTAGACAAATTGAGTCTAATGAGCAGCGTATTATACTCAGCCACATTATTGGAGCATGGCCCAATAAGTGAATAGGCTCGGGGTATAACATGTTTCTCCAGGGAAACTAGGACAACTCCAACTCCCAAAGAAATTTTTAAACATTCGGGAGTGCTTGCCACATTGGTTGCTCGGGAAGTACCGTCGAAGTACAATTATCACACTTAGTGATGAGAGGTAGTGTTGACTTTGTAGGTTTCATTCGAAAAATCTTCATATAGTTCAATTTTATCCTTTGTAGGATTAACCGCTAGAAGGTCACAAATTGTATGTCCTTTGACCGACTTCTGTTGTTTAAAATGAATGTCGTATTGGAACTGGAGTAAAGCCCATCGTGCTAAATGCTAATTCATGGAAGCCAGTTGCGTCATGAAGACCCAAATTGGGTTGAAATTGGAAATGATGTAAATTGTCTGTCCAACCAAATAGTATCGCATCTTTTGAATTACGAACATCAGGGTGAGGCACTCCTTCTCGATCATTGGATATCGGGATTCAGCACCTATCAATGTTTGACTCAGATTATAAACTACTTGCTCATGACCGTTATCATCGTCTTATGCAAGCAAAGCACTTAACGAGTGATTTGTTGCCTTGACATAAATCAAGAACAGTTTCCCTGACTTCGGTGTGACAAGAACAGGAGGATTTGATAGATACGCCTTGATATCTTCGAATGCCTTCTGACAAGTATCATCCCATATAAATGACACATCTTTCTTTGTGAGCTTGGAAAATGGTTGACATTTTCCTGATAGGTTTGAGCTGAATCGACGGATATAGGCTAGTCATCCTTTTAACCCCCTGAGTTCTTTGAGATTTCTCGGTGGTTACAGTTCATGTATTGCCTTCACTTTATTA
Source organism: Asparagus officinalis (assembly GCF_001876935.1). Lineage (NCBI taxonomy): Eukaryota > Viridiplantae > Streptophyta > Magnoliopsida > Asparagales > Asparagaceae > Asparagus > Asparagus officinalis. The sequence continues at coordinate 30,723,504 of NC_033803.1, read as the reverse complement.
GGATCAATATGGATATTTTGTAGTTGTGACGAATCTGAGAAATTTGCCACTTGACATTCCCAGGAAAGACTTGGTAAGGTACATCTTCAATTGGTGATTCCGCATGAGATCGAACATTGTCTTCAAGTCTTTAATATGGTCATTCTTGTTACATCTTTTCATAACCAAAGAATCAACATAGCATTCGACGGTTTTTCAGATGTGTTCTTGGAAAATCTTCATCATGATCTATTAGTATGTAGCACCCGTGTTCTTTAGGCCGAAGGGCATAACTATGTAGCAGAAGATGCCAAGTGGAGTTTTGAACGAGGTATGATTTTTATCGTCCGGATACATCTTGATTTGGTTGTACCCGAGAAACTATCCATGAAAGATATTCTCTCAAATCCGCACGTGTTGTCGATGATGACGTCCGTGATAGGAAGAGGGAAGTCATCTTTTAGGCAATCGGTGTTCAGATCTCTGAAGTCGATGCAGATTCTGATCTTCTTGTTCTTTTTAAGGACTGGAACAATATTTACCACCTAATCTAGATATTGCTCCACTCTGATGAAGCCTGAGTCAATCAACTTTTTGACTTCATCTTCAATCACCTCCATAATCTACAGTCGAAACCGTCTTTATTGTTGCTTGACAGGTTTAGCATCCGACATGATGTTGAGGCGATGCATAGCCACATTTGGGTCGAGTCCAGGAATGTCTTCATAATTCCATGCAAAGACGTCTATATATTCCCTGATGAGGGCAATCAACTCCTCTTTTTCATCTGGCAGGAGACTGCCACTAATAAATATAAGCTTTGGGTTTGCCTCATCACCCATATTAAATTGGACTACTTCATCCTCGGTAGGAGGTTCCCTTTACTTGAATCTATCACCATATTGGATGTTCAAGTGATGGATCCAAGGATCTTCCTAGGTTGGCAACCAATCATCTTCTTCTATTGTCGTAGGATCGACCATAACCATATTCGGCATCAAACCTTTAAACATTTCTCCAAGACTGACATCAAAGTCCCAAGCCGAAGAATCTGAGGAATGTCCATCCCCATTCGGATTAGATAGTTGGTTATTAACCTGCCAGCAACACTCGTCGGATGGTGAAGAGGTATAGCCTAGACCCCTTTCTAGACCCCTTTTATGCCTATAATAATTGTCAGGTTTTCCCTTTGGTACATAGGTAGGTCGGGGTGGAACTCGAGTGCCTCGATCAAAGAAAAGACCTTCTCCGATTACAAAGTTGTATCCCCACTTCTTCATATAATTTCGTGCTTGTGGACTATATTTGAGTAAATGATGACCAGGTCTTTCATCATCACTGTCATTCTTTAAGAAGGGATTTGATAACGGACATGACTCTCCTTTACCGAAGACTATCTCTTTTCCACCTACTGCCTTGACGGGAAGGTCAAGAGTTGTTCTAAAGGAGTCTTGGACACACTTCTTTATCATGCAAGATGATCAAAGCGCATATGTATGTTAGGGTTATTATACAGCCCCTGCATTACATCATTAATACAATGTGCGTACTCTAAATCATTATTTATTACATAATTACAATCAATAAGTTGCTAGTTACAACTTCCATCTGATGATTTACCACTGTCAAGATCGATTATGAAGCGTTCAATGTTATTAAATACAAGACCTTTATCATAATCGAGCCCGGCTTTGGTATCAGCTTCTTTTCCACTGTGCGTGTCATAGGCCGATGGTTCAATATCGAATTCAGCATCATATAAAAGAGAGCCAGTGAAATAACTCTCTAATCCCTTAAATGATTACTTATCCTCAACCACCGTCTTGACTTCATCATTAGTGTCCACATACTTCAGACACTGATAGAGGGCGGAAGGAACTATAACGTTACCATGGATCCATGGTAGACCCAACAGTAAGTTATAAGAGGTCTCCGCATCTATCACATAGCATGTGACCTCTGATTTCAAATCTCCAAGCTGGCACTTCACTCAGATTTTACCCAATGGTCTGGACCCACTGGTATTGAATCCGTAAATAACAGTGCATGTGGAAGCCAATTTGCTAGTGAGAATTTCGAGATGATACATCAATCGAAGTGGCATGACGCTGACTGCAGAACCGGGATCGACTTGGATTCGGTTGACAGCAGTCGAGCCAATGTATCCGGTAAAGTACAAAGGCCTGTCATGCTTTGAGTTCCTCACTTGCATATTATCCCGAGTGAAGGTGATGCAAGGGAACTGTCTAGCTGTAAGATTACAATGTTGAACTAATGGCACTAGCTCTTTAGGGGCTTGCTTGATCTGAGTAAGGAACACATCAGAATCAGCCAAAGCTTCTTACAAAGCTTCCCTGGTGTCTTTTTTAAAGACGCAGCAACTCATATAGAGTGATCCTTGCTAGGATGTTGGCCAATTGAGCCATGACATCAAAGCAGTATGGAGTATTCAAACTTTCTGGTTTGTCTCTCCTAATTGGTCGATTAAAACAAGACTGCTTCGGAATTTGAACCTTTTTATGTTGGGGTTCCTTTTGTTTTGTCTTTGCTTCCTTCTGTTTAGTAGTTGGTTGCTATTGAGGCTTGTCAGTTGGTTTAGGATGAGTTGTAATCACCTCCAGTTCAGCCAATATTTTAGTATTCGGATCGAAAGCTTCTGGGTACTTGTATCGTTATTCATTCCCGCTTCTGGTAGCAAAGACCTGTTCTTCGTCAGCTACCAAGACTTCATGTTCATCTTTAGAGAATGAAAGGATTGGAATACCCTCATCGTCTTTCTCTAGAATTACTGAGGTAGGACAACAAGACTTGCTTCGGCTTTTAGATTTCTTCTTTGAGGGCGATCTTGCCCATTGTTCATCTTCAAGCAGGTCAGTATGGACCCATAAGACTTCACCATTAGAGGATGTATGTAGCACAAGCTCCTTTTGACATTGCCCATGTGGGTCATCATTGACTGTCTTCATTTACACCTTTGTTATGGGTTCTGGTTGGAACCATGATAAAGGTACCGATCTGAAGCTAATATACACAGCATTCATGCCCACCTTCTTTTCTTTTGGTTTCTTCGTAGTTATGATGCTGATATCAACCAAGGCTTGGATTCTGTCTTTAAAAACAAAACAAGCCTTGGTGGGATGATGGACCCTCTTGTGATATGCACAATACTTCGGGTCTGAAGTCTTCTTAGCTTCCTCTGGATCTATGATTGGTGGCAACTTGATCTTGTTGTTGTCTAAAAGGTATTTGAAGATGGCTGGAGCTTCATTTTCTTTGAAGGAGTATTCTTTTGGGAATTTTGGATCCGGGGTCCTTTGTTGCCTCTGAGATTGTTGCTGCGGTTGAGACTGCAGTTGGAATGATGACTATTGTAGCGATTGCTGCTGTGGCTATCGTTGTGAGGTCTGATGAGCATTAATAGCATTCACTGGTGCCTTTCCTCTACTATAAGGATTGAAATTTTGTTTTAGAGAACTCACCATCGGTTGGTCTCTCTCAACCTTCTTCCTTTTGAGAAAACGCTCGGCTTGTTCTCCGTGCACCTTTAATTCCTTCCAGTTTTTGGATGGTACCACTCCTATGGTTTTTAGTACATCTAGAGAAAGATTATTGTGGCAAGTTTGGAGTATGAATTCCTCTGTAACCGGATCTCAACAGTTTATAGCCTTGTTTCAAAACCATTTGATGAAGTTGTCAACTGACTCTCCATCTTTCTGCTTCTCATCCAGAAGAGTTTCGATTGATACTTCAATGTCGTCGTCGAAGAAGTTGCTGAGGAATAAGGTTTCCATATCATCCTAGCTATTAATGCTCCCTAGCTTGAGACATCAATACTAATCAAAAGCAGCCTCACGAAGGGTACCCACAAATGAATGGGCCATCAAGGGTTCATGTCTAGAGATCATGCCCAAGTGAGACTTGAAGTAGATCAGATGTTGAGTAGGCGAGCCTCTCCCATCAAATGGTGTGAAGTTAATTAGATTGAACTTTGGTGGGTATAGAATTGACTCCCACTCCCTCGAGTATGGACACAGAATGCCAGTCTTCTTTACCTCCTAAGCGGACATTAAGGCGTTGACTTTAGCTCTTTCATCATCTTTTTATCCTCACCCATATCCTTCTTAGGGCGTTGTTGAGAAGAATCAGTTGGACCACCCCCAGCGTTATTGTTTTTAGGAGGAGGGTCAGTAAAAATATGTTCATCTACATCTATGTCACTGTCTTCAACATTAGCTTGAATCAGCGTGGCATTGTGACAACTAGATTCGTCTCGTTGACTTAGTTCAGGTTGATGTTGGTGAGCCTGCAATTCCCTAATCTGCTGCATGGTCAACTCCATCTCCATACTCATTTTAGCTCTAATTCTGCTCTTTACTTGGCTAGAGTTTCTTGAAGCATTTGAGCTAATTGGTCAGGAGTGATCGTGAGTGCTTCTCTGGGTTGCCCTATGCTAGACATTGTATCATCGGAAGCAATGGCAAAAAAAGTGTCTGAAAGCTCATCATCAGATAGTCCTTCGTGCATCCTTCTGTAATCTCTGCATCTAGCTGAATCTGAGACATTCTTTAATAAATCCTTTGATCAACTCTTCCTCCTGGGGAAAAGTTGGGGTCAGAATTAGTTGAATGCCGATTTCCTTTATCTGCCATATTAATGGTGACTTCTGAGAGTACATCATTCTAGTTGGCGGACTTTCACTTGCGGAAACGTCTTGACTTGGACTTTGACACTTTGGTGGAAAGTCTCTAGAACCCAGAGACTCTTTATGGGATGGCTTCTTGCTTAGAACAGCTACATTCTGAAAGTACTGCCCTAATGAGCCTCTCGCATGAACAATGAGAGCTTATTTCTCGAATATTTCTTTTTTGAGATTTGTTCGCACCTCCAATTTGATAGTACAACTAGTCAGCATAATGATCGGAGCACCCTATCGTCTGTTGTTATGATTCCTCAAGTATAACATTGTCTTTTGATGGACATGATTTCTTTTGGAGATGTAAAGCCTTGTTGACATTCTCAGGAGTCACACGTTTAGAACCACCCCCACTACAACAAATTGCACTTTTTCCAACGCTTATTCCCGACGCATGGTTAAATACGTCGCCAAAATTTATATTTTTCCCAATGATTTTAGTTAGCGTTGGAAAAACATATATATTTTCCCCATGTTTATAATTAGCATCGCTAAAATTTTTGACGTTTTAACTAGCGTCGTTAAAAGTGTATGGATTTCACAACGTTTTTTATTTTCGTCGGTAAAAATATATATTTTTAGCGACATTTTAGGGTTGGCGTCGCTAATAGTGTGTATTTATCACGACGTGTTAGGTTAGCATCGCTAAAAGTCTCTTTTTCACAACGTACCTACTTTTTGTCGCTAAAATGTCTATTTTTGACACGCTTTTATATTCATCTGCGTCACCAAAAAATCATTTGTTTCCCTCAAGTGCCCCCCATCCACCCCAAATTTCATTCGTTTCATTAGTTCCCCCCAAAATTTCAATTGTCCCCCCGCCTGCCTCTATTCCCCTATCTGCTCTCATCTCTCTCCTCTGATCACGCCCCATCCGCTGACCCTGTTCCCTCCACTCCTCTGAGCCTCTCTCTCCCCTCGTTGTCCGCGCCCATCCCCACCGTCCTCGCACCCCCATCTTCCCCGCCCCCCGTTTCCCCACCCCTTCGACCTCAACACAGCTATAGTAATCCTCTCTTCTCACTGCTCTACGGATCTGAAAATTCCCCCAGTCTCAGAAATTCCCTTCAAATTTCAAAATTTCCCCCTTCTCTCAGAATCCCCCACCTCACTCTCAAAAATCCCCTCTGTCTCAGACTCAAATTTCCAAAATCTCAAATCAACGGAGGGCTCTCTCTCAAAATCTCTCTCTCAAATATAGTTCCCGTCACGACTACAGAAGCCCTCCCCCACTCGCCCTCCTCGGCGCCGCCCACCGCAGTGGCCGCCCACATCCCCGTAGCGTCCGCGTGCACCCGCCCGCCCACGCCTACTAATACGCGCAACGCCAATGCTTGCCCATGCCAACCTCTGCGCGCACTGCGACCCCGTTGCCGTCCGCGACCACACCAGCGACCGCTAACATCCAACCGCCATCACCTGGCAACCCCCCCCCCCCCACAGTAAGTTTTTTTATTTTTTCAATTTACAGTTTTTATAACCGATTTTAAAATAAATTTATAACTGATTTTAATTCTTCACCTCTTCTCATAGCACCATCAAGCTCTAATCCTCGAGCCCAAAAAGCCCATCTCTCTCTTCCCCGCAAAAGACCTCTCCAGAGTTCTCAGGTACGCAACACCCATTTCTTTGGTTATTTGCTTTCCAAGATCGAATTTTGAATCATGGGTTGAGCTCTGTATCTTTTGAAATTAGTTTCTCTATCTTATGGTGTTTAGATCACTTTTAGCTTCGCGTTTGACCAATGAATGGGTGGTCTGCTATCAAATTTTGGTTTGGGTGAATCTGCAGTTATAAATGTTGGAAATTAGGGTTTCAGTCGTTTTAGTTAATTTTGATGTATTAGTTTCTATTTTTTCTTTTTGGAGCTGAATTGAGGAAATTCAGGGTGGAGGACTTTGTTAGATAGTATTTGCACATACAAGAGGGGAAAGTTGAGTGAGTTAGGGAGGTTTAGATTTGTTTCTAACAAAATCTGCAGTGATGATTGTTGAAGATTAGGGTTTTGTTCGCTTGCAAGTGACACAATTTATCAGTTGTGTGCTCTAATTTTACATTGATTGCTGATGAAATCTATATACTTTTAAAGTTTGGAAATTTTACATTCCTTGCTAAGTTTCTGGGATGGAAGTTATATATTAAATTTGCCTATGGAGAGAATAAGAACCTAGAATGTCATATGATAAAGGAAAAGATAGTGAAAGCAAAGACCTTTATGAGAGCAATGTAAGGTAGAATTGAGAATTTAAGAAAGAAGAATGAATTTGAGGGAGATCGGAGTAGTAGGAGGAAGTTCTTAGTTGCTAATTTTCCAATCATATATAATTTTTAGGATGGATTCAGAGAAAGAGCTTATTATGTTTACATTACTTTTTTCCCATGTGAGTGCTCATCTTTTGTTATAGTTTTTTTTATTTTTAAATGCCTCATATATATATACATATATAATTTTTTTCAGTTAAGGTACTTATACTCGACTGACGTCTCTCAATTAGTAGGGTAAAAAGGTTGAAGGAGAGCAGAGATAAAACATTGATAAAGATTTTAGTTGAAGAACATGTGAAGGTAAAATGTTTTTCTGTTTTTCTCTAATGAAACCTGTTTAATGAGTTGAAAATTTTGTTCTATCTTGCTACTACATGTTTAAAAGCATTGCTTCTGTGTTTATGCAACATTTATTAAAACATGTTATATTATTATGCATATTTGTAGGGAAGTAGTATACTTTTCATTTTGATGCCTGATCTATATATTAGCACTTCTTTTGGTCAGTCATGATGATGATGGTCTATTGTGGATCTAAGGTTATCTAAGGTGCACTTATTCTAAAGGAAGAGCAACTACAATTACAATGTCATCATAATCCTGTTTCTTTGTCCTCTACTTCTACTCACTTGCTTCTCATTTTTGGGGTACTATTTTGTACACTCAACAGGTGAGGGATGAACTTGAACATCTACTGGATGATGACATGGATATGGCAAAGATGTACCTTACGTAGAAGCTTATGTCTAATCGAGTTGGCGAGATGTCTTCGAGAGGGGATCTTGATAAATGATGGTTCTGAAATGGATGAAAAGAGGTAAGCTACCAAGATTTTTGGAGAGATTTAATTCTCTATGTGGTAATGAAGATATTTCAGGAAAATTGTGATATCGCAGGCATCATTTGGAACTTTTTCTTAAAGTTCTGCTCACTAATCGTGTCACTGAAATATTGGGCGAAAAGAGTTGTTTCTTTGTGGACCTAAGATCTACATTAAATAAACCATATGACCTATTAGACCTGGACTATGTATGCAATTAGCATTCATTACCTATAGAAAAATTAATTGTCGTTTAATTGATATAATTTTTGTATGAACTTGAGGGGAAGCGTTGATAATAAAATGCCTTCTATAGAGAGTAGAAATTATGATGATTCACACCATGCACGTTTCAGCTTAAATAGAGACAAAATTTTACAAAGAAACGGACACACCAAGAACAAAAGTCTTTATACCAAACTTTTTGGGTTGATCACAGAAATTTATTATTCCATTCAGTAATGAAAGGATCAGCTCCTATGTTAGTTGAACTGTATCTGCATATGGAACTTTTATTACCAGGACTGGTGTTTCTATACATAAAGAGTATCCTTATGGAAATGTGAACATAATAATAGTTTCTTATGTTCACTAAACATCCACTATACACCTATTTTACCTTGATTCCCTACTTTATCAACCTAACCACATCAGCAATATGGTTCAATACTTTGATAAATTTGGTAAAAATAGAAAATTGAAATTTAAAAAAAATTCTTTTATTAGGTTTCTGCATGAATACTAATCACGTATGGAATTGTTTTTTCAATAAAAATGATTTTAAATTCGACAAGAGATCATGAAGTTTGCTATATGCTAATAAACTTAGCGTCAATATCTTTTTCCTCTAATAGTCAAATTAATCAAGGATTAATTTTGTTCAACTGGAGGGATGAACACAATTTATTTACGAACTTGGATACATAAGTATTGCTTCCAAATCCTCAAAGTAAACGCTATACCACTTCGTTCTATGAACTCTTTTATGCAATTGGATGTCATAGAATTTGTCATTAAATTTACAATATATATAATTTGTCTTCTTAGTAGAAAACATTATTTTGTTTTCTTCATTATTGAGACAATAAAGTGTTAGATTAAATACAAGAACAATAACAGTGACATGACAGGATAATCTCCTTAAACTCATACAAGAAACGTCATATTTATCAATAATAAATTAAGACATTGTTTTTATATTTTTCTTCTGACTTTTATGTCCAAGATATTTGTTAGATGATCTACCTTTCATGCTCTTAGCTATTACAGTATTTAAACTCCTTCATAGAGACAACATAAGAAATTTGTGACATTAGTAAAGTTGACCGTAGACTCATGTTATGAAATGACTCATGTTAGATGATCTACCATATATGATTTATGATTTGCAAATCGAAAGTTCTAAATACGAAGAAATACACAATTCACAAAAGCTGCACAAAATTTATTTTTGTCATGTGTATGTTTTTGGTTTAATGAATATGATATATGTACACACAAAACTTTTTATAGAATGTGTAGCCTTTCTCAAATAATTTTAAAATTTTTTATGCTTCTTTATTCATGTTATGCAGGAACTTGGATTTAATTATCTTGGAAGTAGAGAGCAACTTATCATGAGATTACAAGCAAACTAAAATATTTAAACATTTGTTCTCTTCTTTCTTTTCTTTCACCTTTTCCTCTCTTTCCATTGTGTTTCTTTTTTTCCTTCATGTATTACAAGCAAACTGGAATATTTAAACAAGCTTTTGAGTGTTGACTTGGAAATGGAAATGAATATAACTATTTTACAATGGGAGCAAATTCTTTGTTTATCATAATATGCAACTTGTTTGGAGTATAATTTGATGTTTGGTTTCTTTGTTGATGTGAATGGGAGCAAATTTTTTATGGATGTTCAGGTTCAGTGTAGGCTTGTAGTTGACAGAAAAGATATTACTTTTGGTGATGCAAATTAGTGTCGACAAAACAAAACTTTTTACCGACGCATAATTATGCGTTGCCAAAAATTATACTTTTGCTCACCCTATATTGCATCGCCAAAAGTAATATCTTTTAGCGACGCTATCTTACATCGCCAAAGATATAGTTTTTAACGATGCTTCATTCTGCATCGCTAAAAGCTAAACTTTTGCCGACGCCAACTTGCGTCTTCAAAAGTGTAATTTTTAGCGTTGAATAGTTTTGTGTTGCTAAAAGATGTACTTTTGCCGACGCATTGGCTTTTATCGACACTGCATGCATCGCCAAAAGTACAAGTTTTACCGGCGCATTTTTGCATATGATAAAATTCTGCATACTTTTGCCGACGCAAAATATTATGCGTCGCTAAAAGATATACTTTTCCCGACGCATGAAGCGTCGCCAAAAGTGTTGGCTTTTACCGACGCAGTGTGTTTGCGTCGTGAAATATTTTTCTTGACGCACTTTTGGTGACGCATTAGCGACGCTGCATTTTGCGTTGGGAATGATTTTTCCCGATGTTTTTCAAAATTTTACCGATGTTTTTGTTTTGTTAGCAATACTGTATTTTGTTATAGTGCCCGGTGTGAGCGTGAAGTCTTAATGGGCTCTTGGGCTTCGATGTTTACCCCCAAGTGGGTGGTGATAGGAACTCTCCCAGAAGGGGAGACCTCTTTTCCACTTTTTTGCATGTTGCATGAGCAAATACATTGAGGTGTGTCGGCTTGTTTGGAGGTGGCGGGACACCTTTAGTAGTGATTGTCTTGATGGGACGACATGTACGACCCTTAGTCTGTGGAACTTCTTGGGTTTTGTTCACCAGACCCAAGCGTTCTTTTACCGGAGCTTTGCCTCGATGTTCATTCAGAGGACCAAGGCGATCCACTATCATGATTTTTAACTTTGAAAGGTTTGGACTAACCCAAAGCTTCACGTGTGATGTTGTGGAAGCAACCGTGGAAGATGGACCTGGAGCGGACGTCGACGAAAGCAAAGAAGCAGCCGCGAAGGCTTGCTTTTGGACGAGACAGCCTTTGGTGTCTCGGTTGGCGAGACAGTTAGGACTTTCTCGGCTACAGGAGACAGTTCCTGCTATCTTTGAACTCGATTTTTCCACAAGTTTAGATTTTGGAATCTAAACTATGTAGGATTTTGGTGGTTCTTCGGCCACCCCTTTTCGTTTTCACTTATTGTGCCTTCTGCACAAGAGCACGAGCGTGTGCAGCACATGCGTGGTGCTTTTGGATGCACTCCTTCTTTGTCGAACGAGCTCTTTTGACGAGAACCCATTCCTCCGCCGATGGTTTGGAGGAAGTGGCAGTAACTTGATGTTGGAGTTGTTGGATTACTTGACGCTTCCTTTAGTCTAAGTCCGCATAGTAGCGAACCCCATCGACTTGTTCTAGAGCTCTAGCAATCTGACAAGCCAGTCGTTGACATTGTCTCTGACAATCACTCTTCGTCAGAGTTGGCGAACTTTATTTGAATGACCGCTAAACTGGGGAGGAGTCGTTGTGAGCAAAGCCTCCAACCTTGTTGGTTGTCAGAGTAGCATTGTGAGAGGAAGCCTCAACAATAATTGGGTGAGAGTCGTCACTCGTAGCTTCATCAGAGTTGAAGATCGAAAAACCTTCTTTAAAGATGAGATCTTCCTACACTTGTAGGGCGAGGAAGACCTTGACGAAGATGAGGAGAAATACTCCTCAAACTTGGCCTGGTCGAACTCATACTCGACCGTTGAATCAACCAGGATCTTGATCAGTTACGACATGACAACCTCGACGTCGAGACTGTTGGCTCCCACTGTGGTCTCCAGTGTGTTTGTATCAAGAATACGTTTCATTGCAGCTTCCATTACAATCGTTTATCATTACAATGGAAACAATAGAGTGAGCCTTACACTTGTAAAACTTCTCTCTACAAAGAAAATAAAAATTGGGATATTCCCTAGAAACACACACAGAAACTATTTATTAGCCATTGTTTGTGTAGGATATTTGCCTGTACCGGGGACGTTTTGATCCGTGGACCACCGATTCAATGATCCAAGTTGATCATGAAGAAGGCTTGATGTTGATATTTAGACTTGGAAACAAGAACAAAAGTAGATATCTTAGCAAAGTAAGATAAACACTCTTCTCAATATAAAATAAAGGATTGATATTGAGGAAACACCGAAGGGTCTTGCGATTGCTTGAAAACGGTGAAAGACTCTCTCCCTCGTGGTCGAAGTTCACCAAAATATCACGTCCCCGCTCTCAGATCTACTTGGTCTCCTGCATAAGGGTATCAAAGGGGTATTTATAGCCTTTGGAAGCCGTTACTGAAGATAAGAAGTTAAAACAAACCGTGATCATCAACCCCTTTGGGCAGGACAGTGTTTACTGTATCGGCCAAATGAGGCGACTCTAGGCAGTTTGTAACCGACACCCATTCTATTAAATGCTATGATTTTTAGGGATTATGGGAGGATTTTTAGCTTATAACAGCCTCTCTGTATTTATGGATGTTCCAGAGAAGTTATGGAGCCACGTGGATCATAAGAAACCTAAGAAAACCCGTTAGAAACACGTCATGCCATCTCGCGATTTCTGAGATAGCTCTTACTATCTCAGTTTTTGAGACAGACTACACTGTCTTGGAAGTGTGAGACAGTGTACGCTATCTCATCAGTTGTGATATAGGTTTGAGACCCGTCTTTTTGTAGTTTTGCATGTTCCATCGCTACTTTTTGCATCAGATGATCCTCTCTGACTTGGATGATGATGTTCTTCATCTTCTCTTTGTCTTGAGCTGTGTTTGGGACCTATAAGTAATTTTTGATGCCTACACAAGGGAGCAAGGATCCATCCCTCGACCTCCTTATATCCAGTCTAAGCCCACGTCGTGTGGAAGCATACTATTGTATTACTTCCCTCTCCTTTAGAGCATACATACATCATTAAATGAGTATCGTACACACCAAAATTCAATCACCTTATGATGAATTTGTCTGGCCATACAGCCCAACGATATACCTGGGATCTCCCAACAAGCCCGCACTCTGTGTGCTAAGTCAGACCTTTAGTCTAGATGTTAGTAAATAGGTAAAGTGAATGTAGGGTTTTCCAATTCGGTTTCTTTAATATATAAGTATATAACAACCTCATCTTGACCCAGTTAGAGATGTTAAATGGGTGGGTATGGGTATTAAATGGGTGGGCCATAAATGGGCGGGCCATAAATGGGCGGGCATGTTTTGCCCATTTACCCATTTATGACCCATTTAATATTATTTAAATGGGCGGGTTTTTGCCCGCCCATTTAATAAACGGGTCGCCCATTTGCCCATTTAACCATATTAACTATATATGTATAATACTTTTGGGGTGTTTTTTGTAAATTTAGGGGTTTTTTTGTAAACTATTGTGGCCTTTTTGCAAACTTTTTGGGAGCTTTTTGCAAACTTATTGGAGCTTTTGATAAAATACTAACAAAGATAGGAACATAAACAAAGATAAACAAACAAAGGCAGACAAGTTCATGATTGAACCATTTACAAGCCTGGATAAAAATACAGACCTCACACATTTGCAAAATTAACCTCAAATTTCCAAACCAAAAACCAAAAGATCAATAACAACAAAATTGCAAGAATATTTAAATGAATTAAGATAGAAAACACAAGGTATGTAAGGATCTATATAAGATCAATAACTTGATATAAATGTCATCATAACTATCAGCAACACGATCTCGATTAGTAAGGACAATCTACTTAATTACTTGATAAACTAGAAGAGTAGTAAGTTCGTCTATAAACAAAATAGTAGCACAACCATAGTCCACTTATTTCCCATCTTTTAAATGTTCAGGCATAAACAGGATCATGACAGAAGAAAGAAAAGACCAGGAAACAAACATAATACTCAGTTAGACTCAATAGCAACATTAAAAGTACTGCAGCAAGCCTCATATGTGCGTCTTCATAGCAAGGGTTAGAATCCGAAATCACCATAGAGACCTCAATATTTCCCCTGCATCAATCATCCATAGAATTAGTTAATTTTGTCACAAACGTATGATATTGTCATAATAATGAAACACTAGATAGCAAGATGCGATCTTTGGGAACCAGGAGACTAAAGATCAGCTAAATACACAAAGAACTTATCAGATACGTAATCATATAACAAAATTATGGTTTTACGAGAACAGGAAACATGATAGTAAATACAGAAGCCAGAGCCAAGAGCCCTGTAGCCTTCGAAAAATTATCAAAACAGCTGATCATTGCTTTCACAGAACCAATATCTCCTTTACAAAATAGCAAGAGGTCATCAGCATAGCACAAATGAGTTATAACGGACCAAGGCAACAAAATGAAAATTAAATGAAAGATGTTTGTTGGCTTCAGAATAACAGAATCAAACTATGTATAGTAGAGAACGTATCACAAAGCAAAATAGATATTAAAATTACCCCAAAAAAATCTACATCTCTGTATAGTAGATAACTTTCCACATTCGCAAACATAATCCCTGGCAAATGTATCAATGTAGCACGTACCAGGACTCCAATATAAGGTCTGGTTTTAGATTCACATTCCTAGAATTTCCAAAGCAATAATGTTTGTGTAGATCCCGGAACATGGCATCACCCTCTCAACATCAGTTTATAAATAGAAGAACAATTTACAATAAGAAAATTGAACTTTAGATGTTTTTGCCTACTGCCTTTCCACCTCAAGAAGTGCCATGTAATGCATCTACAAAATTTCTATATAATAAAGGTTGTGCCATATTATGCACGCTTAAACTGCAAATTGTCAAAATTCGAAAGTGACATCCAAGGGTCCTTTCTTCAGAATTTCTAACTTTTGGTAGGAAAAACTTGTGAGAAATAAATACATATTAGAACTGTGACGCCCCTGTTTTCACACATGGCTGCAGTCCAAGGTGAACCCAGAGATGTCAAACCTGCCATGCACCCACACTGTGCTACAAAAAATTTCACCAATCACAGTAATATCCTCTAGTGGGATCAAATAAAAGCGTAGGTACAAAACAAGCAAAGAAGTAGAACAATAATAATAGATATGATAAAGAGGATGATATCTCATAAATAAATGTCATGTCTCAACTGAAAATAAACTGAAATACATATGGAGTCTGAAATAACATACGATGTCTCAACATGAATCAAAACGGAAAGTCGAACTAAGGCACATTGCCTTTACAAAATGAAACTAAACTCTAAGTCTGAATAAAATTTAAAACTACAGTGGAGCCACTAATAAATCTCTCGGGATGGCGACTATGCAAGAACTTCATCATCCTGCATCTCTCCGAAACTCCGAGCTACCTGAAAGGGTATTTTTAAAAGAAAAAGAAACAACAACAAGAGCGTCAGAGCGCTACAGCAATATTACCCCCATCCGCCCCCAGGGGAAGGGCTGCTAGGATGGAGTGAAGGCTCTATCTATTAAGCATAGTCTACCTATATCATTTTCTCCGTATCTAGCGGAATTAATATTCTGACACCTACAAAACGAGACGTAGTACGTCGAGCGAAATAATCCAAACAAGGAAACCCTCATGTATATATCATATGTCCCGAATCGTAAACATCTAAACATTAATACCGAAATAAGAATAAACAATCTAATAAAACCAATAATTAGAGATCCATAACACGAGACTGGTACGTCGAGCGAAATAATCCGAACAAGGAAACCCTCATGTATATACCATAAGTCTCAAATTGTGAATCTCTAATCATTGATCCCAACTAAGAAAAAAAAGACAGTAAAAGAAATAAGATATCAACACATCGTATTTATAATATCTTCCACAATCACTAGAGAGATAGAATAAAATACCAACACATAATTTTGTACACTTTCAAAAGTAACGTATCTCAGTTATATAGTTCACTGATAGGTCGTATTTATAATCGGCATTTGTCATACTTAGGCTATCAAGTAATTGTCTCAGTGCGACGAACTACCTTATCGGTATCCTAAACTGTGTACACGGCTCATTAGTCTCATCGCGATCTCAGTGCATAACATGAGTGCGGGACGGACTACCAAATAGGCATCCTAGAAATATGGCTCATGAGCCTCATCGCACCCTAGTGCAGGACGGACGGCTAGATCAAGCCTCCTAAAATCTGACTCAATGGCCTGTACATGTGGAATATCGACGCACTACCTCATGTAGTACTGAACTGAGCTCATCAACGATATCCACCTCATATAAATCTTTGTACCTCTGGCATGTCGATGCACTATCCCATATAATACTAAGCTATGCTCATCAATGATAGTTACCTCATGTATATACCATGTATATCTGGTGTGTCGACGCACTATCCCATATAGTACTAAGGTGTGCTCATCAACGACATCCAACATGTATATGAACTATATCTAATTCAAATATGATCAAATCAAAATTTATCATAATCCTCTTAGAATTCTTAAATGTATAACATAACATATTCATGACTATATGTATAACATCAAGTGGCTTAAAACTCCGTGAACGCACCTCAAAACGGCGCAACACAGTACCACAAAATGAGCAGGAAAAACAGACATGACATCGTTAGTAAAATAAGCATATCTTTCTTTAGGAAAACTATTTTTACAAATGGTTTTCTATTTTGAAAACTAGATTCACACATATTTCAAATGACATAAGTTTAGTTTACTTTGGAGTTCATTTGTTATCCCAAATCTCTAGTTAAACATTATCACTAGTGGAAATAGTAGTTTCCCTGACGGGAACATCGCTGACGGGAAATTCCCGTCAGCGTTGTTTATATCGCTGACGGGAACTCCCGTCGGCGATGTTTGCTAACGGGCTGTAAACATCGCTGACGTGAAACCCGTTAGAGATGTGAACTTTATAAGTAATTCACTGACGAACTTTTTTTCCACAGAAACCCTAATTTTCCTCGCCGCCGCGCGCCCTCGACTTCCCCTCTCTCAGCTCAGCCGCTCGCCGCCGGCGATCACCTCACTCTCGCGGCCGGCCTAGCCCGTGCCATCACCTTCCCCTCCCGCTCTTCGACTCCACCGCCCGTGGCCCTGATCGAGCTCACCGTCGACCTTGGAGCTCGCCGTCGCACCGCCCCCGCGCCGACTCGAACAGTGGGTCGCCTGAGCTCTTTCATCTCCTCACCCGTCAGCGTATGATTCCTTTGATTTTTTTTCCAAATTTTTTAATTTTTTTTCTGATTTTAGGTTTTGTTGTTTTTACTAATTTGAGATTTGATTTCTTTGATTGCAGTGTAGGAGGTCCAAGTGAGTCTTACGTTTTGTTGGATTGCATTGTAGGAGATCCAAGCGGTAATTTTTGGTCATTGTCGCATTTTGGTGTATAGAAATTATACATAATTAGTTATAAAACGATCAAGCTGGCTGATATTTACAAATAGCTGTAATCTAGTTGAGTCTCATTTTATTTGTAAAGTTTAACATACAGACTTAAACAAAATTAAGCATATGCTGTAATAAAGTGGTTATATCGCATGACAGTTTTTAGTCTAAAGTGCAATCACTAGTGAAATAATTTTTATCTGAAGTTCAACTCTAAATTGGTTCAGAGATAGCGCTATTCTGAGAGAAAAGTTCATGAAGAAAATAACGATTTGTGAAGACACGCGTTCTGTCAAAAAGAAAAGAGGAAAGATCACGCCACTGCTAGCTTTTTCCTCTCAAAAGGTCTGAAACTAAAGAAAGAAATATATATAACCATTGTACTTGTAGTCTACAACAACGTATACAACAAAAAAGATAAAGGCATATTTTCAGGGATATTGTTTTCATTTACGCAACTAGGTATATATTTATTCTAAAAACACTCAGCAATGTTATTATAAATTCTATAATTTCCTTGAAGACCTGCCTTTTTCTCTTTAATGATCATTTCTTTTGACTGGTGAGACTGTATCAAGCATACTACACCATATTGTTTTCATTTGGTTAATTTATTCTCTTGTAGGTAATTACAAGTTTTATTGTGTTATATATCATGATTTATGAATCGAAAGTCGTTACCCCTAGTTTCCCGTCTAATAATGTTGGATGTGAATCTCTTCTGATATAAACTCACGTAATTCTAGTTGGATGTGAAAATACTTTTTACATCTAAAGAGAATAACGTGATTTATGTTAGGAGCATGATATACATGCAATAATTATTAGATCTGTCCGGGGAGGAGTCCCCTTCTCGTACAGGTTAGGAATACAGTAGTGTATCATCTATCTTTCTGTACTTTATGCATTTTTATTCCTTATAAATTTCGATAACACGTACCACATTGTTCTCCGTGTACAATAAGCGTATGTTGTTTTGCGTATCGATCTATAATCGATCTATTATCGATGATTGATACGCATTATAACATCCGCACAGTGTACTCGGAGAACTGGGGTAGGTGCTGCCGAAATTTTCAAGAAATAAAAACGCTTAAAGTATATAAAGGTAGTTGTAAACACTACTATATTCCTAATGGGATAGGTCCATTTCCTATGACAACCGTTAAATTGTCTTATTTCAAATATGAGCGTTAGATTTTACTCCCACATAATTTATGTTCTGGTAATTCCGTTAAATTGTCTTATTTCAAATATGAGCGTTAGATTTTACTCCCACATAATTTATGTTCTGGTAATTGTCCCTCCGAGATTTTATCTGATGCAAAAAATGAAATCAGACAAAGATTTGGTGAGATTGATCAAAAATTTTTATTCTGGGTCTATTATTTAGTGATGGGTGCCTTGATTTTGTGTATTAATTGGATGATTAATCTTAGAACAACTCAACTGAATTAATGCTTGCAAGTGGCGTTGAGATTAAACATATATCTAATGTTTGAAAAAGTCTATCACTTTTGAACTTTTTTCCTTTGCATTTATATTCTGATTAAATAGAAGGTAATGAAATTCTAACTTAGTTAAGGGTGCTATCAAGACAAGTTCTAACCCTTTTAGCTTGTAAAACATCAATAATAAAACCCCAGTCTAAAATATCATGTTGTTTTTCTTCTTCCTTTTTTGGTAAATTCTAAGAGCTTAAGATTGATTAAATAAAAGTGTTGATATATCTATTATTTCTTTTTTATAGGAGAAAAACTTTACCAGAAGAAAGGACACCAAGGAAGTGACTTTAAAAAAAAGTTACCACCGGATGGTTTTTGAGCAATTGTGAGATGGGGACATAATGGGATTCCAACCGGACAATGGGCTATTAACTTTAGCTCATACCTTGGATGCTTGATACGGAGGAGTGATAATGTGAATCCTTATTACGAGGCTGAGGAGCAGCCATTTCATGTCTTGGAGAGTATATATCGAGATTGTTGGGTAAATTCTTCTATTTAGCACAATTATTTTTCAATTCTGTCAATTATTGTCCATGCTTAACTATATTTTAATTTTTAGAGATATTTCAACATCGAAGACAATCCCGTAGGCTGGGAATTTTTATTTGGATACACGGGAAAGTTCAAGCATTCTCTTCGGGAGTGGAGACATGAGTTAAAGAAGAAATGCTTTGATTGTTTCACTCACAACTAGGAGAGGATATACAAGCGAGATAAGAGGGTAGAGCCTGAGCATTTAGCTGCACTTATAGTATTGTGGGGCCAAGAGGAGCACAAAGTAAATATGTATAGTAGATAATTATCATCAAGTTATTTATCTGAAACTTGTGATATATTTCATTGTATATTATAGTTTGCACTAAAATTCTCTTTGTTCATATTGAAGAAAAAATGCCAGAGAAATAAACTAAATCGATGGAAGAAAGATTATGATCATCATACGGGGACTACTTCATTTGCCCAGATTAAGGATCAATTTTGTAGGACAACGGTAAATAAAGTCTTTTAATCTTTTATATATATTCTCTTTGTTTCCTAGAATATTTGATAAATAAAACTAATAAATAATTTTTTAAATCTCAGAATGCTCCCTTTATCCCGCTGCCAGAACTGCACAGGAGGACGATGGTTCACTTTAGGAAGGGGTACGATGATGATGAGGATAAGAAATAAAAGCTAGAATTGGCCAAGAAAATACAGGTAAATATATCTATATATACGTAGTTGATGTATGTTAAGAACGTGAGATCAGTCAAGGAAACTTCATCTTCCCTTTGAAGTTTGATGTATGTCAGAAGCTATCTCATTTTACATCAGTTAAAATTGCACCCCTCATGCATTTTAAGTATATCATTTACATGAATTGTTGTAAATATGAATGTGTCTGTGTGTATATATAGTTTGCATTTATGCTTTACCATGTTTAATAGTTAGTAATTTGTGGGTTTCTTCATGTCTTAGTATTTGGACAAAAGCTACTGATATATTTAGCACAATTATTTTTCAATTCTGTCAATTGTCCATGCTTAACTATATTTTATTTTTTAGAGATATTTCAACATCGAAGACAATCCCGTAGGCTGGGAATTTTTATTTGGATACACGGGAAAGTTCAAGCATTCTCTTCGGGAGTGGAGACATGAGTTAAAGAAGAAATGCTTTGATTGTTTCACTCACAACTGGGAGAGGATATACAAGCGAGATAAGAGGGTTGAGCCTGAGCACTTAGCTGCACTTATAGTATTGTGGGGCCAAGAGGAGCACAAGGTAAATATGTATAGTAGATAATTATCATCAAGTTATTTATCTGAAACTTGTGATATATTTCATTGTATATTATAGTTTGTACTAAAATTCTCTTTGTTCATGTTGAAGAAAAAATGCCAGAGAAATAAACAAAATCGAGGGTTGAAAGATTATGATCATCATACGGGGACTACTTCATTTGCCCAGATTGAGGATCAATTTTGTAGGACAACGGTAAATAAAGTCTTTTAATCTTCTATATATATTCTCTCCGTTTCCTAGAATATTTGATAAATAAAACTAATAAATATATTTTTAAATTCTCAGAATGCTCCCTTTATCACGCTACTAGAACTGCACAAGAGGACGATGGTTATAAAACTAATAAATATATTTTTAAATCTCAGAACGCTCCCTTTATCCCGCTACCAGAACTGCACAGGAGGACGATGGTTCAATTTAAGAAGGGGTACGATGACGATGAGAATAGGAAACAAAAGCTAGAATTGGCTAAGAAAATGCAGGTTAACTAATTATCGTTTGTTTTTTTGTTGAGAATTTATTGTTTGCACTCGTCTTTTTCGTTATCTTAATTATCATGCATGAATTATATGTGTGAATGTCAAATGGTAAGTGTTATGCTGTAATTATGAGTTTTGTTAGAAGTATAGGCGGTACATCTTCAGGTAGAAGTGTTATGCTCAAAAGACTTAAACATTACTAATTCATCCTCAAGTGATATAGGCGGTACATCTTCAGGTAGCCACGTCTTTTAAGTGCATATGCACGTTGTTTTTAATGTAAGCACATGGTCTATTAATCTAAAGCAATAAGTTTAAGGAGTAATCATAATAGTCCACTGTCTCTCTTACTATAGTGTATGAAATCTTGTGCTATCTTTCAATGTTTTTTTTTTAGTTGGAGACTTTTTATTCACTTGTTTTTACCCAAAGAACCCTCTAAGTTTAGTGTGTAGGATGTTAGAACTTTTTTGACCCGAAGAACCCTCTAAGTTATGTTAAAATACATACATGAATACATAAAATAGTTACATGCATACCTAATCATGCCCCTTCATATTCTTTTCATAACTAACCCCTAATTAGAAAACAGCAGTAAGTACACCTTCAAATTACATCCACTATTGTTTCTGATGAATATATAGAAAGGCTAAAAACTAGCCATTCCCAAACATCATAGAAATAATGTTTATAGAAAAATTGGTATTTTCAATACTAAATTCCTCAATAAACATTATTATATGTGTGAATGTGTTAAGGAAGATGCATGCATACTTCATCTTTTATTTTACTTGTTCAGGTAAATATATCTTTTATTTTTGAAAGGTCAATTCTTAAATTTATTTTTTTGTCTTTTAGGAAGCTCTGGAAAACACATATTCTGAGGTTGTTGTACAGAGCCAAGAGCCCCTGACTAGAGAGCAGAATTATAATGTGAGCCATTTAGTTTGTGGACTTCCCAAAAAGGGGAGGACCAGGTGGATGGGAAATGGAGCTCAGAGGGTGTCTACACAATTCCAGTCTCCGCCAATTTCAACACCATCGACTATGCCCTCGGGGCCCCCTTACATGCCGCAGGAGGATTGCACTCAGCAGGCGATGCAGCTTGTATCCTCTGTGATGAATATGTTAGATGGTCAGATTCCCGAGGAGATGTGGGAGGATATTCAAGAGGAGCTTATGCGAGTGATCCAACCTACTGCTACTTTTGTGATGGTTTTCAGGTAAATAATGAAATCTTGTAGAAGGTGGGTTCCTACTCGGGTGCAAAGCCAGATTATGAATTTTTTGGCCACTCAAAAGGCATTTACTGGTAGTGGAGAGAGTAGCCGGCAGGTATACTTATTATATATGTGAAACATGATTACACACAATATGATGTGATTCTAAATTTAAATTATTTTGTTGTTAGAGTAGAGATGATGCTATTAGGAGCACGAGTCGTAGGGATGGAGCCGCCAGTGGCGACGCATACAATGACATGGATA
>NC_033803.1:30669054-30700994 GCF_001876935.1 Asparagus officinalis | reverse complement strand
GATGACATGGATAGGGCGGATGACCTATCTTAGTGAGTTATATCCTAAACTCGTTGTTAGTTTTTTTATTGGAGATCTTTATATTGGAGATAATGATATGCGTATATGTTTTGTTGTGGAAAATTTTGTGGATTTAGAACTTATGATATGTGTGTACAGTTTGTTATGGGATTTTTCGTGGATTTAGAACTTATGATATGCGTGTATTTAGAACTTATGATTTGTTGTGGAAATTTTTGTGGATATATTTCGAGATGTTTGTGAAAATTGAATGAACATATTGTAGAAATTGAATGAACATATTTCGAATATTTGTGAAAATTGATTGAATGAGAGATGTTTGTGAAATTTGGATTGTATATATTTCGAGAAGTTTTGGAATGTGCAAGAAATGTCGTTGTTTGCAGATTTATATGTACAGGGAATTTATATGTACAGGGAACTTATTATAATCAGTATAATTTTTTTAGCTGCTAATGACTATCGCCGACGGGAAACCCGTCAGTGATGTACAGAACATCGCTGACGGGGATGCCGTCAGCGATAACTATCGCTGACGGGTTTCCCGTCAGCGATGTATATACATCGCTGACGGGTTTCCCATCAGCGATAGTTATCGCTGACGGCATCCCCGTCAGCGATTGTTTGTACAGTGCTGACGAAAAGCCGTCAGCAACAAACATCACTGACGGATTCCCGTCAGTGATGTACTATACATCACTTACGGGATTCCCGTCAGCGATGTTTCATTATAACTGACGGCATTTGCCGTCAACATTGTTGCCGTCAGTAATAATCATTACTGACGGCGCCCCGTCAGCGATAGTTTTTCCCTGACGGGACTATTGCTGACGGCGTATCGTTGACGGGATGCCGTCAAGGATACTTATCGCCGACGGGATTTTAAGCATTCCTGACGGGAATGCCCGTCAACGATACCTGGTTTTCCACTAGTGTATATATGTGTAGCCATTTTTCTACAGGACATATTGTTAGTAAAAAGATCATATCTTTCTCTATACAAATGATTTTTAAGATTTGTCTTACGTTTTAGAAACTAGATACGTATATCTTTCATTTGGCACTGGTTTGGTTAAATTTGGAGTTTATTTTCTATTTCGAAATCTCAGTTAAACATGATACAATTGCTACAGTTTTCTGCAGAAAATATTTATTTAGTACATCTCTTAAATTTCTCATATATAAATGAAATTATGAAAAACCCTAGTGATCATGATCATAATACTATCATAAACAGCAAGAAAAAAAATTACTAATCTAGCATTGGTTTATGTTTTAACATCAAAAATTTAAATTTTATCACATCATGTTAAGATGCAAGCATAAAAGTACATATTCAACATCATATTAAACATCTAACTAGTTATTTAACTATGGGGAAGGGTTTGGATGAAGATAATCTTACCTTAGATGTTGTTCTAAGCCTCTGAAATAACCAGCAACTAAAAAGAAGTGCAACCAAGCCGTTTTCCCCTTGCTACACGTTGATGATCTCGCCCTCATGTCGATATTTGTTTCACAAAGCTCTCAAAATTCTCAACTTTAGGGCTAGGGGTTCAGAGAGAGGAAGAGGGGCTGCTAGAGTTTGAAACTCTGATGTAAGGATATTAATTTTCATGAAAACACATGTTTATATATATACAAACCCGAAATAAACCCGTTTGACCCGAACCAGGAATTCTAATCTGACTAGGAAAATAACCTTTGGTATTTTAGTCATAACTTTCACGTCCGACCTCGGAATAAGGTGATATAAGACTTGTTAGAAAGATCTTGAAGATACCTACAACATTTGTTTCCAAATTCCAACTATATCTGTGAGAAAAATATAAAATCTCTCCGCTGATCATAAATTTCTAGATTTATACATCGAGCATGAATTGTGCATTTTCTCTTATATATATACATATATACATTGAATTGATCTCAAACTAATTTCTAGCATACTCAAACATCATAATATGTTATTTATAAATATATAACATATTTATTATTATTTATCACAAAATATTCAAAATTTTGGGGTTTTACATTCTTCCCCCCTTAAAAGAATTTCGTCCTCGAAATTCAGAAATTATACTTAAGCAAATAATAATACTAGAAAAGCACGTAGAGGGTCTAATTTAACCCGCAAACATAAACATCTAAGAATATTTACTCTTGATAAGCATATAGGGATATTTATATTTAACAATCCAGGATGACTATATTCCCACTCAACCCTTAATCGAATGGAACTAGTACGTCGGGCGAAAAATTCAAACAAGGAACCCCCCATATATATACCATGTGTTCCAAAAGATTAAGAATTAAGCAGAAATATCCTCATTCTAGTGTTAAATCTAAATATAACCATACAAATAATCGCACACATAAATCAATCCACTTCCTCAATAGGTACAGGAAGTCGCGCGACATAACATATTTGCGCTCCTGAAAATCATCTTCGATGTCTACACTTAACCATCTAAAATGTAAATACCCCCACTTAACACCTAACTAAATGGAACAAGTACATCGAGCAAAAAATCCAAACAAGGAACCCCTTATATATATACCATATGTTCCAAGTACTTAGGAGACAAGTGGTAATACTCTCATTTTAGTGTTAAGTATAAACATCGCCATACATACAACCATAAGCCATAAACAAGTGATACAAAAATTTAATTTACTAGATCAAACAGGTGTGGGTAGTCGCGATGTATACCCTCCTCGCGCTCCCAAGAACCTCCTCAACTCCTTTCCAGTTTCGCTGAATTGCCACAAAGGAATAACATCTTGTTTCTAAATTTCTTGTCTTCCCTAGCAAGCATACAAACTTGGATTTCAATCGTAGTTAGATCATTCTAAAGCTAAATCTTTAGTGCGTTCATCATTCGCTGCTGCTCTACATCATGAAAGTGCTTCCTAAGCATAGAAACATAAAATGCATTGTGTATACTAGACATCGATGCTGGAAGATCTAGTCTGTATGACACAGCTTCAATGCTCTCCAAAATCTGATACAATCCAATGTATCTCGGCGTAAGCTTTTTCTGTCTCCCGAATTGCTAAACACCTTTCACATGCGATACCTTCGGCCTAACCGAATCTGCAATCTAAAACTCTAAGGGTTTTCATCTCTTATTAGCATAGCTCTTTTGCCGACTCTAAACGGCTAGAATCCGATCTCTGGTCAATGTTACTTCCTCAGTAATCTGTCTCATAAGCTCTGGCCCAAGTATTAAACTCTTCTCCGGCTCTACCCAACATATAGGCGATCTGTAAGGTCTCCCGTACGATACTTTATACGGGGTCATACCGATTGTCATTTGATAATTATTGTTCTAAACAAACTCTATCAATAAAATATGATCATCCCAGCTACCTTGAAAATCAAATAACACAAGCCCGCAATTTGTTTTCTAACATCTGATTTACTCTCTTCGTCTGACAATCCATCTCAATTTGATACTGTCGTATCTGGAACTCCACGGAGTTGAATAGTCTTCTGAATAAATATCCTCCCTGGAATAAAATATGTTGACTTTATCAATCTATCAACTATCACCCCAAACCGAATTATTCTCTTTCTTCGACTTCGATAACCCTACAATAAAGTCCATAGAAATATCTGTCCACTTCCACTCCGGAATGGGTAAAGGCTGTAGGGTTCCTGTCGGTCTTTGATGTTCTGCCTTCACTTGCTGGCAGGTAAAGCACTTAGCTACATATTCTGCAATCTCTCTACGCATGCCGCTCCACCAAAAATGTCTCTTCAGATCCTTGTACATCTTCATTGTACCTGGATGCACTGTATACCTGGTACGATGTGCTTCGTCGAATAAATCCTTCTTCAGCTGAGTATTAGCTGGCATTACTAATCGGCCCTTCATCCGAAGTCCTCCATCTGCTCCAACGGTCCAATCAGTCTTTGGCTCTTTGGAAGTCTCCCCCTTTTGGGCCTGAATCCAAGAGTCGTCCAACTGAGTTCTGACCACTCTGTCACTCCAAGATGGCTATACGGATAAATCTCCCAAAAATGCGCTGCTTTCGCCAATCTCCGGTCTAAAGTCGAACTGGCTAAGTGTGTGGAGATCTCGATATAACAAACATCTCAGAGCTGCAATCTTGTGACGACGCTTCCTACTCAATGCGTCTGCTATGACATTCGCCTTCCCCGGGTGATACTGAATCGCGAACTCATAATCCTTAATGAACTCAACCCATCGTCGCTATCTCTGATTTAGTTCCTTCTGAGAGAAGAGGTACTTCAAGCTCTGATGATCTGTGAATAGCTCAAACTGTACCCCGTACATGTAGTGTCTCCATGTCTTCATGTGAAGACCACTGCTGCTAGCTCCAAGTCATGTGTGGGATAGTTCTGTTCATGCGTTCTCAACTAACGCGAAATGTATGCTACTACCCTCTGGGTCTGCATCAAAACACCTCCTAGACCCGCTAACGACGCATCTGTGTAGACTACGAATGTCTTATCACTGCTAGGAATGGTCAAAACTGGCGCTGTAGTCAACTTAGCCTTCAAAGTCTCAAAGGTCTCCTGGCACTCCGTGCTCCAAACAAAAGGTACACCCTTTTTCGTAAGGCATGTAAGTGGTGTCGAAATCTTCGAGAAGTCCTAGATAAACTTCCAATAATAACCGGCTAAACCCAAAAAGCTATGAATCTCTATCTCCGTCTTCGGCGGATTCCAAATCAAGAACTACTGAAATCTTAGCCGGATCTATTGCTATGCCCTTTCTGCTGATGACGTGACCGAGAAATCTGATTTCTGAAAGTCAAAACTCACATTCGCTGAACTTGACATATAACTAATGCTCCTGTAAAGTCTGCAAAGCTAACCGAAGATGCTGCTCGTGGTCTACCTCCGATCTCGAATAAATGAGGATGTCATCAATAAAAACTATCACGAACTGATCCAAGAAGGGACGGAAAACCCAGTTCATCAAATCCATGAATACGGCGGGTGCATTGGTCAACCCAAATGGTATGACCAGAAACTCAAAAGATTCATATCGAATCAGGAAAACACGGCTTTGGAAAAATCCCTCTCCCGAACACGCAACTACAATAACCCAAAACAAAGATCAGCCTTCAGAAACATGCGCTTCGTGCAGCTGAACGAACAAGTCATAAATCCTAGGTAATGGGTACCTATTCCGGATAGTGACATTGTTCAACTCTTTATAATCAATACACAAACGCATACTGTCGTCCTTCTTCTTCACGAAGAGAACTAGCACTCCCCACGGAGAATGACTCCGATGAATAAAACCCTGAGCTAACAACTCATCCAACTGGGTCTGAAGCTCCCTCATCTCATGTAAGGATCGTGAAATTTCGATATTAGTTAAAATAATTTTTTAGTATTTTAAATATTTAATTATTATTTTTGGAAGAGTATTTATATTTTTCTCGAATTTCTAGATTTTTTCTATGATTTGAAATCTATGTTTTATATTTATTTAAATGAGTTAAATATTTATAAATTTATTTATTACAGTAAATATTTCTAGAATTTATCTGTTGTATTACCAATACTATTACGTATCATTTTGAATAATACGTGGTATTATTATTATTATTACGTATATTTTTGTATAATGCGTTGTATTATTAATTATGTATTATTTGTATAATTTGTTGTATTATTCCTACTGTTGCGTATCAACTGTTGTATTAGTATAACTGGTACGTTTTACTGTGTGGATAATTATCCCATAATTATTTCATTTTAAATATAAGTAAATATATTTTTATTATTAATTATTTTTATTTAATTATACAATATGGGTATATTTCGACTATTTCGTATCAACTGTTGTATTAGCACAACATGTACGTTTTTAATTGTAGATAATTATTATGTAATTAGTTTAATTTTTAAGTACCTGTATTTATTTATTTAATTATTTTTGTTTTAAATACCTGAACCCATTTGAAAATAATCCAAAGCTGTTGTTCCTCGTCAAACCCCCAACAATCATTCCCCCTAATCACGTTCTCTCTCTCCTCAAACTTTTCCAAAAAAATGGTTGTCCACACACACCGTAAATTTAGACTAAGCAGCTCATCATCAATCATATCTTACATTTATTATTGCCTCCAACGGCCGTCGACCACCAGCGCCATTTTCCTCTCCTCCTCAGATCCGACAGCGTGCGTCGTAATTAGCCCTGATGTGAGTTTGCTGTAGTCCGACGTCGAACTCTTCCCCGCTAGCTCCTCGTCGAACCCCGTACCTAGCCGCAGACAGCCCCTCGTCAGAACTCTCCCCGACGTCGTACCCACCACGTCAGACCCGATCCGCGCCGTCAGCGTCGATACGTTCGACTAACCCCGAGGCAAGATCCCGTTGCTCAGTTGTCATTCTTTACATTTTAGATTGTTATGGTTTATCTGCATATTTTGAATTGTGAATTATTATTATCCGTGTGGGACTATTGATGATAATATTTCAACTGATAAATTAATGTTTTTCTAGATTTATTTGAATTATTATTATGAGAAATAATTTTTAAAAGAGTTATTCTAGAAAAATGGTTTAAATTGAATTATTATAATAAAAAATGAGTTGAAAGAATTTATTTTGAAAAATGGGTTAGTTTTGAATAATTATAATGTTAAATAATTTTAAAGGAAATTTTTGGAAAAGGGATTATTTTTAAAGGAATCTATTTTGGAAAAGATTATTTTTGGAATTAATCAATTTATGATCATGACGATTGGAAATTTCGAGATTTCATGCGTAATTATTTGATAGTTGTAGTTCCATCTTGCACTGTTATTAGTAGTTGTTCACGTTTCTTGTTCATGATTCATGACACTGTTACATAGTATTCATTGCATTTATATCTTGTTATAGTTGAGAATCGCGAGTATTACTTGACCATAGTGACCCGTGAGATATGAGTTGTTGACTTGGATTTGGGATGGGAAGGTCTGCGTTCATGTTATCGGATATGTTTCTTGTTTATTTCCAG
The DNA here is from genome assembly GCF_001876935.1 of Asparagus officinalis. Lineage (NCBI taxonomy): Eukaryota > Viridiplantae > Streptophyta > Magnoliopsida > Asparagales > Asparagaceae > Asparagus > Asparagus officinalis. The sequence goes on along the minus strand of NC_033803.1, from coordinate 30,693,987 downwards.
GCACGCACCAGTGAATCGTTTCGCACTGGGGTGGGTCTGAGGAGCAGTGATCGGATGTGTATTGTTTATTCCGGGCTCGCACCAGTGAATCGTTTCACACTGGGGTGGGTTTGAGGAACGGTGATATTGTGATTATTGATTATTTCCAGGCACACACCAGTGAATCGTTTCGCACTGGGGCGGGTCTGAGGTACTAGTGAGATGTGGTTGTTAACCAGATATCCGATAATATGAACTTTGACTCTGTGAGAGATGTAAACCAGTGACCTGTATAGAATGGCTAGTTACATGACCTCGTTCTTGGCTAGGTATGAATTCTTGTGAGAGGTAGTCCAGTTGTGTTTCTTTTTATACATAGATCGAGATTAATATTTAATTATTTACAATTCGAGACATATGGTATATACATGAGGGTTTCCTTGTTTGGATTATTTCGTTCGACGTACTACATCTCGAGTTGTAGATTTTTAAGTATTAATTTCATCTAGTGTATGACCTTGTGACTTGGATGATTTCTGATCGCTAGCTGCATGATCTCGTTACCCGTTTGATTTATGGATTCTTATGTTTATCATGTTTTAGTAGTGTTATCGCATGTCGGTTTTTGTGGAATTTCCAGTTACACGTTCTTTTATCAATTCTGTTATCGTATCGTTTCCGTTTTGGTTTTCGTTGTTCTATTTTCCTTGTGGGGTCTTGCCGTGTGCCTTGCACCCTGACGTGCACCTGTTTTCTCTGGTGTACGTCAGACTTAGAAGAAGAACATGTTCAGCTTGGAGATGCGCCAGAGCTGAGGATTCTCAGCAGGAGTGCCTTGTAGATGTAGCAGAAGAATAAGCTGAAGCTTAGTCATTCCTTTCAGTTTGTTTTGTAGCACCTTCATTTCCTTTTGCTCAGTGTATTTTATATTCTCCAGTATTTCATTCAGATAGTTTGTATAAGGGCATGTTGACCCGAATATTATGTCTGGGATGAATATGTTGAATATCATATCTCCATGATAGTGTTTTGATGATAACAATTTATACAGTGTGTGCACTAACTTTTATATGCAGATTTCAATATCAGAATATGAACAAGTGTAAGTTAATTTCAAGGCATTTTGAAGTGAAGAAAATGAAGAACAAAAGGGATAATGTATTTTACATTTTCTTTACTTAGAATAATTATACAAGCCTTGATCACACACACGCACACACACAATTTTAGAACACACTAACACAGGCTTAGTGTGTTGGTTAACTATAGAAATCCCTAGTTAAAACTTAAGTATAAAAATATTTTATATCATAATTTTTACTCTTAGTAGTCGACTAATTAGAATAGTAGTCGACTACTCATGTATAAAACTCAAATACATGTTTCTGTCAATTTACAGTATAGTCGACTAATAGTGATTATAGTCGACTACTCAAGTGTTTGACAGAAACATAAGTTTCTGATATTTTACAGTATAGTCGACTAATGTCAACAGTAGTCGACTACTGAACTCAAATTTCATTTTATCAGTTTCTGTCAAAATACAATGTAGTCGACTAATGGGCTTTGTAGTCGACTACTGAGAAATTTTTCGAAAACACAGTCTGTTTAAACTCAGTGTAGTCGACTAATGTCAACAGTAGTCGACTACAGATACAGTTTTTCCAGTTTTCAAAGTTTGAATATCTGACAGTTTATAGCCGTTTTTAAACATTTTTAAGGTTTAAAAAATTGTCTTTTCAAGGGCTATAAATAGGTTATTTGTTCAGAAAAATTGCAGAGATTTACATACCCATAAGCTTTGATTTTTGTGCAATTTTTCAAGTGAAAAATATTCAGATTTTGTGAAAAAAAGAAGTTTCTGAAATTGCCTCTAAACATTGATCAAATACTTATCATTTAGGCAATTTACAGAGGTTAAAAGAATCCTAAACCACTGCTGCACTTCACTACACATTCAAGACTTATAGGATCAATTGTGTTCTTGCTTCAACAAGGTTTTCTCTCGGGTGTGAGAGGGTTAATCTCTTGGTTTAGAGATTGGTGTTCAAATTGGCAAGGTGTTTGTCAATTGGTGTTGCAATTTGCAGGGACTTGCAAATTGGTCAGGTTTGCGTTTGATTTTGTAAGTTTATTCAAAATCATAGTGGAAACTCTCAAGCGGGATTTGCTTAGGGACTGGATGTACACCGGATTGGTGGAACCAGTATAAAATCCTTGTGTTTGTGATTGTGAATTTCTGAGATTGCCATTTTTCTTTGCAATTTATAATATACTTTGCATTAATTTTAAAAGAACACTATTCACCCCCTCTAGTGTTCAAGTGTATCTATTTCAGATATAAGTTTTCAAGTTTCTGTCTGAACTCAGTGTAGTCGACTAATTATCATTATAGTCGACTACTGAGAACATTTTCCGAAAACACAGAGTCTGTCTGAACTCAGTGTAGTCGACTAATGACTACAGTAGTCGACTACAAGAGACAGTTTTTCAGTTTTCAGAATTTGAATATCTGACAGTTTTTGGCCGTTTTTAAACGTTTTCAAACTTTAAAAACTTGTCTTTTCAAGGGGTATATATAGGTTATTTGTTCAGAAAAATTGGAGATATATACATACCCATAAGCTTTGATTCTTGAGCAATTTCCTAAGTGAAAAACATTCTGATTTTCTGAAAAAGAAGAGTTTCTGAAATTGCCTATATACTTTCATCAAAAACAAATCAATTAGGCAATTTTACAAAGATTAAAAGAATCCTAAGCCACTGCTGCACATTATTACACATTCAAGGCTTATAGGATCATTGTGTTCTTCTTCAACAAGTTTTCTCTCGGTTGTGAGAGGGTTAGTCTCTTGGGTTAGAGATTGGTGTTCAAATTGACAAGGAGTTTGTCAATTGGTGTTGCAATTTGCAGGAACTTGCAAATTGGTCAGGTTTGCATTTGATTTTGTAAGTTTATTCAAAATCATAGTGAAAACTCTCAAGCGGGATTTGCTTGGGGACTGGATGTACACCAGTTTGGTGGAACCAGTATAAAATCCTTGTGTTTGTGATTGTGAATTTCTGAGATTGTCATTTTTCTTTGCAATTTATAATCTACTTTGCATATATTTTAAAAGAACACTATTCACCCCCCCTCTAGTGTTCAAGTGTATCTATTTCAGATCCTACATTTGGTATCAGAGCAAGGTGAAAGATGGCATCATCAAATACATCACAATTCAAGGAAGGTCACTCTACAAATCGTCCTCCAATGTTCGATGGTTTGAACTACAACTATTGGAAGTGTCGAATGAAGATTTACCTTCAATCAATTGGCTACGAACTTTGGAACGTCGTGGAAACAAAATATGAGAAGCCAACCACTCCTTTCGCGGAATGGACTACATCTCAAAGGAACAATGCAAATTTGGATTCTAAAGCAATGAATGCCTTATTTTGTGCACTTGACAAGAATGAGTTCAATAGGGTGTCAACGGCCACATCTGCATATGATATTTGGCACACACTCGAGGTAACTCATGAAGGTACAAATAAAGTTAAAGAATCTAAAATTGGTAAGAAAGATACTTCGTTCACTTACTCCACAATGGGAAAAGAAAGTTACTGCAATTGAAGAAGGCAATGATTTGTCAACTCTTACGGTTGAAAATCTTATTGGTAATCTTATGGCATATGAAGTACAAATTGAAGATAGAAAGAATGATGAAGAATCAAAGAACAAGAAAGTTCTTGCAGTAAATACTACTTCCGATAAAGAAGATTCAGATGATGATGATGAAGAAATGAGCATGTTTGCACGAAAATTTCGAAAATTCATAAAACGAGGTAATTTTAAATCTAAGAGTTCAATTTCAAATAACCCTCTTTGTGCATTCAATACTACTTCCGATAAAGAAGATTCAGATGATGATGATGAAGAAATGGGCATGTTTGCACGAAAATTTCGGAAATTTATAAAACGAGGTAATTTTAAATCTAAGAGTTCAATTTCAAATAACCCTCTTTGTTTTAAGTGTAATAAACCAGGGCATATGAAGAAAGATTGTCCAATGTTGAAGAATAAGCAAAAATCAAGTTATTTCAACAATTTCAACAACATTCAAAATAACAAGAAAAGGAAAGCAATGGCAGTCACTTGGGATGATAGTGATGACTCATCCTCAGATGAAGAAATTGAAGAAAAGGAAAGTGCTCACATGTGTTTCATGGCACAAGATGAAGTAAGTGAAAATGAAGAACTTTTAGATGCTTTTAATGAATTATATGAAACTTTTGTAAGATTGTTACTTGAAGAAATTTCCGATTTAAATTCCTCTACTTTTACTAATTCTCAATTAGTTGAATTAAAAGAAGAAAATTTTTCTTTACTAAAAGAAAATGATAATTTATCTAATGAAAATAAATATTTAAAATCAGAATGTAATGATTTAAATATTCGAATTAATAGTTTAGATAAAGATATTTCTTCTTTTAAATCAAGATATGAAGATATATGTTTAAATGTAAGCAAATTTAATAAGGGAAAAGAAAATCTTAATAATATTCTTTCTTTTCAAAGAGAATCACAAAAGACAAAAGGATTAGGTTTTCAATTTAATAAAAATAAATCAAAGAAAACAATTTTTGTAAAACCTTCTCATGATTTGTATGATTATAAAACTGAAAATTTGTGTAAAAAGAAATCAAAATTCTTTTCTATTTGGGTTCCAAAAGAATTATCTTCTTTACATAAGAATTTTTATATTTATGATTTTATTTAAAATATTTGTTTATCACCTAACTATTTAGGCAAATCAAACTTTTCATGGGTTTGGTTTCCTAAAGGCTAATTTAAAGGACCCAACATAGTATTGTTACCAAAATGTAAATGTTTATTATTTCAGGTACCCAAGAAAGATAGGTGGATTTTGGATAGTGGTTGCTCCAAACATATGACTGGAAACATTCAATTGTTGTCATCTTTTCAAAACAAGGATGGAGGTACCGTTACTTTTGGAGATAACAACAAAGGAAAAGTCATCGGTATTGGTTCCGTAGGTAATCCAAACAAACCTATCATTGATAATGTTCTATTAGTTGATGGTCTTAAACATAATTTACTAAGTATTAGTCAACTTTGTGATAAAGGTTATAAAATTGTTTTTGAAAAAGAATCATGCTTAATTTATGATATTGATTTAATAACCATTATTTTTAAAGGTTATAGAAAAAATAACATATATGTGTTATCAATGAATAATATTTCAAATGAACATTGTCTTATTGCATCATCTAATGATTCTATTTTATGGCATAAACGTTTTGGACATGTTAACTTTAAACATATGTCTAAGATTTCTTGTTAATCTGATTTGGCAGTAGATCCGCTTCCTGATTAGGTAGTAAATCCGATTCCTGTTTTGGTAGTAAATCCGCTTCTGAGTTCGAGTCCGAAACTGATCTTGATTCGATCGTGATTCGTCCGAGTCTCCCCTTTGATGGATGACTCGTTGACTCTTCAACCCGTTAGCTTGATTCCGCACGCGAGTGGATTTATTCCGTTGTTTGCGTGCGGTTCATTAGCTTCGTAGCCTCGTTAATTCGCTTCGTCGCGTATCGCTTGGCTTCGGCGTTGTGGACTAACAATCGTGTCTGCATACGTCGCCCGATGGCCGGTTCGTCGAATCGGCGTTGTCGAGCTGTGTTAAGGGACCTATAGGCAGTTTTATACGCCTACAGATACCCCCTAAAGTATTTCAGTCTCGTTCTTTTATAGAAGAGTCTGGAATACTTTGGATATGATTGTCCCATTCTTCGATTGGTTGCGACGGGATATTTGGAGTGGCTTTCGTTCTTGATTCCTTCAGTCCCCCAGGCTGTTCGGTGCTTTGTCGAATGTCTGTGAGGGTTCCGGTGCTGCATTTGTTGTCTGACCGTCTGTCAGAATTTTGAATTTGAAGTCGATTCTCGATTTTCTGACTTTTAGCTCGAGTTGGTTATTTCAACATAGAACTGACCATCGGTCGTCGGCGTTGAATCTTCATTTACAACGCGTTGTCCGGAGTTTGAGCTTCCTTGTGACGCGTTGTCCGGCGTCTAAGCTTCATTGCAACGCGTTGTCCGGCGTCCAAGTTGGAGTATACACAGTTTAAGCTCTTAAGGAATTGGAGCGTGGCAGATACTTGAGTCACGAGACCAATCTACGGAGTTGATACATCTATGACTCGTATTTATAGAATTTTTGGTAAATTCTCAGCCATCAACGGGTTTGATGAGCCTTTACCGACTACCGTTTGAGTCGGGCTAGCATGCGGATTTTTTTTTAAGTCCGCTCCTATGTGACGTTTAAGCTAAAAGAGTTAACCCTTTTAGTGCTACGATATTGAATACGTAGACTTCGTCTTTCTCCTGTGAAAAGACTAAACAGCAACGTGTATGAGACGTTGACTTAGGATTTTTGGCAAATCCTCAGCCTTTAACGGATTTGATTTGCCTTTACCGACTACCGTTTGAGTCGGGCTTACATGCGGATTGTCTAAATCCGTTCCGCATGTGACGTTATGCTAAGAGAGTTAACGATCTTAGTGCTACGATATTGAATACGTAGACTTCGTCTTTCTCCTGTGAAAAGACTAAACAGCAACGTGTATGAGACGTTGACTTAGGATTTTTAGTAAACCCTCAGCCTTCAACGGATTTGACGTGCTCTTACCGACTACCGTTTGAATCGGGCTTACATGCGGATTGTCTAAATCCGTTCCGCATGTGACGTTGTGCTAAGAGAGTTAACGCTCTTAGTGCTACGATATTGAATACGTAGACTTCGTCTTTCTCACGGGAATAGACTATTATCCCTACTTAGGTTTCGGGATAAAATACCCCAGACTGGTCTTCTGGTGTCTTTTTCTACGGCGAAAGACTAAACCGGCGACGCGTGTTAGGCGTCGGCATATCCTTTCTTAGGATTCAGGATGAAATTCCCCATGCGTGTAAGGCATGGATTTTGGTGTTATTAATAACAACCTGCCACAATGTTGAATATGTGGACGGATGTTCTTTTCAACGGTTAAGAACTAACCGGCAGCGCGGGTTAAGCGCAGACTTATCCTTGCTTAGGTTTCAGGATAGAATACCCCAGAATCGAACTCTGGTGTCTTTTTGGACAGTAAAAGACTAATCTGGCGACGCGTGTTAGGCGTCGGCATATCCTTTCTTAGGATTCAGGATGAAATTCCCCATGCGTGTAAGGCATGGATTTTGGTGTTATTAATAACAACCTGCCACAATGTTGAATATGCGGACGGGTGTTCTTTTTAACGGTTAAGAACTAACCGGCAGCGCGGGTTAGGCGCAGACTTATCCCTGCTTAGGTTTCAGGATAGAATACCCCAGAATCGAACTCTAGTGTCTTTTTCTATGGAGAAAGACTAAACCGGCGACGCGTGTTAGGCGCAGACTTATCCCTGCTTAGGCTTCGGGATAAACTTCCTAGACTGGATCCTAAATTGATAAATTTTAGAAAAGATCAGTACGGGAAAGGAAGAATTTTATATTCTATTTCCCGGTCTTCTTTTAGGGTGAAGGCAAACCCGAAAACAAGGAAGGAAGAATTTTATATTCTGTTCCTTGATTCTGGAAAGGAAGAATTTTATATTCTATTTCCAGTGCAAAAGAAACTAGGAGTGGGATCTCCACTCCGAGAATCTGGAAGATCTAGATAAACATACCTTTTATAGGATTGGTTATCTAAACTAAAAAATGAGTTCTTCGTTTATCGAAGTGAGACTTCAACTTCGGTTATAGCCATGGGAGGGCTTAACCAAAGAGAAGAAGAATGGAGTTCTTTCGTTTATCGAAAGGGGACTCCGAAATGAAAGTGGACCTCTTGTTCATTGGAGGAATCGAGAGGGGGATTTTGACTGTGGTCCTAACTGTAAGAAGGTTTGACCAATTGGGAGGTTTGAGACGATCCTAACTGTAGGAAGGTTTGATCACTCGATCAGTGGACCTCTCGTTCATTGGAGGAATCGAGAGGGAGATTTTGGTTGTGGTCCTAACTGTAGAAATGTTTGACCAGGTGACAGATCAAGATTTATTATATCCGAACTCTAACTATGAAAGTGTTGAGTGCACGAACATAGCGTAAGTTTGATTGGATTAAACTTGATCGAATTTGGTGGTCCCACCGTCAATTAGTCTGATCGGTGAGAGATTTAGTGTTCATCACTTTGTTCATATCGATCGGGTTATCCCTAAGAATATTAACATTCTTTTGGGAACTTCCCGTTACACGAATTATCCACCCCCAGCTTTCTTACAAAACTGGGTGTAACGAGGAGTACGTTATCCTCAATCACATGTTCAGGTTATCCTTAAGAATACATGATTCTCTAGGAACTTCCCGTTACATAAATCGTCCATCCCCAGCTTCCTCTGCGGAATTGGTTCGGACATTATTCTCAGTTACCTGACCGGGTTATCCTTAAGAATATTAGCGTAATATTCTTCAGGATATACCTATTGGAGTATCAGGGAGTAGTTTAACCTCTTATACCGGTCGGAGGATTGAGAAACAGTTTATACTCGTATACTCTTTGGAGTTTTGCCGTTCTCAATTGGCTTACCTTAGCGTTATGACGCCGGCTTCAACCAAGGTCTGAATGCTATTCTTGAGAGCAAAGCAATCCTTGGTGGGATGAACGACCCTCCTGTGGTATGCACAGTACTTTGGGTCCGTAGTGTTGTCAGCTTCCTCTTGATTTGTGATAGGTGGTAGCTTGATCTTGTTACCTTCAAGGAGGGATTCGAAGATGGCTGGAACGTCTTCGTCCTTGAAGGAATACTCTCTTTGGAGTCTCGGACCCGAAGTCTTTTGCTGTTTTCGGAGTTGCTTTTGCGACGCATGGTTAGCACCACTAGTAGTGGCAGGTGCTTTGCCCTTACCACGAGAGGCGAAATTTGAGTTCGGAAGATTCGCCGTCGGTTGGCTCCTTTCGGCTTTCTTCCTTCGGAGGAAACGTTCGGCTTGTTCACCACGCACCTTCAAGTGTTTCCAAGTATCAGACGGTGCTGTTCCCATTGCTTCGAGGATGTCCAATGAAAGATTATTGTGACAAGTCTCGAGGATAAAGTCTTCACTGACCGGATCCCTGCAATTCATTGCTTTGTTTCGGAATCTCTTTACGAAGTTTTCAACTGTTTCACCATTTTTCTGCTTCTCATCAAATAGTGTGCCAATTGAAATCTCGGTGTCGTCATCGAAGAAGTTAGCAAGGAACTTAGTCTCCATGTCGTCCCAATTGTTCACGCTTCCTGGTTTGAGGCGGCGATACCAATCGAAGGCGGCTCCGCGAAGAGTGCCGATGAACGACCGCACCATCAGAGGCTCATTGCCGGAGATTACGCCCAGGTGTGATTTGAAATAAATCACATGCTGAGTGGGTGAACCCTTCCCATCAAACGGCGTGAAGTTAATTAGACTGAACTTCGCCGGATAGGGGATTGATTCTCATTCTCGTGGGTATGGACAAGGAATGCCCGTCTTCTTCATCTCTTGAGCGGAGATCAACGTATTGATTTTGCTCTCGAGATTTTTAATCTTCAGGTTTTCACCTGAGTCTTCGTCAGCATTCTCGTTACCACCCCCTGCATTGACGGGAGGATTATTATGAGTCTCGTTTGCATTTGTGTCCTCATCTTCCAGATTAACCTGGTTACGACGACTCGGCTCGGCTTGCTGATTTGTCAGCGCTCGGATTTGCTGGTCATGCATTTCTCTCATACTCTGCATGGCCATCTGCATTTCGAGCTTGAAGCTCTCTTGCTGTTTAGCCATGACTTCTTCGAGCATCTTGGCCACTTGTTCCGTGCTTATCATCAGCGACTCGCGGGTTGTCCATCGCTGGATACTGTATTATCCGATGCGACCGCAGAGCAGGCATCCGATTCTTCATCTTCTGAAGGAAGTCTTGTCCGAATCCTACCATAAGTTCCTCGTGTAATGGCTCCAGACCTCAGACGAGTTAGATACTGGGGTACTGGCGGGATTAACTCGGGATTATCCTACGTCAATGCTCTTTTGCTGGTCATATTGGTGGTGACCATCGGAAATTCGCCGTCTTCGACTATCCTTGTTCTTCGTCGGAAACACCTAGGCCTTGGTTTTGGCGTTTCGGTGCTGAGCCTTTCGAACACTGAAATTCTCTCGGGGACTGCCTTGATGCAGTTACACTCAGACAGTACCGCCCGAATGAGCTTTGAACAAGGGCACTGAGTTTCTAGCCTTCGAGGACTTCTCTTTCTGGCTTTGCTCGTACCCCCAGCACGATAGTACAGCTTTTCCGTTTGAAAGTCGGAGCAACCTATCGTGTGTTGGCACGATTTCTCAGGTATAACGCAATCATCATCAGACGATAACGTTTCCTTCTGAGAGTGAATTACCTTTTTCGGACTTTCGAGAGTCACGCGCCTCGAAACGCGCCTTTGTGGGCGTGAATTCTCAACGGGCTCCTGAACTTCGATGCGCAAAGTAGTGCGCTTGGGTGCCATGATTTCTTTGTCATGTTGAGGGTTGCGGCGACCCCCATCATGTTGATTCGTTCGGGGTTTTCTTAGTGGGTCAAAACGTCCTTGAACCAGAGCTTTACCTCGTTCATCGGGAATTGGACCGAGGCGCTCCAGAACCGATCTCCTTCTTCGGGATGATTCTGCGTGATCTCCCGGAGTAGTTGCTGGAATTATCGGCGATATAGGTTGTTTCGCCGGAGGTTGAACTTTGGTTGGAGACTGCTTCGGCCTCCACACTTGGCGGGTTGATGGCGGCTTCTTGGCCACCTCTTTCTGCAGCCTTCTACGGGCTTCTTCGGCTTGAGCCCGCGCCTGCGCTGATAGTGCGCGGCGTTTGCGGATACGTTCTTTTGAGGCTGTTTGCCTCTCTTGTTCTTCAGATCCGCGTTGTAGCGGATCCCGTCAACCAACTCCATGGCCTTTGCGAACTGTTTCGCAAGGCGTTGACGTTGCCTTTGGCGGGCTCTCTTTGAGAGAGTCACCACGCCCTCTGCGGCAGAAGGGTTGGCCAGAGCAGCTCCGACCTGGTTGGGAATTAGGCGAGATCTTCGTTGGTGGCTTCGACTTCTTCATACCAACGAACCTTTCTCCTGGAGGAGAACTTCTGGGATTTCTTGGACTTGCGGGGGGAGGTTGATCCGGACGAGGACGACAAGTACTCCTCGAACTTCTGCTAGTCGAACTCGTATTCGCCCTCCTCCACGACCGGGATTGAGATCCGCGGCTGCGACGCTCCGATCTCGGCAGCGAGATCGGCGGCTCCCATCTGTTCTTGTGCACAGATTTGAATTATTCAAGATGAAGGAAAATGAGACTATTGGAGAAATGTTCACAAGATTCACCGACATCACAAATTCTCTTATTGGTCTTGGAAAAACATATACTCAAGTGGAGATGGTAAGAAAGATACTTCGTTCACTTACTCCACAATGGGAAAAGAAAGTTACCGCTATTGAAGAAGCCAATGATTTGTCAACTCTTACGGTTGAAAATCTTATTGGTAATCTTATGGCATATGAAGTACAACTTGAAGATAGGAAGAATGATGAAGAATCTAAGAACAAGAAAGTTCTTGCATTTAATACTACTTCAGATAAAGAAGATTCAGATGATAATGATGAAGAAATGGGCATGTTTGCACGAAAATTTCGAAAATTCATCAAAAGAGGTAATTTTAAATTTAAGAATTCAAATTCAACTAACCCTCTTTGTTTTAAGTGTAATAAACCAGGGCATATGAAGAAAGATTGTCCAATGTTGAAGAATAAACAAAAATCAAGTTATTTCAACAACTTCAACAATATTCAAAATAACAAGAAGAGGAAAGCAATGGCGGTCACTTGGGATGATAGTGATGAATCATCCTCAGATGAAGAAATTGAAGAAAAGGAAAGTGCTCACATGTGTTTCATGGCACAAGATGATGTAAGTGAAAATGAAGAGCTTTTAGATGCTTTTAATGAATTATATGAAACTTTTATAAGATTAAAAATTTCACATAATTTTCTTAAAGGTGAGAATAAAAGGTTACTTGAAGAAATTTCCGATTTAAATTCCTCTACTTTTACTAATTCTCAATTAGTTGAATTAAAAGAAGAAAATTTTTCTTTACTAAAAGAAAATGATAATTTATCTAATGAAAATAAATATTTAAAATCAGAATGTAATAAGTTAAATATTCGAATTAATAGTTTAGATAAAGATATTTCTTCTTTTAAATCAAGATATGAAGATATATGTTTAAATGTAAGCAAATTTAATAAAGGAAAAGAAATTCTGAATAATATTCTTTCTTTTCAAAGAGAATCACAAAAGACAAAAGGATTAGGTTTTCAAATTAATAAAAACAAATCAAAGAATACAATATTTGTAAAACCTTCTTGTGATTTGCATGATTATAAATCTGAAAATTTGTGTAAAAAGAAATCAAAATTCTTTTCTATTTGGGTTCCAAAAGAATTATCTTCTTTACATAAGAATTTTTATATTTCTGATTTTATTAAAAATATTTGTTTATCATCTAACTATTTAAGCAAATCAAACTCTTCATGGGTTTGGTTTCCTAAAGGCTAATTTAAAGGACCCAACATAGTATGGGTACCAAAATGTAAATGTTTATTATTTCAGGTACCCAAGAAAGATAGGTGGATTTTGGATAGTGGTTGCTCCAAACATATGACTGGAAACATACAATTGGTGTCATCTTTTCAAAATAAGGATGGAGGTACCGTTACTTTTGGAGATAACAACAAAGGAAAAGTCATCGGTATTGGTTCCGTCGGTAACAAACCTATCATTGATAATATTTTATTAGTTGATAGTCTTAAACATATTTTACTTAGTATTAGTCAACTTTGTGATAAAGGTTTTAAAATTGTTTTTGAAAAAGAATCTTGCTTAATTTATGATATTGATTTAATTACTATTATTTTTAAAGGCCATAGAAAGAATAACATATATGTTTTATCTATGAAAAATATTTCAAATGAACATTGTCTTATTGCATCATCTAATGATTCTATTTTATGGCATAAACGTTTTGGACATGTTAACTTTAAACATATGTCTAAGATTTCTAAAAATGATTCAGTAAATGGTTTACCTAAGATGTCCTTTAAAAATAATTTTTGTGATGCATGTCAACAAGGAAAAATGCACAAATCTTCTTTCAAATCTAAAAATATAATATCTACAAATAGACCATTAGAATTAATTCATATAGAGCTTTTTGGTCCATCTAGAGTAGCATCTTTAAATGAAAATAGATATGCATTTGTTCTTGTTGATGATTATTCTAGATTCACATGGGTAATTTTTTTTAAACATAAAAATGATGCTTTTAATGGGTTTTCTATATTTTGCAAAAGAATTCAAAATTAAAAATCTAGTTCTATTATCTCTATACGTAGTGATCATGGAGGTGAATTTGAAAATGAATTATTTACAAATTATTGTGACAAACATGGTATATCACATACTTTTTCTTTTCCTCGTGCTGCTCCACAAAATGGAGTTGTAGAAAGGAAAAATAGAACTTTACAAGAATGTGCTAGAACCATGTTGTGTGATAGTAATTTACCTAAATATTTTTGGGCAGAAGCTGTATCAACAGCTTGTTATGTATTAAATAGAGTTTTATTAAGACCTATTTTAAAGAAAACCTCTTATGAATTATTTTATAACAAAATTCCTAAAGTATCTTACTTTAAAGTTTTTGGTTGTAAATGTTTTATCTTAAACACAAAGGATAACTTAGATAAATTTGATTCTAAATCTGATGAAGGAATTTTTGTTGGATATTCTAATCACAGTAAAGCATATAGAATTTATAACAAAAGAACACAAGTTATTGAAGAATCTTTACATGTTTCTTTTGATGAAATTTTTTCAAAATCACCTATTATATTAAATAATGATGATGATATAATTGATACTATTCATGATACTCCAATGATAGATATTACAAAAGATGATAATTTACAAAATCATTTACCTAAAGATTTTGTAGAAGTTAAAAATCATCCACATGATTTAGTCATTGGAAATATTTCTGATAAAGGTCTTAAACAAGCACCTCGTGCTTGGTATGATAGATTAAAGAAGTTTCTTTTAACTTCAGGTTTTGAAATTGGAAAAGTTGATTCAACATTATTTATTAAGAAAATAAATAAAGATATTTTACTAATTCAAATATATGTAGATGATATTATTTTTGGTTCTACTAACAACAATCTTTGTAAAGAATCTTTAGTGTATGTTTATGTGCAAGATTTCAATCTAATCCTAAAGATTCACATCTTAAAGCAGTAAAAAGAATATTTAGATATATTAAAGATACTACAAATTATGGTTTATTTTATCCAAAACATAGTTCTTTTGATTTAATATCATATAGTGATGCTGATTTTGCCGGATGTAAATCTGATAGAAAAAGTACAAGTGGAACATGTCATTTCTTAGGACATTCACTTGTATCTTGGTTTAGTAAGAAACAAAATTCAGTATCATTATCAACAACTGAAGCTGAATATATTGCTGCAAGTCTTGCATGTGCACAAATATTATGGATGAAACAAACTTTAACTGATTATGGCATAAATTGTCCCATATCATCTATTATGTGTGATAATTCTAGTGCAATTAATTTATCTAAAAATCCTATTCAACACTCACGTACAAAACACATTGATATTAGACATCATTTTTTACGTGATCATGTTCTTAAAGGTGACATTTCATTAGAATTTATACCTACAGATAAACAAATAGCAGATATATTAACAAAACCCCTAAAAGAAGAAATTTATGTTAAATTAAGAAGGGAATTAGGTATATGTTCAATTGAAGATTTAAATTAATTTTTAAAACAAACATATATAAATTTATACTTTAAATAGTCGACTAATGTGACTTATAGTCGACTACATGCACAAGTCTTACTAATATTTTTTTCTGAAAAATTACAGTATAGTCGACTACTTACCTTTATAGTCGACTACTCAATGTAATATCTTAAAATACACTTTCTGTTGTTTACAGTGTAGTCGACTACAATACAGATTAGTCGACTACTCTGAGTTAAAAACTGAAACTTATCTTTCTGTCGTTCACAGTGTAGTCGACTACTCTCACTATTAGTCGACTACTGATTCTGAACTTTCAGTTTTACAGTTTTAAGCCAAGTAGATTTTTTTTCTTAAATTTAAACCCAAAACCCAATACCCATACCCGTTTCACTAAAGTAAAATTCATCTCAACCATTCTTTTTCAACTACATCAATCCTAACCATACATTTAAGATCAAATCTTAACCCTACATTCAATTTACTATCTAATCTAAACCATACATTGTTTTCATTCTTAAAAGATAAAGTAAAAAGCAAAAACTACCCTCTAACTACACCCAAAACCGAAACCCCATCTTCCCCACTTCAGAGTCATCGATTCCAAGTTAGGGCATTTCTCTTTTCTCAATTTTTCTCCATCAATTTCTTCAAATCTTTCATATCTGTCAAGCATTCAGGCTATGTAGTCGACTAATCCAACCTATAGTCGACTAATCTAGGGTTTCTACAGTTGGGGTATTGCTTCTAAACTTGATCTTTACATTTTCTGTTATTTATCTATCTAATCATGTCTAGATCTAAGAAAGCTAAGCAAACCCATACCTCTATCAATGATGAAATCATCATCTATTTAAAAAGTCCTGATTTATTAGAAGAATTTAACAAATTATCATCTTTTGAAGTTCTTCCAGGACAATTTGTGAAATTTGATGACTTTATTCCCTAGAATTTTAGTTCATATTTTAAAAGTGTGGGATTGCTTGAGCTATTCTCTGCTGAAAATAAAAAACCCACATATCCATTTCTTGTGCAACTGTTCTATACTAATATAGAACGTGTGGGAACTATTGGTGGTTCTAAAAAAATCAAAACTCTTGTTAAAGGAATAGAGATTGACTTAACTACAAAGTCAATTGGTAAAATATTCAATATTCCTTATCAAGGAGTTTCTCTTAACTCTGTTAGGATGAATAATTCAGATCTGTTATCCGATCATATATTTCTTCCTGGACATGGCAAACCTTTAAATAACTCAAACAA
Organism: Asparagus officinalis; assembly: GCF_001876935.1. Taxonomy (NCBI): domain Eukaryota; kingdom Viridiplantae; phylum Streptophyta; class Magnoliopsida; order Asparagales; family Asparagaceae; genus Asparagus; species Asparagus officinalis. The sequence goes on along the minus strand of NC_033803.1, from coordinate 30,677,854 downwards.
ACTTCGTCCAATTCCTAGGTTCATTGCTCGAATCCTAGCCTATAACTTGTTTCCAAAAACTGGAATTTTTCATTTCATTTCCCTAGAATTAGCAAAAGCTCTATATGCTATAATGGGAAATATTCAAGTCAATTGGGCTGAGGTTTACTTTGACAATCTTCTGACTATTCCAAGAGGATTTCTTCCTTATGGTGCATTCCTAACTAAAATCTTTGACAAATTCCATGTCGATCTCCAATCTGAAAATTCTGTTGTCCGTTCAATTGAATTTTTTGATTCAAATGCCCTAACTAGGATGAAATTGACAAACTTTGAAATTCAAGAACATAATCCTCAAAATGAACCTGCTCAAAATGAACCTGAACCTCATCAAGAAGAAATTCCACAATCCTCAACTCAAGCAGGAGCTTCTTCAAGTCAACCACCACCATTTCCTAAAGAACCCTCATGCTTTTCAGACGTGCAATACAATACTTTAAGTGCACGTATCCTTGAACTTGAAACTGGTCAAAGAGCTCTATATGCACAGAATTCATACATCATTAGTAATCAAGAAGAGCTAATCAAGAAGTTTGAAGACTTGGACACAAAGCTTAATACGTATTTTCAAGGACAGCAACCTCCTCTAGCTCCTTAAGATGTTTTAATGTTAAGTGTCAAAACAATTATGTTATTATGTTTAAATTTCAAAAACTATGTGGTTGTGTGTTACTAGGACTTATGTAATATATGTTTCTTATGTTGCTACTATGTCACTTATGTTAATTGTGTGTTTTTATTATCTATGATAATGTTTGGTTAGATAATGCATGTGCTATATATTTTAAACAGATCATGGTGATGAACATTGTGGAACTTTTGATCTTTATGGCAAGTCTTTGCCTACCTATTTGGATGGGTGAAGTTATGGATTATGTTCATAACCTGGATGATTTGTTTGAAGTCTTAGCTCATGTTGAAGAAATAATGTCATGTTTAGCTTCCTCTTTTTGTTGATAACAAAGGGGGAGAAATAGTTATGTTTTATTATGTATTGTTATAGTTTAGTTATGTATGTTATAAACTAAAATTTGCATATATGCAGGGGGAGTAAGTATTATATGCAGGGGGAGTAAGTATGATTATTTTAAGTTTTAATCTGATACATAAATTATTTTGTTATCATAAAAAAAGGGGGAGATGTTGAATATCATATCTCCATGATAGTGTTTTGATGATAACAATTTATACAGTGTGTGCACTAACTTTTATATGCAGATTTCAATATCAGAATATGAACAAGTGCAAGTTGATTTCAAGGCATTTTGAAGTGAAGAAAATGAAGAACAAAAGAGATAATGTATTTTACATTTTCTTTACTTAGAATAGTTGTACAAGCCTTGATCACTGTAGAACCCCGTAAATTTTTATATAAATATATGTGAATTATTAGTAAATAAATAATTCTTTTATGATAAATAGCTTGAGATCATTGATGTACATGATAACAAGTTAGTTGAGATGATATGAGAGTATGGGTGTAGAGTTTTGTGCGTTGGTTTTGCAAATAAGTAAAACATGCACAAAAACAAAATTTTTCAGATCAGTCGACACATCAGTCGACTGACTGTATCGGTCGACTAATACGCTGATTTCCAGTTTTTTCAGGTTTCGGGTCTGTTTTGTTTTGGTTCGGGTTTGGGTCGGGTTTAACTGTTCGTATATATTCCCTCTCACCCGAAATCACCCCCTCCCATCTTTAGAACTGAGAAAAAAACCCTAGCACCCTCTCCCCTATCTCAAACCCTAGTTGTGTTCTTGGTGATTTGGGGAAGAACTCGGAGGATTTTCGGCGAAATCTTCACATTGCAGCGAAGGGGATTCACTCTCTCTCAGATCCAGGAGTTGTTCATCACCCAGAGGCGAGTAACATCTCGCCCAACTCTGTCCCTTTTGTTTTACACGAATTTATTAAGTTTAATGAGTTTTTATTGAGCCAAAAACGTATTTTTAGTACAAAGAATTAATCTTTATGGTATATGAGGTGAGGTATTGAGCATCTCAGTTTATAAAAAGACCAACCATGCTTTATTAAATGGATCTAGATCCGAAAAACGTTTGACAAGAGTTATTTCATGATTTATTGATTTCAAAACGTATTAAACAATGTTTCTATGTGTTTAAGGTTTTTGATAAATGTTTACATGTGATTTTTCACTCCAGTTTAGTGCAAATATGTTGATATCAGTATTGCTCATGCTTGGGATTGATGGAGATGAATTTAGATAAAATTTTGGGGTAAATAACAACCTGTACAGATTTTTTGCAGTCTGTCGGTCGACTGGTCAGTCGACTGACGGGCAAATTTTCAGCCATCAGTCTACTGATCAGTCGACTGACGGGCTGATTTTGTTTTCTCAGCTTCTCAGTCGACTGGTCAGTCGACTGGTGAGCTAAGGCTGTGCTGCCTGAGCCTTATCAGTCGACATATGAGTCAACTGACGTCATCAGTCGACACATCAGTTGACTGATGAGCTGTTTTCAGATATTTAATCTGTTTGAGTTGTTTTTCGGGGTCGCCTCGATAACCTGACCCTAGCTTATCATGTTAATGACTTATCTGTACATGTGGGTTGACTTTTAACACAAGTTTAGACATGTACACCGAGATGCGTGCAAGTTTAGATTACGTATATCTGTATGCATATACTTTTCACAGTTACACAGTCCTCGTGTTGGACTATAATCCATAGAAGTCCTCGTGTTGGATTATAATCCATTTCAGTCCTCGTGTTGGACATTTGCCACTTATTCCATGTGTTTGGAAGCCACAGTATTTAGTTCCTGTATCGGACATATCTCTTAACCCTGTATATGACTTTCTCACAGGAGTTTATGACATGACACTTATGTAGATTATAACATGACATACATGTAAGTTGTAACATGATACTCATGTAAGCTATGACATGGCACTGTATTTATGCTTTGAGATTAGTTGTGTTTCCTTTATTATTGTTTCCTGTACTAGAACCTCGGGTTTAGTGTTTAGGGATTTACAATTTGAGATATAAGGTATATACATGAGGGTTTCCTTGTTTGGATTATTTCGTTCGACGTACCTATGCTCGTGTTGTAAATTTCTAAATACTAAAACCCTCTTTAGTAAGATTAATGATGTTAGATCTATTATGTATTATCCATATTTTCTTATACAACGAGCCCTGTTCCCTTGGGGTTTGGTTGTGATGTTGCTCGCTAGCGCTTTGACGCTCGTTGTCCCTCCCCCTTTCAGGTAACGAGCCAAGAGCCCGGAGAGTCGCAGGTTGATGACGGCACACTTTAGTGTTCAGCTGTTTATTTTAGCTATGTTTTGTTTTGGAGCTCCACTGTAGTTTTATTTAGACATTTGAGAGTCTTATTCTAGAAGTTGTAAAGGCTGTGTGCCTTATTTCTTTTTGTCGGATATTTGTATTTGAGACTCGTTGAGTATTCCAGTTTATCTACTCAGATCTTGACTATGTATTTCAGTATGTTGGATGATGAGACACTTATGTGATTATTATCATTTCATCAGTATTTCTTGCACTATCTTTTACTTGCTTTTGTACCTACACCTATTGTTGACTCTACTAGATAGATGTTAATTGTTATGGTGAAACATGTTATTGCACGGTGTGGTGCATGGCAGGTTTGACATTCTTGGTTTCACCTTGGACTGCAGCCTTGTGTGAACCCACTAACACAGGCTTAGTGTGTTGGTTAACTATAGAAATCCCCTATGTTAACCATTAGAATTATAGTTAAAACTTGATTATAAAAACTCCTTATAGCATAATTTTTGATCTTAGTAGTCGACTAATTAGAATAGTAGTCGACTACTCATGTATAAAACTCAAATACATGTTTCTGTCAATTTACAGTATAGTCGACTAATAGTGATTATAGTCGACTACTCAAGTGTTTGACAGAAACATAAGTTTCTGATATTTTACAGTATAGTCGACTAATGTCAACAGTAGTCGACTACTGAACTCAAATTTTATTTTATCAGTTTCTGTCAAAATACAATGTAGTCAACTAATGGGCTTTGTAGTCGACTACTGAGAAAATTTTCCAAAAACACAGTCTGTTTAAACTTAGTGTAGTCGACTAATGTCAACAGTAGTCGACTACAGATACAGTTTTTCCAGTTTTTAAAGTTTGAATATCTGACAGTTTATAGCCGTTTTTAAACATTTTTAAGGTTTAAAAAATTGTCTTTTCAAGGGCTATAAATAGGTTATTTGTTCAGAAAATTTGAAGAGACTTACATACCCATAAGCTTTGATCTTTGTGCAAATTTTCAAGTCAAAAATATTCAGATTTTGTGAAAAAGAGAAGTTTCTGAAATTGCCTCTAAACATTGATCAAATATTTATCATTTAGGCAATTTACAGAGGTTAAAAGAATCCTAAGCCACTGCTGCACTTCACTACACATTCAAGGCTTATAGGATCAATTGTGTTCTTGCTTCAACAAGGTTTTCTCTCGGGTGTGAGAGGGTTAATCTCTTGGTTTAGAGATTGGTGTTCAAATTGGCAAGGTGTTTGTCAATTGGTGTTGCAATTTGCAGGGACTTGCAAATTGGTCAGGTTTGCGTTTGATTTTGTAAGTTTATTCAAAATCATAATGAAACTCTCAAGCGGGATTTGCTTGGGGACTGGATGTACACCGGATTGGTGGAACCAGTATAAAATCCTTGTGTTTGTGTTTGCAAATTTCTAAGATTGCCATTTTTCTTTGCAATTTATAAAATATGAGAAGCCAACCATTCCTTTCGCGGAATGGACTACATCTCAAAGGAACAATGCAAATTTGGATTCTAAAGCAATGAATGCATTATTTTGTGCACTTGACAAGAATGAGTTCAATAGGGTGTCAACGGCCACATCCGCATATGATATTTGGCACACACTCGAGGTAACTCATGAAGGTATAATTAAAGTTAAAGAATATAAAATTTATGTTCTTGTGCACAGATTTGAATTATTCAAGATGAAGGAAAATGAGACTATTGGAGAAATGTTCACAAGATTCACCGACATCACAAATTCTCTCATTGGTCTTGGAAAAATATATACTCAAGTGGAGATGGTAAGAAAGATACTTCGTTCACTTACTCCACAATGGGAAAAGAAAGTTACTGCAATTGAAGAAGCTAGTGATTTGTCAACTCTTACGGTTAAAAATCTTATTGGTAATCTTATGGCATATGAAGTACAAATTGAAGATAGAAAGAATGATGAAGAATCAAAGAACAAGAAAGTTCTTGCATTCAATACTACTTCCGATAAAGAAGATTCAGATGATGATGAAGAAAGTTCTTGCATTCAATACTATTCACCCCCCTTCTAGTGTTCAAGTGTATCTATTTCAGATCCTACAGAATATTCATTGTGATATGTATTATTTTATTCTGTGTTGTTCATTATATTCTTGCTGATTGTGATCGGGGACCTGTGACTTCGCATTGTATCTATTTCCAGACGCTTAGCGTATTGGATTGAGAAGAAAAAGAAAAAAAAATGATAGTGTATATTTCTTCTCGATCTAATACGTCGTGGGCTTGTTCACGTTCCGATTCCCGGGTATTTTGGGAAGCGGAGCGTGACAGGTTTTTTCGGTGGCCCATGCAGGTCACGGTTCCGATTACGGTCCCGAGTCCTCACTAGTAAGAATATAATGAACAATTTAGATGCATATCATATTTCATCCGTGAGACTATTCTTGAGACCTTATTCCATTTTCTTGATAGATTTTATTTCGTTCCTATCTTATCACTCTTTGACTCTGGAGTTTCCACGGTTCTTGTCCTACCGCTTCGCGATTACCCTCTCTTTGTATCTCTCCTTTATCCCCGTGCCGGTCATTATTTTATATGTTATTATTTTTACATTATATGTTCTTTAATTTGACTTATATATCGTTTGATTGTATTGAATTCTATATTATTTATTATATTATTTTATGTATCACATACAATGTTATATTGTATGTTTTCATTTGTTTATAAATCTATTTTATCTTTCATAGTTCATGTTTTATGTATTATACATTCTATTTATGTATATTACACTGATTGTATTTATATGATTTTTGACTATTATACAATATACTACTATGTCTAAATTGATTTTATATAGTGATGATTATTATTGTTGTATCTTGTTTATATTTATGAATATTACTAATACTTCTAATTTATCATATTGTTTGTCGAATATATAATTATGTTCTTCTTATTATATTTTATATAATATGTTTATTTTGAATCACGTGTTTACTCTTATGTCTATTTTATCATATAATATTTTGTGAACTCTTTCCATTATAATTTATTTTGTTAGCATGATTAGTACCCTGAGTATACAAATTTTTATATGCTTATTGTTATGTATGCGTTTTTATTTTTTTAACGCTTATTATACATAATGATTATATTTGTTATTATGTATGTTCTGTATACCTTATTAGAATCTTTATTGTTCTTATGCTTGATTGTTCTGCATTCTTGTTTTATATCTTGTGCTTTTCTAGTAATATTGCGTCATTATCGTGTTTAGTATATTTCAGTTATTTTACATTATCATTGTCTACTATTGTATATTATAATATAAGTGTATTATTAACTTGCTAACTTGTTTTATTACGTATAAAGTAGTTTTATTTAGTATATTTCATTTCATTCTTTACTTCTAATTACATGTATCATCGTTGTTTGATTTAATTTATCAATCATTTCATCTTTCTTAGTTATGTTTATGTTTTGTTTACTTATCTTCTATATACAGATTCTTATTCATTCTAATATTTGCTTTATATTTTGTTCTTTGTTTAGGTTTGTCTACTTCATTTATTTAGTCATAATATTTACATAAAGTGTGTGTTTTCGATAATTATTGCTGTGATATATGACTATAATTATTTATTTTATTTTTGATATGATATACTACATATAATTTATTTCTTTTATGTTGTTGTGTCATATCATCTTATCCTTCCATGATTATCTACTTTGTATTGTTTGTATATCATATCTTTTTTTGGTTTATGTTCAATTACCTTCTAATATTCCACTTGCATTGTGCTGCGTATTTTTACATAATTATATTATTTGTTGCATTCTAATTTCTGTGTATACAATTTGTAAATTCCTAATATTTGTGTAATAAATTATTTATCTACTAAATGTTGTATACTGTTTTACATGATTATTTGATTGTATAATTATTTTAATAATTGTGTTTAGCTATTTATACTTGACTGTCTTTGTATCTTTCTATGTTTCAGACTACTTCTCATCATTCCATCAATTAAATATGTTTTCTTTTATTTGTGTTTATTTTGTATGTATTATTATTCCAATTGCTTTAGGGTTGTTTTTCCTATTATCTTTGATTTATACTTATTAGTATATCATTCTATTTTGTTATATGATCCTGTTAATGTTTGTTTTTCGCTCGTTTACTCATTTTTATTGATTTTATATCTTACATTGTGTTTTTAATATCATTAGTTTGAACCTGTATTGATTGTGTTTTTCATAATTGAATTTCTTTTTGTTTTTATTAACCATTGTTATATCCTGCTATTATATTTTGTTTAAACTGTTATGTATTTTAGACTTTTCGACTTTTCTTATTATGTTGTTTATATTTATGTTTCTATTGTATTTGACTTACTTTTGTGTTTGTTTTAGATTTATTGTTCTTACTTGACCTTATTCTTACTTGATATGTTTCTGCTTTGTTCTATGAAAGCTTGTTTATTATTTGCATGATTCACTCTATATGATTGTTTATTTATATTGTACCTATTGTTTTGATTCTATGTTAATTATCTTATACCTTATACTGATTAGATTTCTTATATATTTACAAGTACTGTGTAACAAGTTCACACAGTTAAATATGTTTGTATCATAGTATTTGCTTGGATTTTGTTGCCAGTCTGAGATGCGATAGCGATATCTTAGTTGCCACAACTTGTATCTCATCTTGTGTTGTTCTTGTCTTACATTCCCCTTTGCTTATGGATATGCAATTTATTTTGAATTCTTCTCTATATGCGTTGGGCTGAGCCTCTCTTTCCATATCTCTGTCCTTAGGTTTAATTCCGAGGGCGGAATTTGTTTTAAGGGGGGTAGAATGTAAGGACCGTGAAATTTCGATATTAGTTAAAATAATTTTCTAGTATTTTAAATATTTAATTATTATTTTTGGAAGAGTATTTATATTTTTCTCGAATTTCTAGATTTTTTCTATGATTTGAAATCTAAGTTTTATATTTATTTAAATGATTTAAATATTTATAAATTTATTTAGTACAGTAAATATTTTTAGAATTTATCTGTTGTGTTACCGATACTATTACGTATCATTTTGAATAATACGTGGTATTATTATTTTTATTACGTATATTTTTGTATACTGCGTTGTATTATTAATTACGTATTATTTGTATAATTTGTTGTATTATTCCTACTGTTGCGTATCAACTGTTGTATTAGTATAACTGGTACGTTTTACTGTGTGGATAATTATCCCATAATTATTTGATTTTAAATGTAAGTAAATATATTTTTATTATTAATTATTTTCATTTAATTATACAATATGGGTATATTTCGACTATTTCGTATCAACTGTTGTATTAGCACAACATGTACGTTTTTAATTATAGATAATTATTATGTAATTAGTTTAATTTTTAAGTACCCAAAAGTATTTATTTTAATTATTTTAACCTTAACCCTAAACCCTAATATATTATATATATA
>NC_033803.1:30660853-30669044 GCF_001876935.1 Asparagus officinalis | reverse complement strand
TCACCGCCCTCAGCCTCCCCTGTCACCGCCTCCTCCTCCATCTCGAGTTCGCCCAGCCGCCCACCTCTCCCCTCGTCGCCGACGAACTCCTCTGCCGCCCCGCCTCCAGCAGCCGTCGACCACCAGCGCCATCTTCCTCTCCTCCTCAGATCCGATAGCGTGCGTCGCAATTAGCCCTGACCTGAGTTCGCTGTAGTCCGACGTCGAGCTCTTCCCCGACAGCTCCACGTCGAACCCCGTACCTAGCCGCGGATAGCCCCTCGTCGGAACTCTCCCCGACGTCATACCCACCGCATCAGACCTGATCCGCGCCATCAGCGTCGATACGTTCGACGAACCCTGAGGCAAGATCCCGTTGCTCAGTTGTCATTCTTTACATTTTAGATTGTTATGATTTATCTGCATATTTTGAATTGTGAATTGTTATTATCTGTGTGGGAATGTTGATGACAATATTTCAAATGATAAATTAATGTTTTTCTAGATTTATTTGAATTATTATTATGAGAAATAATTTTTAAAAGAGTTATTCTAGAAAAATGGTTTAAATTGAATTATTATAATAAAAAATGAGTTGAAAGAATTTATTTTGAAAAATGGGTTAGTTTTGAATAATTATAATGTTAAATAATTTTAAAGGAAATTTTTGGAAAAGGGATTATTTTTAAAAGAATCTATTTTGGAAAAGATTATTTTTGGAATTAATCAATTTATGATCATGACGATTGGAAATTTTGAGATTTCATGCGTAATTATTTGATAGTTGTAGTTCCATCTTGCACTGTTATTAGTAGTTGTTCACGTTTCCTGTTCATGATTCATGACACTGTTACATAGTATTCATTGTATTTATATCTTGTTATAGTTGAGAATCACGAGTATTACTTGACCATAGCGATCCGTGAGATATGAGTTCTTGACTTGGATTTGGGAAGGGAAGGTCTGGGTTCATGTTATCGGATATGTTTCTTGTTTATTTCCAGGCTCGCACCAGTGAATCGTTTCGTACTGGGGTGGGTCTGAGGAGCGGTGGTATTGTGATTATTGATTATTTCCAGGCACGTACCAGTGAATCGTTTCGCACTGGGGTGGGTCTGAGGAGCAGTGATTGGATGTGTATTGTTTATTCCAGGCTCGCACCAGTGAATCGTTTCGCACTGGGGTGGGTCTGAGGAACGGTGATATTATGATTATTGATTATTTCCAGGCACGCACCAGTGAATCGTTTTGCACTGGGGTGGGTCTGAGGTACTAGTGAGATGTGGTTGTTAACCAGATATCCAATAATGTGAACTTTGACTCTGTGAGAGATGTAAACCAGTGACCTGTATAGAATGGCTAGTTACATGACCTCGTTCTTGGCTAGGTATGAATTCTTGTGAGAGGTAGTCTAGTTGTGTTTCTTTTTATACATAGATCGTGATTAATATTTAATTATTTACAATTCGAGACATATGGTATATACATGAGGGTTTCCTTGTTTGGATTATTTCGCTCGACGTACTACGTCTCGAGTTGTAGAGTTTTAAGTATTAATTTCATCTAGTGTATGACCTTGTGACTTGGATGATTTCTGATCACTAGCTGCATGATCTCGTTACCCGTTTGATTTATGGATTCTTATGTTTATCATGTTTTAGTAGTGTTATCGCATGGCGGTTTTTGTGGAATTTCCAGTTACACGTTCTTTTATCAATTCTGTTATCGTATCGTTTCCGTTTTGGTTTTCGTTGTTCTATTTTCCTTGTGGGGTCTTGCCGTGTGGCTTGCACCCTGACGTACACCTATTTTCTCTGGTGTACGTCAGACTTAGAAGAAGAACATGTTCAGCTTGGAGATGCGCCAGAGCCGAGGATTCTCAGCAGGAGTGCCTTGTAGATGGAGTAGAAGAATAAGCTGAAGCTTAGTCATTCCTTTCAGTTTGTTTTGTAGCACCTTCATGTCCTTTTGCTCAGCGTATTTTATATTCTCCAGTATTTCATTCAGATAGTTTGTATAAGAGCATGTTGACCCGAATATTATGTCTAGGATGAATATTCATTGTGATATGTATTATTTTATTCTGTGTTGTTCATTATATTCTTGCTAATTGTGATCGGGGACCTGTGACTTCGCATTGTATCTATTTCCAGACGCTTAGCGTATTGGATTGAGAAGAAAAAGAAAAAAAAATGATAGTGTATATTTCTTCTCGATCTAATACGTCGCGGGCTTGTTCACGTTCCGATTCCCGGGTATTTTGGGAAGCGGGGCGTGACATCTCAGCTGGTTCCAAGAGATAGGGTGCGCGGGATATCGGGGCTATACCTGGCTGTAACTCAATACTAAACTCAACCTCTCACACAGGAGGTAATCCAGGTATGTCCTGAAAGACATCCTGATACTCTGAGATAACTCTAGTCTCCAATAAATCAATACCATGATCCCATCGCATCACCTCCTCGATGTACGCCAGAAATAACTCCGCAAAACGGTTGCCCTGGGAGGTTGCTACAATCATCTCGGACCCATCGGACGCTCGCAAATTGACCGTCTACACAAAGCAGTCAATACTATCATGGTAGGAAGATAACCAATCTGTACCAAAAATTTGACATCGACAATACGATCAACTCGATGTCTAACTCAGACTCATCTAGTTTGATGACACATCTCCTACAGATGGAAGGGACACCCCCTTAGAGGGGTAGGCACTAACAATGGAAAATCTAAGGAATGCCACAAGCTGACACCCATCAACAAAGGTACGAAGGATAGGAGATAAACGAATTTCATAAATCAAACTAGATCCGAACTGAAAATGAAATCACGAATAAAGCTCCGCTCGTACCATGATCATGCGGTAGAGCTGAATAGACTTTACTGGATAGTGAAAATCTCCTGGATAATGCAAATCTGGCCTGCTGGCCCCTAAATCTTCGGATTAACAAGTAGTACTTCTATTTGCTCAATGCTGGACGAAATTACGACTCTGAGATTATCGACAATGACCTTTATCATGCTAGCTTCCTGCTGTGAACTGCTACAAGTCTTTTGCTATTTATTCAACCTTGTTGTGATTGTAACATGTTTCTCCGAATCTCTGCACTACTCCGGCGCTCTCTAATCACATTGTGCTCCTTTCTTATCTTGTCCTTGTTGCTGGGATAAAATCATTCTCCCGTTGTTAGGTTTCTCTAGATTTCCGTAATGGTTCTCTTGCCATTGTCATTGTCACTATTCTGGATTTTGATTTCTTTCTTCACTATGGGTATATCTCCCTGCTTCACTTAGACTAGCGCTAATTATTTGATGAAGAAATGACCTAAATTCTCCCAAATAGGTGATAATTGCTGTCTCGTCAAAAAAATCTGGATGTTATTGCTATCCTCTTGGTTCCTAGCCGATGTTCAAGAAACTTTCATATACTCTTTCTCTTAAAGGTTGCAATTGAAACTGGTGTGCCTTAAAATTTTGGTGCTCATACTGTCTGATATTTTTCTTATCCTTTCAGAGTTAAATCTCCTGCTCTGCGGCTCTATCAACAACTGATTGTGGTGGTGGTGTACTCATTGGTATTTTATCTTTACTTCCATGACGGGTACAACCAGTGGTGAATCTCTTGAAAGTGGTGTTGCTGACGAAAACAGATACACTTCTTGCTCCTCGATTATTGTAAGATCTTGCTGATAACGATGCCATGAAGTCGATCAAATACTGTGGAGCCTGCTGTGGCTCGGCTCTGCATGCCCAGCTATCCAGGTACGAGTTTTACCTCGACCACATCCTCGTTTCGATATTTATAATATCAAAAGGAGAGCTTAATTTTCACAGTAAGTGAGATATCAAAAATACATATATATAACGTATCACAATACGAATTCATAACACATAGTATTCACACAAATACCTTCAATCAACATAAAATAGTTGTCATAAAAAAAATTTCTTAATTTTTGAGATATATGCATATATCGTCCTCACTCATAATAGGAAATCCTTACGGACTCTATACATGAATCCTAAGAAACTCTATCCTAGCTTCACGACTCAACACAGGATGATCCTAAGGATACTGGAACTAGAGCTCGGATACCAACTGTGACGCCCCTATTTTCACACATGGCTGCAGTCCAAGGTGAACCCAGATATGTCAAACCTGCCATGCACCCACATTGTGCTACAACAAGTTTCACCAATCATAGTAATATCCTCTAGTGGGATCAAATAAAAGCGTAGGTACAAAACAGACAAAGAAGTAGAACAATAATAATAGACATGATAAAGAGGATGATATCTCATAAATAAAGGTCATGTCTTAACTGAAAATAAACTGAAATACATATGGAGTCTGAAATAACATACGATGTCTCAACATGAATCAAAACGGAAAGTCGAACTAAGGCACATTACCTTTACAAAATGAAACTAAACTCTAAGTCTGCATAAAATTTAAAACTACAGTGGAGCCTCTAATAAATCTCTCGGGACGGTGACTATGCAAGAACTCCGTCATCCTGTGGCTCTCCGGAACTCCGAGCTACCTGAAAGGGTATTTTTAAAAGAAAAAGAAACAACAACAAGAGCGTCAGAGCGCTACAGCAAGATTACCCCCATCCGCCCCCAGGGGAAGGGCTGCTAGGATGGAGTGGAGGTTCTATCTATTAAGCATAGTCTACCTACATCATTTTCCCCGCATCTAGTAGAATTAATATTCAGACACCTACAAAACAAGACGTAGTACGTCGAGCGAAATAATCCAAACAAGGAAACCCTCACGTATATACCATATGCCCCGATTCGTAAACATCTAAACATTAATACCAAAATAAGAATAAACAATCTAATGAAACCAATAATTAGAGATCCATAACACGAGACTGGTACGTCGATCGAAATAATCCAAACAAGGAAACCCTCATGTATATACCATAAGTCTCAAATTGTGAATCTCTAATCATTGATCCTAACTAAGAAAAAAAAGACAGTAAAAGAAATAAGATATCAACACATCGTATTTATAATATCTTCCACAATCACTGGAGAGATAGAATAAAATACCAACACATAATTTTGTATACTTTTAAAAGTAACGTATCTCAGTTATATAGTTCACTGATATGTCATATTTATAATCGGCATCTGTCATACTTAGGCTATCAAGTAATTGTCTCAGTGCGACAGACTACTTTATAGGTATCCTGAACTGTGTACACGGCTCATTAGTCTCATCACGATCTCAGTGCATAACATGAGTGCGGAACGAACTACCAAATAGGCATCCTAGAAATACAGCTCACGAGCCTCATCACACCCTAGTGCGGGACGAACGGCTAGATCAAGCCTCCTAAAATCTGACTCAATGGCCTGTACATGTGGAATATCGACGCACTATCTCATGTAGTACTGAACTGAGCTCATCAACGATATCCACCTCATATAAATCTTTGTACCTCTGATATGTCGATGCACTATCCCATATAATACTGAGCTATGCTCATCAATGATAGTTACCTCATATATAAACCGTGTATATCTGGTGTGTCGACGCACTATCCCATATAGTACTAAGCTATGCTCATCAACGACATCCAACATGTATATGAACTATATCTAATTCAAATATGATCAAATCAAAATTTATCATAATCTCCTTGGGATTCTTAAATGTATAACATAACATATTCATGACTATACGTATAACATCAAGCGGCTCAAAACTCCGTGAACGCACCTCAAAACGGCACAACATAGCTCCACAAAACGAGCAGGAAAAACAGACGTAATATCTGTTAGTAAAACAAACATATCTTTCTCTAGGAAAACTATTTTTACAAATGGTTTTCTGTTTTGAAAACTAGATTCACACATATTTCAAATGATATAAGTTTGGTTTAGTTTGGAGTTCATTTGTTATCCCAAATCTCTAGTTAAACATTATATATGTGCAGCCATTTTTCAACAGGATATGTTATTAGTAAAAAGATCATATCTTTCTCTATACAAATGATTTTTAAGATTAGTCTTTTGTTTTAGAAACTAGATACATATATCTTTCATTTGGAACTAGTTTGGTTAAATTTAGAGTTTATTTTCTATTTCTAAATCTCAGTTAAATATGATACAATTGCTGTAGTTTTCTGCAGAAAATATTTATTTAGTACATCTCTTAAATTTCTCATATATAAATGAAATTATGAAAAACCCTAATGATCATGATCGTGATACTATCATAAATAGCAAGAAAAAAAATTACTAATCTAGCATTGGTTTATGTTTTAACATCAAAAATTTAAATTTTATCACATCATGTTAAGATCCAAGCATGAAAACACATATTCAACATCATATTAAACATCTAACTAGTTATTTAACTATGGGGAAGGGTTTGGATGAATATAATCTTGCCTTAGACGTTGTTCTAAGCCTCTGAAATAACCAGCAACCAAAAAGAAGTGCAACCAAGTCGTTTTCCCCTTACTACACGTTGATAATCTCGCCCTCGTGTCGATATTTGCTTCACAAAGCTCTCAAAATTCTCAACTTTAGGGCTAGGGGTTCAGAGAGAAGAAGAGGGGCTGGTAGGGTTTGAAACTCTGATTTAAGGATGTTAATTTTCATGAAAACACATGTTTATATATATGCAAACCCGAAATAAACCCGTTTGACCCGAACCAGGAATCCTAATCTGACTAGAAAAATAACCTTCGGTATTTTGGCCATAACTTTCACGTCCGACCTTGGAATGAGGTGATCTAAGACTTGTTGGAAGGCTCTTGAAGATACCTACAACTTTTTTCTTAAGTTTTTCCAAATTCCAACTACATCTGTGAGAAAAATACAAAATCTCTCTGCTAGTCATAAATTTCAAGATTTATACATCGAGCATGAATTGTGCATTTACTCTTATATATATACATATATACATTGAATTGATCTCAAACCAATTCCTAGCATACTCAAACATCATAATATGTTATTTATAAATATATAGCATATTTATTATTATTTATCATAAAATATTCAAATTTTTAGGGTTTTACAAGAACAACAATCAATATTTAGCCAACAACATTAGAAAAGCAAGTTAATGATGTACACTAATTTCATGGAACAAGTAAAATCTTACCTTAATCACTTTCGCCTTTCGATTCAGAAACCTCTAGATTATTGAAATCATGTACTAATAAATTTCCTTTTTGAATGTCTGCCAGAGCTGTATTTAATAAGAAAAAATAATATTAATATTCTGTGATAAAATATGTAGTCCACAACAATACGAAAAAGCAATAAAGAAAAAAAGAAGGCAACTCACAAGGAATCCCGTCTAACCAAGAACCAGTGCAAATTTGAGCTTTAGCATTTTCCGGAAGAAGACGATTTTTATACTTGTCAAGCACACGACTGGCAATGGCTAAAAGTCAATTCAGAGGCCACCGAAGTAATAGGAATACTCAATATATCTCGAGCCATCATCGACAACTGAGGGCGCTTCTCGCATTCGTTTTTCCAATACTCGAGAACATTCAAATGATCATTTTTCTTCCAACTGACTAATTTTTCATCTAGATACTCTTCTAACTGCGACTTGGACCCACTGACCGACTTGGACCCACTGACCGAATATAGTTGACTCTCAAACTGTTCAAACTCAACCATCTCATCATTAGGAACATCTCCAATATTCTCTTCACCACTGCTCTCTGCAACAAATGTACCTAGAGATGCTCGCTCGTATTCTTTGTAAAGACTTCTCAATTTCTCTAAGATAGTCAACACATAATCAGAACTAACTCCAAATTTCTCAAAACAAAACTCTACATACTTCACATTGTATCGGGGGTCTAAAATGACTGCAAATGACAAAATAACACTGTAACATTCCCAATATTTATCAAATTTTATTTTCATATCATTTGCCATGGATTTTATATCTTGATCATCACTTTTCATCTCCTCCATTATGCATTTTTGAATCTTAAACAGTCCACCAAAATATAAGCTGGCAGTTGGATATTTACTTCCAGAAAAAAGAGTGGACACTTCATAAAAAGGTTTTAAAAACTTTGCAATTTTTTCAACCTTTACCCATTCTTCACTTGATGGCAAAAAAGTAAAACTTGGATCAATCAACTCAAAGTGCTCAAATGCCCGACGAAAGTTCAAAACACTCTCTAACATTAGAAACGTAGAATTCCACCTGTTGGAGACA
>NC_033803.1:30637070-30660843 GCF_001876935.1 Asparagus officinalis | reverse complement strand
TTTTTTCGCTTTACCTGAACAAGTTTGTGTAATGCACTCTGCAAACTTCTTTTTCCTTCTAAGAGGACTCTTCACATACTTGATGCATTCTCTTATCTTAGACAATGGTTTATCGATAACCTTTAGCCCATCTTGCACAATAATATTTAGAATATGAGCACAACACCGTACATGCAAAAAATCACCATTACTAACAAAATGATCTTCTAAAACTGAGTGGTCTTTTAAAATTCTCATGAAAACATCATTATATGCTGCATTGTCCAAAGTAACAGTAAAAATTCTTTTTTCAATACCCCAATCCTTCAACAAATGAAATAGCTTCTCTACTAAAATTGCTCCACTATATGGGGGTGGAACATGAGATAGAGCTAATATCTTATTCTGCAACATCCAACAGTCATCAACACAATGTGCAGTGAGAGACATATAGTAGTCGGAGGTGGAAGAGGTCCATAAATCCGTGGTTAGACAAATTCTACTAGGAACTAGCTTTAAAGCCTGTTTAAGATTTTCTTTCTCTTTCTTGTTCAACTTGACCAAATCTGTTTTAGCAGTGTTCCGAGAAATATGCTTGACTTCAGAATTTAAAAAATTATGCAACCCACGGTGTCCTCGATGTTCGACAAAAGTGAATGGATAACCATGCAATGCAATTACTCTAGCAAGCATTTCTCTATATTTTTCTTGATTTAGTGGCATATTTTTTCTTGAAGAATCAGCCTCATCCAAGTTCCTTTTCAAGCAAGAATCCTTATGCCTCAACATTGTCTTAGTGCCGTGACTACAAACATAAATATGATTACACATATTACATTGAACTTTAGTTTTCTCATCATTATCGATAGGTAACTTTGTGAAGTGATCCCAAACTTTTGATGTTTGTCTTCTTTTACGTTTAGAAATACTCTCATCACCACTACCATCATCATGGATGCTAAATTGATCATTTAAAGACATTATAGCTGAAAAAAAAAAATATAATAGCACATCAATTTTTGGTAGCAAACACATAATAAAGTGGCACAAAATAATATAAAAGCAGTAATTGGTTGGTGTAATAATTCATATGTCGCTAATAATATAACAAGAAACATCAAGTTCTTGATCAACTACATACAAATAAAATAAATTCATTCAAGCCTACCCTAACTTTATGCACGAAAGTTGAGGGGAGATATTATTTATGCACGAAACAAATGCACTGCTCTTCTTATATTGTCCAGGTAAGATGTAAAGGAAAAAACCAAAGCACATATGAAATTCCTTTATCTGGATGTATTTCATCTGGATGTATTTCATTTGCTAGTGAAAGCATCTGATAGATGCCCAATTATTGCACAAAACTATTCCCACTGAATACTCTCTATCAAATACATTAGTTGCACAAAACTATTCCCATACAGAGCATTGTAACCGAAAAAACTATGTAAAAAAGCTTTTACAACAGAACCAATCAATCTCTAATCCTTTTCTTGAACATTAAATCTTCTCTTCACGCCAATTTGCAACAGGTCTAGAAGAAATCAAAACTAATCAATATAAGTGTAAAAAGACTTTTCCACAGGTAAAAAGACTGAAATTTACCAAGAGTCTAATTGATCAAAATTACACTTTTCCATGGGTAAAAAGATTGGAATTTACCTCAACCTCAAACCTAAACCTAACGCTTGACAGATTGGATCTGTGCAGATCCATCGAGCATCGTCATACTGTCATCTAAAGTGCTTCTACCGATTAATATCTCCCTTCATAAATTTATGTTTAAAAAAAATTTATGAAAATTGAGATCTTGCATCGAATTAGATGACAGAACGACGAAGGAATAGGAAAAGAAAAAACTTACTTGGCTCTGGGTTCGAGTGTCGGTCGAGCGCGGGCGTCGCGTTTAGGCGCGTTTCGACGCGTTGATGGTGGCGCTCGGAGGCTCTAGCTTCGAGACGAGTAGGCTGGTTCGTCGGCGGTTGATGGCCGGCGGAGGAGACAGCGGAGGAGTAAGGATTGGCCGATTGGGGTTGGGATTGAGGCGTAGGAAGAGCTCAGCTGCCCTAGAGAGAGAAAAGAAGAGTTTCAGCGATTTTAGGGTTTTTGTTTTGGGAATACGGGTGGACGGGAAAACGGATGAATAAACACCGCCCATTTAGTGTTATTTGAAATAAACCCACCCAATTAGACATATTTAATTAAATGGGTGGGTTTTGGGTAGGCCAAGTAATGGGCGGGTCAGGTGGGTAAATGGGTATGGACAAAAATTGACTTCCCTAGACCCAGTCAAGGAGATCAATAAAGTGCCCTTACCATTGTTATAACCAATAATACAACAGTGTTGTTATTACTCCCAGGTAAGTGACATCCAACACTCTTAGCTTCTGTGGCTGTCACAACTCCTAAGGGGATCTCTTGTGTGATAAGAGCTCATACCTACTGATGTAACTTTGTAATAGTGCAACCAATATCCTTTAAACCTTGTATAGGTCATATACAAATATACTCCATGGAAAAATTATCTAGCAATAGTAAGACGTTAGCAATCTCAGATATGCCAATATAGAAAAGAATTAAAATAAATATAATATCTTATAAACATGTCATCTGTAATATACCAAGTGTCTGAGGTGTCAACTAATAAAAGTTTGTCATTAAAGACGTAGAGATACACATAACATGACCTCATTTTCTCTTAGCTCTCAATGAAATGGTGCTTGATCTAAACTTTATTCTATTTTTTAAACTAGATTTGGTCTTTTGAATAACCAACAGTTGACACACTATTAAGAATGACACCATTTTCTGCATGTCAAGCTATAGCAAGGAGCTCCGAGAATTTGCAGAATTAGACTGCCTTTGGTGCTATCATATATATAGTCATATATTATGCTCCAAGTGAAAAAAAGATTATATACTACTCCTTCTTACTAGTCCATGGAATGACCTTACCATTTAGTAATAAAATATAACTAGAAATCAACACTTGCTCATCCAAATCACTACCCTAGTCAACTTTTGATTATATCCATAAGTGAGTGTCAATTCTGTCATAGCACAATACACAAATGCAGTCTCAATCATATATCTGAGGGCCCTGTTGACTCATCCCATTAAGTCATACTAGGATTGGACCGATGTCCACTCATCAATTTTACTGCAAAGGATGTGTGGACTAATGTACACTTACAAGACTATCAACTACACTCCTTAAAGAGATTCTTAGCATTAGCTTTTCACTACTTTCATGTTGGGACATTACTCTATACTTAGAGTCTGACTATTAGCAATTGGAGTCCTAGTGGTCTACATGCTGCACCTAGTCGGTAATATGCCATCGATACAAGATGATAAGATCTCAAATTGTTACTAGCTTTTTAGTAGGTAGACACAATTGTATTCATCCATTATTACGAAACCATAGCCTAGTATTGTCTAATATAACTGAATAAATATTACACACTGGAATAATTTTTCAAATCATAAGCTCTTTAACTTGGTCACCCTATGCTCAAGTCCCTCAGCTTTGAAACACACAAATTGATCCACATAAATATCTTATTCCTCTTCTCCTAGAGAAAACCTGTCTCTAAGTCCGTTAGACTAGTTCAAGTTCAATTTTTGCTACAAGAACTAATTTTCTATGATTAGAATTATTTATCACTACTAGAGAAAATGTCACTTTAAAGTCCACCCAATAACTTTTGGTATACCTTTTTGCTGCCAAGTATGCCATGTACCACTTGATTGTCATATCTTATTGACCTTGAAAACATATTTGTTCTCAATGAGCTTGCACTCAGTTGGAAGATCCGCTAAGTCCCCAACTTGATTCTTCCTCATGAGGTCAAGCCACTCTTCCGTTGCTGCTTTTTACTCTTTTGTTATAGACCCAAAAATAGTGTCCTCACATGACTTGGGCTCCACAACAACATGTGGTGCAATCATGAACATTTCTCCATCGATCTCAAAATATTATCTAGGTACTAGTCCAGGGAACAAATCCTAGCTAGTGAAGGAACCATCCTCCTTAATTATTGGCTCTATGATAGTCTCCTCGATCTCGTATGAACAAAAATCCTAACATTTCTTCTTCATATGGGAAATTGTCCCTGAGGAACTCAATATCCCTCAACTCCCTCAGTTACAGTGATATTGTACTACTCATATGTAAACACATCCTATAGAGTATTCGGAAGTAGTGTATAGACATACCTCTGGGGTCCAACTTCTCATACGAGTGTTTCATGGATAATCCTCTGAGGAATGCCAAATTGGTAAATAATGTGGTGCTTCAAGAATCTAACCACATTAGATGTCTTAACCTCTCTTAATGGAATGACCTAGTTCCATTTAGAGAAGTACTTAGCAAAGGCCAAGATAAAATGATGGTCTTCAGTGGATGGTGGGCTAATTGGTTCGATGATGTTCATACCCCATGTCTCGAATAACCGTGAGGCAGTGTTCATATGCAACTCTTCTAAAGGTTGGTGTAGAAAGTTGGCATGGACTTGGAGTGCATGACACTACTTGGTATACACAACTGCATCTACAATCATCGTTGGGCAATAATAGCCCAGACGACGAAGTCGGTCCTGAAGTTTAGGACAAGGTTGCTGAGCTTTACATGTACTATCATGGGCTTTCTTGAGTGCTTCTTGAGCTTCACTTAATGATAAGTATCGGAGCAACACGCCGTCAAATGATCGACTATACAAAGTATGTGTAAGAGAATAATAGAAGAAGCGTAAAGCCCTTCTTTAGATAAAGATTGCTTGCTTCAGGTTATCTAGTAGTATTTCATGCAAGACATAATTAATAATCGAGAAATAGCAATCACTAGGTTCAAAGTGAGTTGGTATGAAATGCACTTTGTTAGTTTCTAAAATTTACTATAATGAGCATAATTGATGGCTAACCACTATGATGAACATAGTAGACTTAGGAGCTAAGGCAAGAGTAGCTACAAGGGATGTCAAAGCATCCATATGAATGTTTTCGAGGAGGGATACATAACTGATATAGAAGCCTCCGAATGATTAACAAGCTTCATTGCCACTTCACGGTAGGAATAAGGTTATTATAGCGGATATCATATTCTCCTTTGATCTGATTGATAATCAATTAAGAATCATCATAGGCTTCAAGGGATTTGATACTCATATCTTGAGCGAGTCGCAGACCAATCATGTGGGCATTATACTTGGCCCACATTATTGGAGTATAGATCAGCTAATGAATAACTCCAAGGAAGGACATGTCCATAGGATCGATCAGCACTACCCCCACTCTTGTAGCAATTGCTCCTTTGTGGTTGCGTCTTGATGCGCCGTTGAAGTAAAGTTGCCACACTTGGTGGTCGAAGATAACATTTGACTCGAAGACTTTATCTAGGATGTCTTCGTACAGTTTAGAAGATTCAGGGATGGGATGATTGGCCAAAAAGTCAGCTATTGCCTAGTCTTTAACTACTTTTTGTGGCAAGAATATCATGTCATATTGTAAAAGCAGTATTGACTATTTGGCTAAGTTTGAGTTTAGCGATCCTCGTTTCGTCATGAGTATTTGTAGAGCATTAACTCTTGAAATACGTGGATAGATTTGTAGGTTTTGATCTAATCACACTAAAAACACTAGGGGGGGGGGGGGGATAAAATTTTATGCAAAGTAGATAATAAATTGCAAAGAAGAAATGACAATCATAAAAAATCAACAATTCAAACACAAGGATTTATACTGGTTCCACCTTCCAGATGTACATCTACTCCCCAAGCAAATCCCGCTTGAGAGTTTCCACTATGATTTTGAATAAACTTACAAAATCAAAACTCAAACGTGACTAATTTGCAAGACCATGCAAATTACAGCCAATCTCTTCACCAAGAGATAACACCTATAACACTTGAGAGAATCCTTTCCTTGAATCAATGTACAAATCTCCTATAAGCCTTGATAAGTTTGTGATGTGCAATAGTGGCTTATAGACACTTTTGTTCTCTGAATTCTTTTCAAAATCTTGTATAAATAAAGATGAACAATTGTTGTTGCAGAATTTTGTTTTTCTCAATACTCAAGTAAAAATCAGATTTTCTTTCACTTGAGTTTCATAAAAATTCAATCTTATTTGTATATTTTCATGGTCCAAAATTCTAAACATCTAACCTATTTATATCCCTTGAAAAGACACATTTTTGAACTCATTAAACGGATATAAACGGCTAAAAAGCATTTCAAATTCAAACCTAAAACGTTCAAAAAACTATCTTAGTAGTCGACTACAATGATCATTAGTCAACTACTCTGTAAAACAGATGTTCTGTAAAATAAACTTCAATGCTCAGTAGTCGACTATAGTTAGTTGTAGTCGACTACTCTGTAAAACAAAAGTTCTGTAAATCAAAATTCAAAGCTGAGTAGTCGACTATAATCCTTAGTAGTCGACTACTCTGTTATTTTACAAAAACTTATATTCTGATATTAGACATCAGTAGTCGACTACTAATCTAATTAGTCGACTACTAAGGGTGAAAAAATCAAGTAAGAAATATTTTAGACTCAATGATTAACTAAAAACTCTAATGGTTAACATAGGGGATTTTTATTGTAAACCAACACATTAAGCCTGTGTTAATGTGTTCTAATCTTTATGTGTGTGTGTGTATGTGAGTGATCAAGGCTTGTACAATATTTCTAAGTAAAGAAAATGTAAAAAATTACATTGATACATAAGCTTTTCATCTTCTTTACTTCTTGATGCCTTGAACTCATTTTGTACTTGTTCATGTTGATAACTACATTAAAATATTAGTACATACACATAGTTATTGACATTATGAATAAATTATTATCATCAAAAGTATATTATTACAACATGATATCCAACATTCTCCCCTTTTTTGATGATGACAAATAATTTATGCATATGTAAGTATATTTAAAATAAATGAACATTAATAAACAAATATATTTACTCCCCCTACATAAAAGCATATTAGAGTCTACAATTTTTGAGTCTATAAAACATAATATTGATATAATTCTCCCCCTTTGTCATTAACAAAAAGAAATATACATCTATCCTAAGCATGTCATAATTTCATCTTCATGAGCTAAGACTTCAAAAAGATCTTCCAAATTATGAACATGGTCCATCACTTCACTCATCCATATAGGTAGGCAAAGACTTGCCATAAATATCAAAATTTTGACAATTTCCATCTTCACAATCCGTTTGTAATAGAAGTATCTCATGAACACAAAATATGAAATTTAAACCTAGTAAACATGATTAAAACAAGCATAGATTAAAGCAACATAAACATAGTATCAACAAACATAGTCTTAAACAACATAAACATACACAAGTCTTAAAGCAAACTAACACATAGTTTTTGACACATAAACTCAAAAAAACCAAGATAACACATAGTTTGTGACACATAAACTTAAACAAACCAAGATAACACATAGTTTTTTAACATAAACATGAAACTAAAGCCAAACTCAACATAATGCATGCATGTTCCTCTAACTTGAAGGTCCTGGAGGAGGTTGATTTCCTTGAAAGTAGGCATTGATCTTCATGTCCAAGGTATCAATCTTCATATTCATTGTGTAAAACTTCATTTCCAGATTATCAAATTTGTTGGTTAATGCTTCTTGACTTTTCAGCATAAGCACATTTTGATCATACAAAGCTTTTTGTCCCGATTCGAAATCAAGTATTCTAGCAGATATTGTATTGTATTATGCATCGGAGAAATAAGAAGATTCATGCATTGGTGGCATTGATGGTGGAATATGAGTAAAAGAGGTTCCAGCTTCATCAGTGGCTTGTGGTATATGTTGGGGGTGTTGTTCTGGTTGAGATTAAGGTTCATCTTGGTGAATTTCAAAATTGGTTAATTTCATCCTAGTTAGGGTATTTGAGTCAAAGAATTTAATGGAGGGAACAACGGAATTTTCAGACTCATGATCGACATGAAATTTATCAAAGACTTTTGTTAAAAAAGCACCATAAGGAAGAAATTCTTTTGGTATTGTCAAAAGATTGTCATAATAAACTTCAGCCCAATTAACTTAGATATTCCCCATTATAGCATATAATGTTTTTGCTAAGTCTAGGGAAATGAAATAGAAACTCCCAGTTTTTGGAAACATATTATAGACTAAGATTCGGGCAATGAAACGAGGAATTGGACGAAGCTTGTTTGAATTATTTAATGGTTTACCATAACCTGGAAGAAAAATATGATTTGAAAGTAAATTTGCATCATTCATTCTGATTGACCTAAGAGAAACACCTCTGAAAGGAATGTTAAATATTTTCCCAATTGACTTAGAAGTCAATTCAATTTTCATTCCTTTGACAAGAGTTTTTAATTTTTCAGTCCCACTTATAGTTCCTACACGTTCTTTATTTATATAAAACAGTTGAACTAGAAATGGATATGTGGATTTTCTATTTTCAGCAGAGAATAATTCAAGCAATCCTAAATTTTCAAAGTATGAACTAAACTTCCAAGGGATGAAATCATCAAATTTCACAAAACGTCCTAGAAGAACTTCAAAAGTACATATATTGTTAAATTCTTCAAGAAAATTAGGACTTTTTAAATAGACAATGATTTTATCATTAACATTTGTATGAACTTGCTTAGCCTTCTTAGCTCTAGACATGATAATTCAGAAAAGAACAAAAAAACTAAGAAAGATTAGATTGAAGAACTTACCAAACAGTTGATAACTCTAGGAATAGTCGACTAAAACTGGTTGTAGTCGACTACAGAAGTTGACAAAATCAAGAACAACAGGGATTTGATGGAATTTTTTGGGAAAAAGAAGAAAACGAAGATGCCCTAACCTAGATTTGTTAGGTTCAGAAGAAGGGGAAGGAGAGGGATCGGTTATGAGAAGAAGATAGTGGGTAAGTTAAGTTTTTATAATTTTTCTTTAAAAAAATAAATTGTATGGTCAAGATTAAGTTAAGAAACAAATGAATGGTGAAGATTTAATCTTAAATATGTGGCTGGGATTGAGAAGGTTAAAAATGAGTGGTTGAGATGAATATGACTTAAATAAAACGGGTATTGGATTTTGGGTATAAGAGGTTAAAATCCAATATGCTGGAAAAACTGTAAGAGAGAAAATTCTTTACTTGTAGTCGACTACAAAGAAGAATAGTCGACTATACTGTAATTAACAGAACTCTGGATTATCTGTTATAACTCAGACTAGTTGACTACAAGTTAAATTAGTTGACTATACTGTAATCAACAGAATGTTTTATATGCAGTGCTTGTGCATGTAGTCGACTACAAACTTGATTAGTCGACTACTAAGGCTAAAAATGTATATATCTTGATTTTAAAACTTAGTTTAAATCTTCCAAAGAACATATACCTAATTCTTTAAATCTTCCAAAGAACATATACCTAATTCTCTTCTTAATTTAACATATGTTTCTTCTTTTAAAGGTTTTAAATCTTCCAAAGAACATATACCTAATTCTCTTCTTAATTTAACATATGTTTCTTCTTTTAAAGGTTTTGTTAATATATCAGCAATTTACTTCTTAATTTAACATATGTTTCTTCTTTTAAAGGTTTTGTTAATATATCAGCAATTTATTTATTTGTTAAAATAAAATCTAAAGAAATAACATTTTTTAGTACATTATCACGTAGAAAATAGTGTCTTATATCAATATGTTTTGTGCGTGAATGTTGAATAGGATTTTTAGATAGATTAATTGCACTTGTATTTTCACATATGATTGATGATGTGGGACAAAATATACCATAATCAGATAAAGTTTGTTTCATCCAAAGAACTTGTAAACATGCAAGACTAGCAGTAATATATTCTGCTTCAGTGGTTGATAATGACACTAAATTTTGCTTTTTACTAAACTAAGATACAAGTGAATGTCCAAGAAAATGACAAGTACCACTTGTACTTTTTCTATCAGATTTATATCTTGTAAAATCTGCATCACTATATGATACTAAATCAAATGTGCTATTATTAGGATAAAATAAACCATAATCTGTAGTATTTTTTAAGCATCTAAAAATTCTTTTTACAGTTTTAAGATGTGATTCTTTAGGATTAGACTGAAATCTAGCACATAAACATACACTAAACATAATATCAGGTTGATTCTTTAGGATTAGACTGAAATCTAGCACATAAACATACACTAAACATAATATCAGGTCTACTTGCAGTAATGTAAAGAAGTGATCACATACACTAAACATAATATCAGGTCTACTTGCAGTAATGTAAAGAAGTGATCCAATCATATCTCGATATAACTTTTCATCAACATTCTTACCATTTTCATCTTTGTCAAATGATGTAGTTATGCTTATTGGTGTCGGTTTGCTTGTTGTATTTTCCATTCCAAAGTGTTTGAGTAATTCTTTAGCATACTTGCCTTGGTTGATGAAAATTCCTTTCTTTAATTGTTTGATTTGAAGTCCAAGAAAGAAATTAAGTTCACCCATGTGACTCATTTCAAATTCATCCTGCATATTCTTTGCAAACTCTTGACAAAGATTATCGTTAGTAGAACCAAAAATTATATCATCTACATATATTTGAATTAATAACAAATCTTTATTTATTTTCTTTATAAAAAATGTGGAATCAACTTTTCCTATTATAAAACTAGAAGTTATAAGAAAACTTTTTAATCTATCATACCAAGCACGGGGTGCTTATTTTAAACCATACAAAGCCTTTTTATGTTTAAAAACATGGTTTGGAAAACTTTCATTTTCAAAACCTGAAGGTTGTTCTACAAAAACTTCTTCTTTAATAAAATCATTTTAAAAAGTACTTTTAACATCCATTTGATATAATTTAAAATTCATAAAACATGTAAATACAAGTAAAATTCTTATAGATTTTAAACGTACCACAGGTGCATATGTTTCATCATAATCAATACATTCTTCTTGATTATAACCTTGTGTAACTAATCTAGCCTTATTTCTAATAACTCATCCATATTCATCCAATTTATTTCTAAAAATCCATTTAGTTCCAATAATGGACTTATCTTTTGGTTTTGGAACTAGATCCCAAACATTATTTCTTGTAAATTGATTTAATTCATCTTACAAGGCAATTATCCAAAAATCATCAATTAAGTCTTCTTTTATATTTTTTAGGTTCAATTATAGATATAAAAACTGAATAAGTAATTAAATTAAAATGTGATCTAGTAGTGACTTTATCCAAAATATTTCCAATAACTAGATCATGTGGATGACTTTATACAAAATTATTTTATAAATTATCATCTTTTTAAATATCTAACATTGGAGTATCATGAATAGTATCAATTTATGAACATGAATCAACGCTGAGTTATATATGACCGAGGTACTTTACTCTTGTAAGTACGCGGGATTATATACAGTTGTTTACATTATCTTTGAAAGGATAGTGGAAGATATTTTTGGTCCGATATTGTGATGATTTTACTTTCTTGTATTGCTATCCTTTATATTGGGATTGATGATTAGCGATTCACAATTTGAGACATATGGTATATACGTGAGGTTTTCCTTATTTGGATTATTTTGCTCGACGTACCAGTCTCGTGTTGTGAGTTGCTAATTATTGATTCTATTTAGATTGTCTATTCTTAGTCCGGTATTGATATTTAGTTATCTACAATTTGAGACATATGGTATATACATGAGGGTTTCCTTGTTTGGATTATTTCGCTCGACGTACTACGTCTCGTGTTGTAGGTTTCTAAATATTACTTCTATTATCAATGATGTTGTATCTAATGATGAGTTAAATCATATGAAAAACTGCATATCTTGTTTAGATTCAACCTTAAACACATGCATTGATAATCATAACAAGCTTATAAACTTGTGTGCAAAGTCTAATGCAAACTCTTCCAGGAAACCTACACACTATGCACACACGTATAACAAAGTCTATAAATGCACTAATTGCGGTCGTAAAGACCACCTTGCTAGATTTTATTATAATGCACAAAAACCCATCAAGCTTAATCATGTTTGTGCATCCCATCAAGCTTCATCATCACGCTCACATGTACACACACATATAGATCATCATAAACATGCCCATGTGTACAAATGTGAGTTTTGTGGTCGATTTGGTCATTTGGCCAAATTTTGTTTTGATTTAAAGAGAGTTTCACATTTGCAAAATAATTTTAAAAGACCATTCATATTTGTAAATGTTTCTAATGTTTCCCGTGCACAACCGTTTGGTCAACATAAGCAAATGCTTCCTTTCCATTGTACTTATTACAATCAGAAGGATCATTTAAGTAATTTTTGTTATGACCGTGTTCGTGCACCAAATGCGCCTAAGAGGGTTCATAACCCTAGGGCTTTGAGCTTAAATGATAGGGGTCATGTCCCTAAATTTTTTGGCACCAATAGTGTTTGGGTGCCAAAACCATTTTGATTTTTTTAAACCAAGATTTTTTAATGTTTTTATTTTTCATTTCTTGGTTTTGAAAAATTTGTGTTTATGAATTTAATTTGATTTATGATTTCATTTGGTTGATTTGTTTTCATTTGAAAACTTTTTTGTATGATTTTCATGTTCCTCTTCTTTTGATTTCATAAATCTATTTTTACACTATGTTTTTATAATTGCGTAATGAGACACTTCTTTCATAAATGATATATCTATATGTGTCCTTATTATCCTCTTGTATGTGAGTAATATTTAGCATATTTTTTATCTATGCTTGCTCACATATTTTTCCTTGGTCTCTACTTCATATACTTAATATGGCATTTTGATAGGGGGAGCAATCCCTATATTTTTTTTACTAACCCATGCATATTGATAGGAGGAGCTTTCGCTCGCTTCTTTCTTGTTGGTTTCCCCTTTTTGATGTTGTCAAAGGGGAAAAAATATTATGAGTATAGCCTTTCTTATTTATATGCCTGGTAAATCTAATTTATATATTCTTTCCTTTCATGCATATATATCTTTTTGTAAATTGTTTGTCATCATGAAAAAGGGAGAGATTGTTGGCCTTCTTGTTTTGATGATGTTTAACAAATAATTTACTACTAATATTGTTTGTCTAGTGTTTGTGTTTTCCTATTTATTGTAGACAAATAATATGTTGGAGGATGGATGGAATCGTGCATTCACGATCATATCCAATAGAGGTTGGCGGAATTATGGAGTGAAGCTTATGTAATTCAAATTGAAGATCCAAGTTCTAGCTTCAATATAAACTTGGAAACCAAAACATGCATGTATATATATATACTAATGTTACCCAAGCTTGATCTTGATCTTCAATAAGCTTGACTTGGTAAACTCACGGATGAAGCTAGAACTTGGATCTTTAATTTGAATTGCATAGGGTTCACCCACTATTCCTCCAACCTCCATTGGATATGATCGTGTAGGCGTAATTCCATCCATCCTCCAACACGTTGTTTGTCTATAATAAATAGAAATACACAAACACTAGACAAATAACATTAGAAGTAAATTTTGTAAATCATCATCAAAATAAGAAGGCCAACACTTTCGCTCTCCCTATATACTATTTTCCCCATTTTGATGATGACAAAGGGAGAGAAACAAGTGGATTGTGAGTATATTTAAGAGTATTATGTTTTATTACATATTTTATATACCTCTTGCGTAGATTGTTTGTCATTGTAAAAAAGGAAGAGATTGTTAGGTCTCATGTTTATGAGCCTATGGTCTAATTTTGTTTTGATAATTTACAAACAATCCCTAACATTATTTGTCTAGTGTTTATATTTGTTTATTAGATATTCTAGACAAACATTGATGTTGGAGGCTGGATAGATTAAGCTTAACGATGACATTCAAATTGAGGTTGGCGGAAATAGGATTGAACCTATGTACAATTCAAATCAAGATTCAAGTTCAAGCTTCATCAGCAACCAAGTCGAGCATATTGAAGATCTTTCATCTTGGGTACATTAGTTTAGGTGTATACATTGTGTGTTGATACTTAGAGCTGATATTATACACACACATTGCTTTTGTTTTCATCGTTTTCTTTTTCAAGTTTAAATTAAATAAATATAAAACTAATAGTTATATACATACACATTTCATATTTATCATTTTTGTTTTTGGTAAATAAGTGTTTAGCCACAAAAATATGAAACAATTAGATATAGTTATATTTACACTAATTGTTTCATGTTTATACATGCTTATAATGATTTCATCAATATCAAGCTTTAACAATTCAACGAAATCATGTTTTCTATTTTTGAGAGTTCATATTTTTATAATTTTTTAAAATAATATGTTTATTAATTAAAGATTTGTTTACACTATTGTATATCTTTTATTTAGTCTATAAATCCATACAAAAGGTTTTTAAACTTTGGTTTAAGTCAAAATATTTAAAACAAGTATTTTGACATTTTGTATTTTGACCTAGATTGCAAAATGACAAGTTTTTACAATTGGAAAGTGTAATTTGAAAAAATATTTTTGTAACATGTTTATTATCATGTTTATAATCATTTCTCAAAGTTTTAAATTTTTTAGAATTTATTTGATATTTTTAAACAAGATTTAAAGCTGATGTTTTCTGTTCAAAACAGGCTCTGTGCATGTTTTGAGTCGACTCGCTACAGCGTTGAGTTGACTCATGAAATGTTGTACAATTAGTTTTTTCATCTACTGAGTCGACTGATAATTCAATGAGTCGACCCATGCAGACATCAGTCGACTTGCTACAGTGGCAAGTCGACTGATAAAGTGTTGTATAGTTAGTGTTTATCGTCTGCCGAGTCAACTGATAATTCAATGAGTCGACCCATGCAGACATCAGTCAACTCATGCCTGTCATTAGTCGACTGACAATAGAGCCGTTGCACAATACTAGCTAGTTTTTAGATTTTGTGTTTTTTAATGTTTTTAACTGTTTTCGTTGGTTTCTTAGGTTGGTTTCTTCTACCCTATATATACCCATTTGCTATAACTATTTTTAACAACCAATAAAGTTTTCAAACAAGTTTAAAGTGTGTTTAAAGTTTGTTTAAGTGTGTTCTTCACAAGTGTTTTGTGAAGAACGTTTCACAAGAAGAAGAGTAGATTAATTCTATTGTTTGAGCTTCAATTTCATCCATCTCCCTGTCTTGTTTTTCAGAGAAGATTCCTCTAAACTAAATTTCTAGCTTCACACATTTATTTATTATTTATTCATTTTATTTAGCTAGAATTTACATTGAGTTTAGTTTTGATATTGCTCATACATTTATTTATTATTTATTCATTTTATTTAGCTAGAATTTACATTGAGTTTAGTTTTGATATTGCTCATTGTTTACACACTTAGCTAGAATTTACATTGAGTTTAGTTTTGATATTGCTCATTGTTTACACACACCCACTTGAGCTTAAATATTTTCATACATAGTATAATTGTTGTTGTGAGTTTGAAACATTGAGTATGGGCTTACATTGAGTTCTCATATATTATAGAGAACAAACATTTTTCTTGTGCTTAATTTGTGAGATCACTTTATAATATACTTGTACACTGAGAGAAGTGTATAGTGAGAGACGGGGTCGATTCTAAGAGGAGTGAGGTCGGTTGTAAAGCCTAGAGAGAGGTGGTAATTCCAAGCACTTGAGAAAGGCGACACAGGCTAGGCTAACATTTAGAGGGTGTAGAGTGTGATTGCAAGAGTGTGAGTTGTGAAAGTTTTCAATGAGCTAGAAAACTAAGATTGTGAGGTGTAAATATTTTCGGTTAGCATTGAAAACCAGTTGAGATAGTGGAGTTCTCCTCGAGAGTGGGGAGTGGAGACATAGGTCGAAAGGACCAAACTCCGTGATCATTTTTTTGTGTTTGCATTGGTTATTTGCCCACTATCTTGTTTATATTGGTTCATGTCTATTTCACCCTTGTGCTAGTAACATATCCTTGCACATATAAGTTGTTGAGTATCATACTTGTTAGGATATTTGTTAATAAGTTTTTAATTGGCATTAAATCAGATTAGATTAGCATATTACCCTATTCACCCCCTCTATGGTAATTTTATTTGGTATCAGAGCTTGGTGCTCTTGATTTGTTGTTTAACTGCCTTGAGTCAAAGATCCAAGTTTTTATATATTGCTAATCTTATTTTTATTTGTATCTTGCTTGCATATATATATATATATATATATATATATATATATCATGGATATGTACAGTGCACCTAACTTAGGTTATGCCATTAATATTACTCCTAGAATAGATAATTTCCCCTATGCTCAATGGTGTGTTAGATTTAAAGTTTTTGTTCGATCTAGACACTTCGATTTATGGGAGATTATTGATTATGCTTATATTGTACCCACTTCGGAGAAATTTAAGTGGAGTAAAAATGATCATAAAATGTTTACCATGTACAAGCTCTTGTTGGAATTTGTACATAATGCTTTTGATTCATCTTTATCTAACAAGCTTGATTCTTTTGATAGTGCTTATACATTGTGAAAACTTATAGAAGTACATCAAGGGAACTTAAAGGAAATCCGACAAGCTTTGAAGGATTCTTCTTCAAGTTCATGTGGAGCATCATCTTCATGTACAAGACTCTAGGAATCTGCCCCTGCACTATAGGTGTAGTCCACAAGTCCTGAGTTTTCTCAGTTGTGTACCCTCATGCCTGAAATGATTGGCTTGTCTATAATCAAAATAATTAATTTTGTTCATATCAGTTAGTTTTCTTCACCTTTTAGTTGATTTCTTTTGTTTCATAATATATTTTGAAAATCTCCCGGCATACCCACTATGACTAGGCTATTATCCTTGTGCATCAAGTATTCAGCTTCTAAAGCTAAGGTAGACATGTTAGCCTTAAACATCCAGTGTTTAGACTCTAACTTCACTTTTATTTATACATCCTTGAATGTTGCCATATCTGTGATGTGCATCAAAAGTAATAAATGTTCCTAAAGTTATATAAAGCCCCGATAACCACTCGCATCTACTGGTCCTAGCACGACGTAGTTCCAGCCATCTCATGACCCTTTATCATAAATCTTATCATCAAAAGGTGAATTTGATGTTGTCACGCCCCGCTTCCCAAAATACCCTGGCTTCGGAATGTGAACAAACCCGCAACATATTAGATAAAGGAGAATAAATAAAATAATTGTTTCTCCTCAACCTAATATGCTAAGCGTCTGGAAATATATACAATGCGAAGGCATAAGTCCCCGATCACAGTCAGTTAAGAATATAATAGACAAACTCTGAATAAAAATATCATATCACAAATGGAATAACATCCAATACATAAAAATATGGGTCAAACATACCCTTATACAAAGCTGAACAAAAGAATACCGGAGAATTTAAAATACAATGATCAGGAAAAAAGGAAATGCTACGAAAATAAACTAAAAGGAATAACTAAGCTTCAACTTGTTCTTCTGCTTCATCCACAAGGCACTCCTGCTGAGAATCCTCCGGCTCCTGACGATCTCCCAGTCTGACGTACTCTAGAGAAAATAGGTGTACGTCAGCGTGTATGGCACACGACAAGACCCCACAAAAGAAAATAAAACTAATGAAAACCCAAGCGAAAAACGATACAATAACAGAAACAACAAAAGAACGTACAACTAAAATCCAAAAATCAACATGAAAACACTATTAAATCATGATAACATAAAGCATCCAAAATTGATCAGGTAACGAGATCATGTAGCTAGCGATCAGTCTAATCATCTAAGTAACAAGGGCATACAATAGATGGAATTAATACCTAAAAATCTATAACATGAGACGTAGTACGTCGAGCGAAATAATCCAAACAAGGAAACCCTCATGTATATACCATATGTCTCAAATTGTAGATAATTAAATATTAATCCTAATCTGTGTATGAAAAGAAAACAATGGCCTACATCTCACAAGACTAACAAGGTCCACCATAAAACACGCAAGTATATTATTCTTGTTTTACATGTTATTTGAATTGAGGAAGAATATTTTGATGTATATAATCGGGTCCCCGTAAACCTGTCCGGGGGCCGCCTTCAAGTCAAGTATTGGCCCTCTGGCCTATATATGTAACACTCATGAGATCACGATAACAGGAAAGCGTTGTGCCCGTTTATATACATGCTATATTCTCCGTCCAATTCTCCTTTATAATCCCATATTGTCATATTAATTACGTAACTGTACATGAAATATTATGCACTAGCCACGGAGTTACCGTGGAACGACTTCTGTAAAACTATGAAAATAACCGTGACCCACCACACGTCTGATCAAGAGTGCATCGTCTAGTCAATGCTATAATAGTAATAATCAAGGAAACCTCATACAGGGATATCAATATCGAGGGAACTCGGGACTCCTCACATCGGGATATCAATGTCGAGTGAGTATAGCCATGCTTTGAAACACGCTTATAAATCATACTTTTAACAGAATTCGTCTTTATGTATAGTCTCTCCTATTGGATAACAACTAAGTGATAAAACAACAAGCTTCCGCAGAGCTATTCATGTCAAGCAATCCCACGTAGGTAATAATATATCACAGACTAATCTAGCTAATTTACTCATAACAAATCTAGAAATTGAATGACGAGTTATATAATAATTTACGATAAAACTAAGAATTAAAATGAAATAATCAAGGTTCAAGATCTTGCCTCAGGACCAAGGGGTCTGATGACGTGGTGATGGCGCCGACACAGACGCGGTATGTGACGATCGAGGTGACGTGGATCTGATGGTGTTGGGTGCTCGGATCTGAGGAGAAGCGGCGACAGAAGAGGGATTATCGGGGCGCAACGAACAGCGTGTCGGGGTGGCACGACGGCAGGATGTCATGGTTGTTAGGCGCTATCAGCGTTAGCTAGGGTGGAGCAGGGACAGCGGCGAGGAGGTGCTGATGGGTCTGCAGGAGGACGAAGGGGAGGAGGAGACAGAGAGAGGCTGCAAAGGATCTTATGCTTCAAAATCTGGGCGTAGGTGCAGGAAGGTCGGAGTTTAGGCTAAAGGGGCGGAAGGGTTTCTGTTGGGCGGCAGCAAGTTCAGGGGAGGACGGTGGGACATAAATGTCTATGGAGTTACTGGTCACTCGCGATTGGCGCGAGATGGAGGAGGGGTGGTGGGTGCGTGGCCCTGAGGGGAGAGGGGATGTGTCGAAGACTTGGTGCGTCGGAAGAAAGCAGGGCAAGCGGTGATGAGGGGTGTGAGGACTTGGCAAGAGGGCGGCTGAGGTGGGGTTTGCAGGTTAGGGACTGGATGCGGTGAATAGGTGAGGCACGCTGGGTACGGTTCAGCGGCTCGATGGAGGGTGCCGAGGCGTGGGTTTGGATGCTATGGGACTAGAGAGAGGAAAAGTGGAGGTGGCGGGCGGAAGTGAATACGAGGGAAGAGAAGAGAGAGAGAAGCAGGTTATATATATATATATAAGAAAATTAGGGTTTTGATATTTAAATGAAAATAATTACAATAAATAATTACCGGTACTTAAAAATTAAACTAATTACAGAATATTTTATTTAACTACCATATTTTAACCTAGTCAATTTTATTAGGGTCTTTCATTTCTTGTGAAATTCTTATAACACCCTGAGCGCACCAACTTGAATAGCTACCCATAACAAGTCTTCAAGACTTATTCAAGATTTTTATATATTAATTTTAGTATTTGAAATAACATTTCAAAAAAAAAATATTTTTTTAGTAAAAATCCACAAATTCTTGATTATGAAATCTAGTGAAGATTTTTATATATTAATTTTAGTATTTGAAATAACATTTCAAAAAAAAAAATATTTTTTTAGTAAAAATCCACAAATTCTTGATTATGAAATCTAGTGAGCCCATAACAGATATTTCATAAATTTCTAAACAAAAAAGATAAAATTATTTTTTTAAAATTTTTAAATTTATTATATATTTTATTATTTTTAAATAATTTTCTAATTTAAAAACTTAAATATCCGAATTTAAAAAAAACACTTTAATTGCCAATATGCCCCTAGGGTTTCAAATCCTAGATGCTGGATTTGGCCAGTGACTGCAGGGGAAACACTCTCCAGCAGCACTCCCTTGAGACTTGGTTTGGGTTCGACCTAGGGTCCTACCCGTAACATTCTTGGCAGCTGCGACGTTGCGTCGCTACCTCATATGGCCCCAGTCCGCTAGTTTTTAATCTATTTCCAAAGAAAACACTATATCATCAGTGCCTCAAAATTGTAGTGGTTGGAGGATGGCACCTAGCGCCAGAGCCACTTTGGTAGGCTCCCACTGCCGATCAGTGCCCTAGGCACTAACAGGGCGGATCCAACTTGAGTTTTCAAAAAAAAATCTTTTTTCTTTTGCAATTCACTCTGACCACCCCATCGCCTTTCTTTCATAGGGCATACTCCAACCCCCTGGGCACTGGTCAGCAACGGCTAAGATTTTGGCTGTATAATTATTTTAAGAAAAAGGGAAATTTTTTAAAAGGTTTTTGTTTTTGAAATCCAAAATTTTTTATAATAAATCCTTGATTTATTAAATAGTCCACTTATTTCATAAAAAATTAATCTTTTTCTATAGATCTGACATCCACAATGTCTAATATTAGATTTTGAATACCAAAATTTGAATTTTAATAAAAAATTGAATTTTTAAAAATCCTATCTTTCTATTCCATTACAAAAATCACCATCCAGAAATAGATGAACGATCCTAGATCCGACTCTTATACTAGTGTAGGATTGAATAACTACACGAATGAAATAGGGATAATCTGCAACAAAATTATACACAAAGCAAATAATAAAACCCTAACATGCATCTTGTCACCCTCTGCTTCCTAAAATACCCATGAACAAGCCCGCAACGTATTAGATTGAGAAGAAATATACACTAATTTTTTTCTTCTCAATCTAATACGCTAAGCGTCTAGAAATAAATACAATGTGAAGTTACAAGTCCCTGATCACCATAGCGAGAATATAATAGACAAACTCAGAATAAGAAATAAACATATCATCAAGCAGATCATCCTAGACATAAAAATATGGGTCAAACATACCCTTATTACAAAACGGTCCAATTAGGAATAAAAATACATAGTTCATAATAAAAGAAAATACTACTAAAAATATGAAAATCCATTACTAAAAGAAAGTACTACTAAAAATACATAGTTCATAATAAAAGAAAGTACTACTAAAAATATGAAAATCTATTAAGAAACTAAGGAAAAATATGATAAAGAGTTCTAATATTCCACAACTACTACAGAAGAAAACTACTACGCTTCAGCTTGTTCTTCTACTCCATCTGCAAGGCACTCCTACTACGAATCCTCTAGCTCCTGTACGATTCCGAGCTGAGGTTGTTCGTCTCCTAAATCAGACATACACCAGAGAAAATAGGTGTACGTCAGCGTGCATGGTACACGGTAAGATCCCACAAGGGAGGAATAGGAACGATCTAATGACCAAGGTAAAAATAGTAATAATAAATAGAAGCATGTAGCTAGATACTAAAAACTAGATAAAATCCACCAATAGTATATAATAGTCAAAGAATCCAAGAAAATTAACCAAGTAACAAGAACATACAGCTAGCCATCCTATAATCGTCTACATAACAAGGTCATACAACTAGATGGAATTAATACTTAAAAATCTACAACAAGAGACGTAGTACGTCGAGCGGAATAATCAAAACAAGGAAACCCTCATGTATATACCATATGTCACAAATTGTAGATAATTAAATATTAATTCTGATCTATGTATGAAAGAAATACAACTGGCCTACATCTCACAAGAATTTATAGATCATTCAAATAACAAGGTCAGGTAACTAGTCGTCCTATAACAGGTCATTGGTTCACATCTCACAAAGAGTCAATGCTCATATTATCAGATAACTGACTGCTCACATATCCTCTACGTGCATTCAATCAAATAAATTCATGAACCAAAGTAGCGACACCGATCTACTTTGATCCAACCAACCAGCCCTAGTGGCGACACCGATCCACTATGACTCAACAAACCAACCCCAGTGGCGACACCGATCCACTGGTGCAAACCTGGAAGATATATCAATGGTCATATCCGATCACATGAACAAGTACTTTCCCACCCAGTCAACCATAATCCTCATTAAAACTCGGGTTCACCACATAAACTTAGTCAACAAACTCACACATGTCACTAAGTCTGTTCATGACGCACGAGGCCACTAAGTCATGAACTACTAAGGTTCTCAATCATAACAAAAGGCAATAAATAAAAGTAATTCTATACAATGATAACATAACATGTCGAACCTGATTAAGCAAGTTAATAAGGCATGAGTAATAACTGTGAACGAAATACGGAATGCATGAACAGAATCTACACAACATAAAAACACACGTAAATAGACTTCATTAATATCTTACTACTGAGGTGTGACGCCCCTGGGTTCACACAAGGCTGCAGTCCAAGGTGAAACCAAGAATGTCAAACCTGCCATGCACCACACCGTGCAATAACATGTTTCACCATCACAATTAACATCTATCTAGTAGAATCAACAACAGGTGTAGGTACAAAAGCAAGTGAAAGATAACACAAGAAATACTGATGAAATGAAATCACATAAATATCTCATCATCCAACATACAGCAATACATAGTCAATGTCTGAATAGATAACTGGAATACTCAATAAGTCTCAAATACAAATGTCTGACAAGAGGAAATAAGGCACACAGCCTTTACAACTTCTAGAACAAGACTCTCAAATGTCTACACAAAAGAAAATCTAAAGTGGAGCCCCAAATAAAACATATGACTAACTAGACAGCTGAAGCTAAAATGCATCGCCATCAACCTGCGACTCTCCGGGCTCCTGGCTCGTTACCTGAAAGGGGGAGGGACAACGAGCGTCAAAGCACTAGCGAGTAACATCACAACCAACCCTAAGGGAAAAGGGCTCGTTGTTATATATATATATATAAACAATTACCCTAACAATAAACAATGGGTCTTGGTACTTATGAAGTTTCAACACGGGCATAGGTACGTCGAGCGAAATAATCCAAACAAGGAAACCCTCATGTATATACCTTGTATCTCAAATTGTAAACCCCTAATCACCAAACCCGAGATTCTAATATAGGAACAATAATAAAAGAAATACAGCTAATCTCAGAACACAAGTGCAGTACCATATCATAGCCTACATGAATACCATGTTAAAATTTGCATATGTGTCATGTCAAAATCTACATAACCCTCATGTCGTGAACTTCTGTGAGAAGGTCATATGCAGGGTTAAGAACTATGTCCGAAACAGGAACTATATATGGCAGTTTCCAACTCACAAAATAAGTGACAAATGTCCAACACGAGGACTGAAATGGATTATAGTCCAACACGAGGACTTCTATGGATTATAGTCCAACACGAGGACTTCTATGGATTATAGTCCAACACGAGGACTGTGAAATAGTGAAAATATCGCTGTGATATATATAGTGAAGTCTACTTATATCAATCCACACTCAAATCAGTGTATAAGTCCCTAATTTATACCCTCAGGTCATCTATCATGCATGGATACATAGTGAGACTAAATACCAAGGTCAGATAATCCAGTCAAAACCTCGAACATGAGTAAAATACCCAAAATACACTAGAACAGAAATTTTGCAACAGACAGTGCGTCGGTCGACCGACTCGGTCGACCGTACACTGATATGAGCCTGGCGGTCGACCGCTAGGCATTTCGGTCGACCGACAGAA
>NC_033803.1:30577330-30636652 GCF_001876935.1 Asparagus officinalis | reverse complement strand
TATATACCAACTCACAAACCCGACCCGAAACCCGTTTAAACCCGAATCTGAGAAAACCCTCTGATCGCTGTGCGATCGACCGACGCGGTCGACCGCGCAGCACAAAAATGCCTGCTGCTAGGCATTTCACATGCTGGCCATAACACTCGATTTCTCTCACTTATATACACCTGATGGGTTCCCAAACACTGATAAATATGTACATCTGATATATATACATGATTATTCATCATAAGAGGATTATTCACTATTAATAATTCACATGTATTTATTATAGAATTTTCGGGGTTTTACATTCTTCCCCCCTTCAAAAGAATTTCGTCCTCGAAATTCGAAAATTATACGAATCTCAAAATATGAACTATTAGATAACATATAGAGATATTTATACTTAACGGTTTAAAATGATAATATTCTCGCTTAAATCCTAATCTAGTGGAACTAGTACATCGGGCGAAAAATCCAAACAAGGAACCCCTCATACATATACCATGTGTTCCAAAAGATTAAAATTTAAGCGAAAACACCTTCATTCTAGTGTTAAATAGGAACATAACCAAAGATATAAACATAAAGTAAGAAATATAACATAATAAGAATTAATTTACCTGCTCAACCAAGTGTGGGTAGTCGCGACGCATGTCCTCTTCGCGCTCCCAAGAAATCTCCTCAATGCCTCCTCAGTTCCACTGAACTTTCACTAATGGAATCACCTTATTCCTGAGTCTCTTGTCCACCCTGGCAAGTATACGAACCGGAAGCTCAATAGTAGTCAAGTCCTCCTGAAGCTCAATCTCTGGTGCATCCAATATTCGCTGTTGCTCCTCATCATGCAAGTGTTTCTTCACCATAGAAACATGAAACACATTGTGTATACTAGACATCGATCCTGGAAGATCTAGTCTGTATGACACAGCTCCAATGCGCTCTAAAATCTAAAATGGTCCAATATATCTCGGCGTAAGCTTCCCCCGTCGCCCAAATCGCTGTACGTCTTTCATAGGCGATACCTTCAGCATGACTGAGTCTCCCACCTAAAACTCCAAGGGTCTTCGTCTCTTATCTGCATAACTCTTCTGCCGACTTTGAGCGGCTAGAATCCGCTCGTCTTCGTCTCTTATCTGCATAACTCTTCTGCCGACTTTGAGCGGCTAGAATCCGCTCCCTGATCAATGCCACCTTCTCGGTAGTCTGCCTCACCAACTCCGGTCCAAGCATCAAGCTGTCCTCCGGCTCGGCCCAACATATCGGTGACCTACAAGGTCTCCCGTACAATGCCTCATACGGGGCCATCCCGATCGTCGCTTGATAACTATTGTTATAAGCGAACTCTATCAATGAAATGTGATCCTCCCAGCTCCCTTGAAAGTCAATGACGCAAGCCCGCAACATGTCTTCCAACACCCGATTCACTCTCTCTGTCTGACCATCCGTCTGTGGGTGGAAAACACTGCTGAATGATAATCTGCTGCCAAAAGAGTCCTGAAAACTCCTCCAAAAGTGTGAAGTGAACACCGAACCTCGATCCGATACAATCGTGTCTGGAACTCCATGAAGTCGAACTATCTCCCAGATAAATATCCTCGCATATGCCTCCGGCAACCCCACAATAAAATCCATGGAAATGTCTGCCCACTTCCACTCTGGAATGGGTAAAGGCTGAAGTGTCCCTGCCGGTCTCTGATGCTCTGCCTTCACCTGCTGACAGGTAAAACATCTAGCCACATAGTCTGCAACCTCTCTACGCATACCGCTCTACCAGAAATGTCTCTTCAAGTCCTTGTACATCTTAGTGGTTCCTGGATGCACTGTGTATCGAGTACGGTGTGCCTCATCAAATAACTCTCTCTTCAGCTCTGCACTGGCTGGCACAACCAATCTACCCTTCATCCGTAGACCTCCATCAGCTCCAATGGTCTAATCAATCTTAGGCTCTTTGGAAATCTCCTCCTTTTGGATTTGAAGCCAAGAGTCTCCCAACTGAGCTCTGACAACTCTGTCACTCCAAGATGGCTGTACTGAGATAGCTCCCAAGAATGCACTGGTCCCTCCAATCTCGGGCCTAAAATCAAACTGGCTAAGAGTGATAAGATCCCGATGTAGTGAACACCTTAAAGCCGAAATCCGGGATCGACGCTTCCTGCTTAATGCATCTGCCATGACGTTCGCCTTCCCCGGATGATACTGGATCGTGAACTCGTAGTCCTTAATAAACTCAATCCATCTCCTCTATCTCTGGTTGAGTTCCTTCTAGGAAAAGAGGTACTTCAGACTCTGATGGTCTGTAAACAACTCAAACTGCACTCCATATAAGTAGTGCCTCCATGACTTCAGTGCAAATACCACTGCTGCCAACTCCAAATCATGAGTGGGATAGTTCTGCTCATGCACCCTCAACTGCCGTGAGATATAAGCTACTACCCTCTGAGTCTGCATCAATACGCCTCCTAAGCCTGCCAACGACGCATCTGAATATACGACGAATGTCCTGTCGCTGCTCGGAATGGTCAAAACCGGCGCTGTAGTCAACTTAGCCTTTAAAACATCAAAGGCCTTCTGGCACTCCATGCTCCATATGAACTGTACACCCTTCCTCGTAAGGTGTGTAATCGGTGCCGAAATCTTCGAGAAGTCCTGAATGAACTTCCTATAATATCCAGCTAAGCCCAAAAAGCTGCGAATCTCTGTCACCGTCCTCGGTGGCTCCCAAAAATGAGAATATCATCGATGAAAACAATCACAAACTGATCTAAGAAGGGACGGAACACCCGGTTCATCATGTCCATGAATACCGCGGGTGCATTGGTCAACCCAAATGGCATGACCAAGAACTCAAAAGACCCATATCGAGTAAGAAAAGCGGTCTTAGGAATATCCATATCCCGAACCCGCAGCTGATGGTAGCCAGAACGAAGATCAATCTTCGAGAAATACTGCGCACCCTACAACTGGTCAAACAAGTCATCAATCCTAGGTAGTGGGTACCTATTCCGGATAGTGACCTTGTTCAACTCTCTATAATCTATTCATAATCTCATACTACCATCCTTCTTCTTCACGAAGAGGACCGGCGCGCCCCATAGAGAATGACTCCGGCGAATAAAACCCTGAGCTAATAACTCATCCAACTAGGTCTGAAGCTCCCTCATCTCAGCTGGTGCCATACGATAGGGTGCGCGGGATATCGGGGCTGTGCCTGGCTGCAACTCAATACAAAACTCTACCTCTCTCACTGGAGGTAGTCCAGGTATGTCCTAAAAGACATCATGATACTCTGAGACAACTCTAGTCTCCAATAACTCAGCACCCTGATCCCGTCGCATCACCTCCTCGATGTACTCCAGAAATGACTCCGCAAGTCGGTTGCCCTGAGAGGCGGCTACAATCATCTCGGACCCGTCGGACGCTCACAACTTGACTGTCTTCGTAAAGCAGTCAATGCTAACATGGTAGGAAGACAACCATTCCATACCAAGGATGACATCGAACTCGAACATATGTAACACTATCAAATCGACTATGAACTCCGACTCGTCTAAACTGACGGTACACCTCCTACAAACGCTCTCCAGAAGCGATACCTCACCTAAAGGGGTGGA
Organism: Asparagus officinalis; assembly: GCF_001876935.1. Classification (NCBI taxonomy): domain Eukaryota; kingdom Viridiplantae; phylum Streptophyta; class Magnoliopsida; order Asparagales; family Asparagaceae; genus Asparagus; species Asparagus officinalis. The sequence goes on along the minus strand of NC_033803.1, from coordinate 30,633,053 downwards.
AACAGATAAAGGTGTGTCTAGAGGCTGAGCTACGAGCTGGAGTCTAGCCATAAATGCATGCGATATGAAAGAATGCGAAGCTCCCGAACCGAAAAGAATACGGGCGGGAAGAGAGTTCCATGATCACGAGGAACCACTGCATATACCCTGCCCGTGGCTGAAGACTGCTCCGGCTCTGCTGCTGGAGATGGAGAATATGGGACAATCTGCTCCTGGGGAACCTCCTGAACTGCTCGAATCTACCCCTCAGTCCTCTGAGCTGCTGGCCGTGTCTCAAGTCTATTCTGCTGGCCCTGACCTCTGCCCTGCTGGCACTGCTGCTGCTGCTGGTTCGAACCCTTGCCCTGCTGGGCTCCTGCTGGTGCGCTACGACACTCTGATGCCTTATGCCCAACCTTGTGGCAATTAAAACAAGATCCCTAGAACTTGCGCTGCTGATGCGCTCTCTGATCCTGTTGGGGTCCCCTTTTATAAGGGCCCTGATGCTGCTGCTGTTGTCCAGAAAAAGGTCTCTTGTTCTTGCTCTTATCCCCACTCTGTCTTGTCTTGGCCTTCCCCTCCTTGTCCTTCTGGAACATAGTAGTCTTAATCTCCTGAGAGGTGGCAGCCTCAGCTACCTCCCTAACTGAATAAAACCTCCTGGACACGAGGTACCGGCGGATATTAGGGCGAAGCCCTGCCAAGAACATCTGAGCCTGACGTTCTCCTGTCTGCCACATTCCCGTGAAATGCAACAGCTCCATAAACCTGCTCTTAAAGTCTGCAACTGTAATGTCTCCCTTAGTCAAACGAGACAACTCGAGTTCCTTCCCAGTCCATGCTGCTGAAGAAACGTACTGCCCATCAAAGAAGTAAATGAAGTCCTCCCATGTGAGGGTCATCCTCTGCTCTGGAGTAAACTGCAGTCGGTACCATCTCCCGGCATCTCCCTTCAGGCTGTAGGATGCCAATCTCTGCTTCTGGACTGAGTCTACACCGAGTATGTCTAGAATATTGCCCACATCCTCCTTCCACTTATGGCCGGCAAGAGGGTCTGGTGACCCCTGGAACTCTGGTGCCCTCATCTTCTGATACCTCTCCACTATACGGAGCCAAGACTCCTGCTCTGTGGCTCTATCTGGGACTGCTAGAGGAATGGCTGCAGGTGTGACCTCTGGGGGTCTCTCTCTGATAGGAACGGTGGGTATCCCCTGCTGCTGAGCTACCGGTGGTGGTGGCATCCGTGGTGTTATATGAGTAGTCACCAAATCCTCAATGGCTGTCATCCGGGCAATGAGAGGAGCCATGATGTCTACCAAATACTGGAGAGCCTACTGCGACTCGGGTGGAGCCTGCTGAGGCTCGGACTGAGCTGGCTGCTGCTCTGATGGAGTCTGCTGTGACTCTGCCTGGGTGGCTCTCCTGGTACGAGGTCTACCACGTCCTGCCATCTCTCTGATCATAAGAAAATAAGAGTTTATGAGTCAAAATAGACTTCTATAAATAGCGTATCACAATACAATTTTCACAACATATAGTATTTGCATAAATACTTTAAACTTATACAAAAATAGTTGTCATAAAAAAAAAATTTCTCAAATTTTGAGATATACGCATATTTCGTCCTCACTCATACTAGGAAATCCTTACGGACTCTATACATGAATCCTAGGAAACTCTATCCTAGCTCCACGACTCGACACAGGATGATCCTAAGGATACTGGAACTAGAGCTCTGATACCAACTGTGAAGCCCCTGGGTTCACACAAGGCTGCAGTCCAAGGTGAAACCAAGAATGTCAAACCTGCCATGCACCACACCGTGAAATAACATGTTTCACCATCACAATTAACATCTATCTAGTAGAATCAACTACAGGTGTAGGTACAAAAGTAAGTGAAAGATAACACAAGAAATACTGATGAAATGAAATCACATAAATATCTCATCATCCAACATACAGCAATACATAGTCAATGTCCGAATAGATAACTGGAATACTCAATAAGTCTCAAATACAAATGTCTGACAAGAGGAAATAAGGCACACAGCCTTTACAACTTCTAGAACAAGACTCTCAAATGTCTAAACACAAGTCTACTGTGGAACTCCAAAAGAAAATATATCTAAGTAAACAGCTGAATTGGAGCCCCAAATAAAACATATGACTAACTAGACAGCTGAAGCTAAAATGCATCGCCATCAACCTGCGACTCTCCGGGCTCCTGGCTCGTTACCTGAAAGGGGGAGGGACAACGAGCGTCAAAGCGCTAGCGAGTAACATCACAACCAACCCTAAGGGAAAATGGCTCGTTGTATATGAAAATACAGTTAATACATAATAGATCTAAAATCATTGATCTTGCTAAAGAGGGTTTTAGTATTTAGAAATTTACAACACGAGAATAGGTACGTCGAGCGAAATAATCTAAACAAGGAAACCCTCATGTATATACCTTATATCTCAAATTGTAAACCCCTAATCACCAAACCCGAGATTCTAATACAGGAACAATAATAAAAGAAATACAGCTAATCTCAGAACACAAGTGCAGTACCATATCATAGCCTACATGAATACCATGTTAAAATTTGCATAAGTGTCATGTCAAAATCTACATAACCCTCATGTCGTGAACTTCTGTAAGAAGGTCATATGCAGTGTTAAGAACTATGTCCGAAACAGGAACTATATATGGCAGTTTCCAACTCACAAAATAAGTGGCAAATGTCCAACACGAGGACTGAAATGGATTATAGTCCAATACGAGGACTTCTATGGATTATAGTCCAACACGAGGACTGTGAAATAGTGAAAATATCGCTGTGATATATATAGTGAAGTCTACTCATATCAATCCACACTCAAATCAGTGTATAAGTCCCCAATTTATACCCTTTGGTCATCTATCATGCATGGATACATAGTGAGACTAAATACCAAGGTCAGATAATCCAGTCAAAACCTCGAACATGAGTAAAATACCCAAAATACACTAGAACAGAAATTTTGCAACAGACAGTGCGTCGGTCGACCGACTCGGTCGACCGTACTCTGATACAGAGTATTTACAGATGAATAAAGAAAAAGCTTACACATTTAGAAATCATTACCAAGATCCCAAACATAATTAAACATGTTCTATGTATAGTTAACAATAAAAACAGGATTTTTCTCCTTTTTAAAACGTATTCAGATCTATACCTCCATAATAAAATTCATTGGCGAGCCTTTTAAAATAAGGAAAAACCTGAATCTCATATTATGAGCCATAATGATCTATTAGCTATTCAAAAATACGATTTTGGCTCAATAAAACCAAATAAAACTCAAGTTTTGACATGAAAACAAAAGGGGGTGGAGTTGGGCGAGAAGTTACTCGCCTCTGGTGAGCAACGGATCGCTGAAACTGAAGGAGATCGTTTTCCTTCGTTGAATCCCACCAAGAACTGCTGCAAATCCTCAAGAACTTCTCCCAAATCACCAAACAAAGAGGATTAGGGTTTAAGGGAAGAGAGGGGGGCTAGGGTTTTGATTTCAGATCTCAAAAGGGGCTCTCTCGGATATATTAGCATATATACCAACTCAAAAACCCGACCCGAACCCGTTTGAACCCGAACCTGAGAAAAACTCTCTGTACGCTGTGCGGTCGACCGACGCGGTTGACCGCCACGGTCGACCGCGCAGCACAAAAATGCCTGCTGCTAGGCATTTCGCATGCTGGCCATAAAACTCGATTTCTCTCACTTATATACACCTGATGGGTTCCCAAACACTGATAAATATGTACATCTGATATATATACATGATTATTCATCATAAGAGGATTATTCACTATTAATAATTCACATGTATTTATTATAGAATTTTCGGGGTTTTACATGAGGTGTCCAAACTTCTCATGCAAGCTATCCGTAATTAAGTATCCTCTAATATAATAATGCAAAAAAAGAAAACTGTAAACCGATGTCATTTTGCATATGAAATGTCGCGTTCTACGACGATCAGGCATACTATCATAATAATAAATATTCTTTACCAAAATTATTCTTTAAAACTATTTCTCATTATAACTAATTTAAAATAAAATATATTTGTTAATTCTTTTCTGCATGAAAAGTAACATTTTCCTATTTTATGAATTACCTTTAATTTATTTCTTTTTTGATAATATTCGTAAATTCTAATTACAACAACTAACTTGCCGTTGCATGTCCGTAAATTCTTAGATGAAAAATACAAAATTATTAATGTCTCGTAAAATCTATTTACAACACATGTTTATCATTTCGTGCTCGTTAATTTTCAGACATAAACTAGGGATACACATCATCATTCCACGCATATATTCAAAAATTTATATTGACCATGATAAAGATATTAATCACAATAAATATCTAACCAAGATAATTAGCAATAATAATTATAAAAGAGTTACTAATCAAGCGGTGAGATCTTGCCTCAGTGCGTCAAAAAAATCGACATCAGTATCATGGGTCGGATCGGACGCGAAGGAGCGCGGTGTCGGAAGAAACTCTGACGAGGGCTGCGGGATCTCAGCGACGCTCGTCGGAGACGAGGGGGCGGACTGGGACTAAGCACGGCATGGTGGCATCGATGGAAGCTCGGGGTTCGAGCGAGAGGTGGCGACGCGGATCGGTGGGGTTGTTTAGAGGAAGAGGGGGCTGCTGTAGGGGGTCAGATAGAGGCATGGGCTATGGCCGACGTCGAGGCGTCGGTGAGGAGCTCGAGGCGCTGATGGAGCACGGGCGTGGGCATTCAGGTGCGACGAAGGAGAGGGCGGCGAGAAGGGCTTCGACTGAGTGATGGGAGCGGAGCTCTGCGAGGGGCTGTGTCTCGTCGGAGACGGAGCGGCGAGAGGAGGCAACAGGGGTTTTGGGTGCTGGATCAGGGTGGCGCGGGTTAAGGGTAAGGGGTGGTGGCGGTGGTGTGCTCAGGGTGGGGAGGCCGAGCGGGGTAGTTGGCTAGCGGGTTTGTTAGTGTCGGGCAGCCAAGGCGACTGGGGCTCTTTATCGGTGACCAAGGAGCGGAGGCGCGCAAGTGAAACTGGTGGCTGCAAAGGGAACGTTGGGCGGCCGGGTTCGAGTAGAGGGAGGAGATGGCCGACGAGTAGCGGAGAAGCCGGAGGCGGTAGGATGGGCATGGGTTCATGGAGAACGGGGGCGGAAAGCTAGCGATGGGTGATGGAGACGGAGGGCGGTACGGAGTTTTGGAGAGAGAGGTGAGGGAGTACAGCAGAGAGTAAACAGTTTTGAGAAGAGAGGCAGCTGGATTTGGGTTTTGGTTACGGGTTACATGTGTATATATACATATAATATTAGTTAGGGTTAGGGTTTAGATATTTAAGAAAAAATAGTTAAAATAAATAATTACAGGTATTTAAAAATTAAACTAATTACGAAATAAATAGTATGTTTAGATATATACACATATTATACAATTAAATAAGAATAATTAATAATAAAAATATATTTACTTACATTTAAAATTAAATAATTATGGGATAATTATATACATAGTAAAACATACTAGTTATACTAATACGACAGATAATATGTAATAGTGGAAATAATACAATAAATTATAACAAAAATACGTAATTAATAATACCATGTATTATATGAAATAATACGTAATACTATTAATAATTATGACGCCCCTGGGTTCTCACAAGGCTACAATCCGAGGTGAAACTAGGAATGTCAAACCTGCCATGCACCACACCATATAATAACATGTTTCACCATTATAATTACTATCTCTCTAGTAGAGTCAAGAACATGTGTAGGTACAAAAGCAAGTAAAAGATAATACAAGAGATATATGATGAAATAATAGAGATAAAAATGATATTTCATTATCCAACATACAAAAATATAAAGTGAATCTCTGAAATAACTAGTCTAGAGATATCAACAAGTCTTAAATACAGAATATCTCATAAAAGGAAATAAGGCACACAGCCTTTACAATTTCTAGAACATAACTCTCAAATGTATAAACAAAATGTCTACAGTGGTGCTCCATAAATAAAATTAAACTACAAATGAAAGATGGACGCTAATAAGTATCACCAACAACCTGCGACTCTCCGTTCACCTGGCTCGTTACCTGAAATGGGAGGGGATAACGAGCATCAAAGCGCTAGCGAGCAACATCACAACCAACCCCAAGGGAGAGGGCTCGTTGCATATAGAAAATACAGTTAATACATATATACATAAAATCATTAATCCTAACAATAAGAGGATCGTTGCATATAGAAAATACAGTTAATACATATATACATAAAATCATTAATCCTAACAATAAGAGGATTTAAGTATTTAGGAAATTACAACACGAGCAAAGGTACGTCGAGCGAAATAATCCAAATAAGGAAACCCTCACGTATATACCTTGTATCTTAAATTATAAATCCCTAAATACTAAACCCAAGATCTAATACAGGAACAATAATATAAAGAAGACTAACCCATTTCAGAACTCAAATACCATGTCATGTCAAAACCCACATAAATGTCATGTTCAGACTATGTAAGTATAAGTGGCATACTCAAGGTTTAAACAGGTGTCTAACACATGGACTAAGACTAGGTGTAGTGGATGCCCAACACATGGACAGCATATATAAATTGTCCAACACATGGACTGAATGATGAATGTCCAACACATGGACTGAATATAATGAATGTCCAACACATGGACTGAATATGATGAATGTCCAACACATAGACTGCACAAAATAATAGCCCAACACATGGACTGAATGAAATGTGTAGAATATCGATGAGATATATGAAAAGGATGCATATACACTAATTTCATACGTGTCTCGGTATGCAAATCTAAACTCATGTCCGCAAGTCATCTCACATATGAAGATACATAATAAATAATAATTTCTAACATCAAATATTTGAGGTGACTACTTGTTCATATTAAAGCACACAACAAAGGTAAACATACACAAACTGTGCCGGCGATCAACCGAAACAGACAGAAAAACTTCACAGGTGTCTGTCTACTTCGAAACAAATATAGAAGTGATATCACTATTTTCCAAGCATAATATTACTAATATCAACATATATGAAACAACATGAAACGAAATATTAGCATGTAAATATATCGTCGAAACCCTAAACATTTATATACACATGTTTAAACATTTTAAAAGAAAAAACTTGTAATTTAATTCATGATTAATAAATTTTAGATCTGAAATTTGTCAATAGAACTATTATAATCAATTAGAAAATTATGATAATGTATTCTCACTTCATAAGTTATAAAGATCTATCTTTTGTACACTAAAAATACGTTTTAGGCTCGAAAAAGCCAAATAAAACTTAATAAAACATGCAAAATAAAAGGGTATAGAGTTGGGCAAGATGTTACTCGCCTCAGATGCTGAAAAACTCCTGTCACGTAAAAGAGAACCAATCCCCTTCGCTGCACTGCACAAAACCCGCCAAAAAATCTTCCAAAATCCCTCAAAATTGCCAAAGAAAAGAACTAGGGTTTGAGAGAGGGACAAAGGGGCTGTTAGGGTTTGGAACACAGGAGAAAAGAGGTATTTTTCCTGTTCAAACATGTGTATATATGATAGCAAACCCGAAAAACTACAGCCCAAAACCCGAAACCCGAAACTGGAAAACCCAGTCTGACTAGAAACATACTCTTTGATATTTTGGCTGTAACTTTTGTATCCGACCTCAGAATAAGGTGATTAAAATTTGTTAGAAAGCTGCTGAAGATATCTATAACTTTGTTCTTTTATGTTTTTCTATATTTACAATGTATCAGTGTATAAAATATAAAATCGCTCCACTAGTCATAAATTTCCAGATTTATACATCGAGCATGATTTGTGCATTTGATCTTATACATAAACATATATACATTGAATTGATCTCAAATCAATTCCTAGCATACTCAAATATCATAATATGTTATTTATAAATATATAACATATTTATTAATATTTATCATAAAATATTCAAATTTTTAAGGTTTTACATTCTTTCCCCCTTAAAAGAATTTCATCCTCGAAATTCAGAAATCACATTTAACTGAAAAGATAGTATTAGAAAGTATGTCGAGGGTGAAATTCAACCCACACATACACCTCTCGTAATATTAAACTCTTGATAAGCATATAGGGATATTTATACTTAACAGTCCAGAATGACTATATTCCTACTCAACCTTTAATCAAATGGAACTAGTACGTCGAGTGAAAAATCCAAACAAGAAACCCTCCATATATATACCATATGTTCCAAAAGATTAAGAATTAAGCAGAAATATCCTCATTCTAGCGTTAAATCTAAATATAACCATACAAATAATCACACACATAAATCAATCTACTTCCTCAATAGGTGCAGGTAGTCACGCTGCATAACATCTTTGCGCCTACACTTAACCATCTAAAATGTAAATACCCCCACTTAATCCCTAACTAAATGGAACAAGTACATCAAGCGAAAAATCCAAACAAGGAACCCCTCATATATATACCATGTATTCCGAGTATTTAGGAGTTAAGTGTTAATACCCTCATTTTAGTGTTAAGTATAAACATCACCATACATGTAATCCATAAGTCATATATAAGTCATACAAAAATTTAATTTACCTGTTCAAATATGTGTGGGTAGTCACGACGCATGTCCTCTTTGCGCTCCAAAGAAATCTCCTCAACGCCTCTTCGGTTCCACTAAACTTTCACCAAAGGAATTACCTTATTTCTAAGTCTCTTGTCCTCTCTGGCAAGTATACCAACTAGAATCTCAATAGTAGTAAAATCATCCTGAATCTCAATCTCTGGTATAACCAACACTCGTTGTTGCTCCTCATCATGTAGGTAGAAACATGAAATACATTGTGTATACTAGACATCGATACTGGAAGATCTAGTCCGTATGACACAGCTCCAATGCGCTCCAACATCTGGAAAGGTCCGATATACCTTGGTGCAAACTTCCCCCATCTTTCGAATCGCTGAACGCCTTCCATAGGCGATACCTTCAGCATAACTGAATCTCCAACCTAAAACTCTAAAGGTCTTCGTCTCTTATTTGCATAGCTCTTTTGTTGACTCTGAGCGGCTAGAATCCTCTCTCTGATCGATACTACCTTCCCAGTAGTCTGCATCACAAGCTCTGGTCCAAGCATTAAGCTATCCTCCGGCTCTGCCCAACATATTGGTGATCTACAAGGTCTCCCATACAATGCCTCATACGAGACCATACCGATTGTCGCTTGATAACTATTGTTATAAGCGAACTCTATCAGTGGAATATGATCCTCCCAGCTACCCTAAAAGTCAATGACACAAGCCCACAATATGTCTTCCAACACCTGATTTACTCTCTCCGTCTGACCATCCGTCTGTGGGTAGAATACATTGCTGTATGATAGTCTGCTGCCAAAAGAATCCTGGAAACTCCTCCAAAAGTGTGAAGTAAATACTGAACCTCGATCCGATACAATCGTGTCTGGAACTCCATGAAGTCGAACTATCTCCTGAACAAATATCCTCGCATACGTCTCAGCTGTGTATGTAGTCTTCACTGGAATGAAAAGTGTTGACTTCATCAATCGGTCCACTATAAGCCAAACAGAATCATTCCCCTTCCTCGACTTTAGCAACCCTACAATGAAGTCCATAGAAATATTCACCCACTTCCACTCTGGGATGGGTAAAGGCTGACGTGTTCCTGCCGACCTCTGATATTTTGCCTTCACCTACTGAATGGTAAAATACTTAGCCATATACTCTGCAATCTCTCTACACATACCACTCCACCAGAAGTGTCTCTTCAGGTCCTTGTACATCAAAGTGGTCCCTGGATGTACTGTGTACTGAGTACGATGTGCTTCATCAAATAACTCTCTCTTCAGCTCGGCACTGGATGGCATAACCAGTCTAACCTTCCTTCGTAGACCTCCATCTGCTCCAATGGTCTAATCAGCCTTAGACGCTTTAGTAATCTTCTCCTTTCAGATTTGAATCCAAGAGTCTTCCAGCTGAGATCTGACAACTCTGATACTCCAAGATGGCTGCACTGACACAACTCCTAAAAATGCACTGGTTCCACAGATCTCGGGTCTAAAATCAAACTAACTAAGAGTAGGAAGATCTCGATATAATGAGCATCTCAAATCTAAAACCCGATATTGATGCTTCCTGCTTAAAACATCTGCTACGACGTTCGCCTTCTCCGGATGATACTGAATCGCGAACTCGTAATCCTTGATAAACTCAATCTACCTCCTGTATCTCTAGTTGAGCTCCTTCTGAGAGAAAAGATACTTTAGACTCTGATGGTCTGTGAATAACTCAAACAGCACTCCATACAAGTAGTGCCTCCATGACTTCAGTGTAAATACTACTGCTGCTAATTCTAAGTCATGAGTGGGATAGTTCTGCTCATGTACCCTTAACTGTCGTAAGATATATGCTACTACCCTCTGAGTCTGCCTCAAGACGCCTCCTAAACCTGCCAATGATGCATCTGTGTAGACCACAAATATCCTGTCGCTGTTCGAAATAGTCAAAACTGGCGCTGTAGTCAACTTAGTCTTCAAGGTATCAAAGGCCTTCTGGCACTCCACGCTCCAAATAAATTGTACACCCTTCTTCGTAATACGTGTAAGCGGCATTGAAATCTTCAAGAAGTCCTGGATGAACTTCCTAAAATAGCCGGCTAAACCTAAAAAGCTACGAATCTCTATCACCATCTTCGGCGGTTCCCAATCAAGAACTGTTGTAACCTTAGCCGGATCTACTGCTATGCCCTCTCTACTAATGATGTGGCCGAGAAATCTAACTTCTGAAAGCCAAAATTCACACTTATTGAACTTGGTTTATAACTGATGCTCTCGTAGGGTCTGCAAAGCTACCGTAGATGCTGCTCATGATCTGCCTTCGATCTCGAATAAATGAGGATGTCGTCGATAAAAACAATCACAAATTGGTCCAAGAAGGGACAAAAAACCCGGTTCATCAAATCCATAAATACCACGGGTGCATTGGTTAACCCAAATGGCATGACCATGAACTCGAAAGATCCATATCGAGTCAGAAAAGCGGTCTTGGGAATATCCATCTCCCGAACCCGTAACTGATGGTAACCAGAATGAAGATCAATCTTCGAGAAATACTACGCTCCCTACAACTGGTCAAACAAGTCCTCAATCCTAGGTAATGGGTACCAATTCCGGATAGTGACTATGTTCAACACTCTATAATCAATACACAAATACATACGCCCGTCCTTCTTCTTCACGAAGAGAACCGGCGCTCCCCATGGAGACTGACTCCGACGAATAAAACCCTGAGCTAATACCTCATCCAACTAGGTCTGAAGCTCCCTCATCTCAGCTAGTGCCATGCAATAGGGTGCGCAGGATATCGAGGCTGTGCCCGGCTGCAACTCAATACAAAACTCAACCTCTCTCATAGGAGGTAACCCAGGTATGTCCTGAAAGATATCTTGATACTCTGAGATAACTCTAGTCTCCAATAAATCAATACTCTGATCCCATCGCATCACCTCCTTGATGTACGCCAGAAATGACTTCGCAAAATGGTTGCCCTGAGAGGTGGCTACAATTATCTCGGACCCATCGGACGCTTGCAATCTGACTGTATTCGCAAAGCAGTCAATACTAACATGGTAGGAAGATAACCAATCCATACTAAGGATAACATCAAACTCAGACATATGCAACACTATCGAATTGACAACAAACTCCAACTCGTCTAAACTGATGGTACACCTCCTACAAATGTTCTCCAGAAGTGATACCTCACCTAAAGGGGTGGAAACTGATAAAGGGGTGTCTAGAGGCTGAACTATGAGCTGGAGTCTGGACATAAAAGTATACGAAATGAAGGAATGTGAAGCTCCTAAATCGAAGAGAATACGGTACCATCTCCCAGCGTCTCCCTTCAGACTGTAAGATGTTAATCTCTACTTCTGAACTGAGTCCACATTGAGTATGTCAAGTACATTACTCACATCCTCCTTCCACTTATGGGCTACAAGAGGGTCTAATGACCCCTGGAACTCCGGTGCCCTCATCTTCTGGTATCTCTCTACCATACGGAGCCAAGCCTTCTGCTCTGTGGCTCTATCCGGGATTACTAGTGGAATAGCTACAGGTGTGATCTCTGGGGATCTCTCTCTGATGGGAACGACTGGTATTCCCTACAGCTGAGCTACCATTAGTGGTGGTGGCGTGATATGATTCGTCACAAGCTCCTCAATTGCTGTCATCCTATCTATAAGGGGAGCCATGATATCTACTAGGTACTGGGGTTCCTGCTACGGCTCAGCTGGTGCCTGCTATGGCTCAGGTTGAGCTTGCTGTGGTTCAGGTAGAGCTTGCTGTGACTCTACCTGTCCAGCTCTCTGAGTACGAGGTCTACTACATCCTGCCATCTCTGATAATAAGAAATAAGAGTTCATGAGTCAAAATGGACATATATATATATATATATACATAATGTATCACAATACGATTTTTACAACATTTAGTATTCACACTAATACTTAAATTTGCACAAAATAGTTGTCATAAAAAAATTCTCAAATTTTTAAGATATACACATATATCTGTTGGCCTTATTGTTTTGATGATGTTTAACAAACAATTTACTACTAATGTTGTTTGTCTAGTGTTTGTATATTTCTATTTATTGTAGACAAACAACGAGTTGGAGGATGGATGAAATAGCGCTTCAACGACAATATCAAATGGAGGTTGGTGGAATTATGGAGTGAAGCTTATGCAATTCAAGTTCAAGATCCAAGTTCAGCTTCATCCGCATAGTGTACCAAGTCAAGCTTATTGAAGATCAAGATTGCTTGGGTATATTAGTTTAGATTTATATTATGTGTGTTCAATACTTTAAGCTCGATATCATATACACACACATTTTAGTTTTGGTTTCTATGTATATATAGTTTTATATATACATACAAGTTTTTAGTTTCTATGCATATATATATAGTTATATATATATACATAAATGTTTTTGGGTTTCCATGTTTATAAATATGAGATTACATATTTGTGTTTTAGAAAATATTGCATAGAATATGGATATTTGTGAAAATATTATGTTTCTAGTTTATAGACTTCATAACAACTTTTTATATCTTTTATTAAGTCTATAAGAATGTTTGAAAATGTTTCAAAGTTGTGTTTATGTCAAAACATCAAATTTCATGTATATTAACTTTTCATGTTTTGGACATACTTACAAAATACATGAGTTTTCACAATTGGGAAATGCAATTTGAAAAATTTCTTCGTTTACATGCTTATATCCATATATACAAACATTTCCCCAAGTTTTACTAATTTTGGAGTTGTTTTGTTATTTTCAATTGAATTTACAAAACCGAGTTTTCAGCAGTTTTTCAGAAACTGTTTATCTGTGTTCAAGCATTTATTTCTCTCAACTGAAGTGATTTTTTATAAATTCTTTCTCTTACATATTCAACTATATGTCTAGAACCTTCCCTAAAAATTTCCTGATTTTTGTAGTTTATTTACTATTTTTAATTGATTTTACAAAGTTAGATACGCAAAATTCCAGACTGTCAAAAACTGGAAACTGCCTGTGCATGTTTGCTACAGTGCGGTCGACTGCCAAAGTCGATCATGCTATAGTGCCGTCGACTGTGGCGGTCGACCGTACACAGTTCAGAGAGTAGTTTTTGAGTTTTTTTTCTCACGGTCGACCTCGACCGTACACAGTTCAGAGAGTAGTTTTTGAGTTTTTTTTCTCACGGTCGACCGCGACGGTCGACCGCCAATGTTACCATTGCACAGTAACGGTAACTTGCTGATTTTTATCTTTTAGTAGTTTTTTTGGGTTTTTGTGATTATTTTCTTCTACCCTATATATACTCCATTGTATTTATCATTTTATAGACAATGAGAGAGTTTTAAAAAAGTTTAAGAGGGTTTTATAGTTTGTTTTAAGTTTGGGGTTTGTGTTTACAAAGGAGGAAGCTTATGTTGTCAATTGAGGGATTCATCATCAATCTTCTTCATCCTCTCCTTCGTGTTTATAAAGAAGTTTTCTAAACTCTTATCTAGCTTTACATTTACTTAGTTATTTGATTATCATTCATTAAAGCTAGTTTTTATATTGAGTTTAAATTTGATTTTATTTCACTCATTGCTTACACACACCCACATGAGCTTATTGTATTTTCATACATAGTATATTTGGGTTGGTGAGAGTTGTAACAATTGAGTGTGAGCTTTCATTATATTCTTATCTATATTAGAGAACAAATAATTGTTGTAATTGTGTTTTAGTGTGATGAGTGAACGTTGATCGGTGAGCGTTGAAAACCGACACTGTGAGTGATTGTGAACGTTGATCGGTGAACGTTAAAAACCGATATTGTGAGGTGTAAACGTTATTCGGGTGAGCGTAAAAAATCCAGTTGTGATAGTGGATTTTTCCCCGGGAGTGAGGAGCGGAGACGTAGGACGGAAGGTCCGAACTTCGTGACCATTTGCTTGTGTTTGAGTTTGCTTTGGCATTTCATTTGTGCTTAGTGTTCATTACATTCTTGTCGCCATTGTAAATTTCCCTATCACATTTATAGATTGTTTATTTCACCCTTGTGTTAGTTTATATATCCTTGCATATATTTCATATAGATTGTTTATTTCACCCTTGTGTTAGTTTATATATCCTTGCATATATTTCATAGTATATCTTATTGCTAGGATATATTCATTTGCTCATATTGCTTATTCTTGCTTATAACATATTGTATATCTATCTTGCAAGAAGAATAGTTTGTTATTAATTTTTAATTAGCATAAAATCGGATTAGATTAGCATAAGATCCTAATCACCCCCCTCTAGGGTCTAACAATATTATCCTCACTCATACAAGGAAATCCTTACTGGACTCTATACATGAATCCTAAAAAACTCTATCCTAGTTCCACGACTTGACACAGGATGATCCTAAGGATACTGGAACTAGGGCTCTGATACCAACTGTGACACCCCTGGGTTCACACAAGGATGCAGTCTGAGGTGAAATTAGGAATATCAAATCTGTCATGCATCACACCGTGCAATAACATGTTTCACCATCACAATTACTATCTCTCTAGTAGAGTCAACAACAGGTATAGGTACAAAAGCAAGTAAAAGATAATACAAGAGATATATAATGAAATAATAGAGATAGAAATGATATTTCATCATCCAATATACAAAAATATAAAGTGAATCTTTGAAATAACTAGTCCGGATATCTCAACAAGCCTCAAATACAGAATATCTGATAAAAGAAAATAAGGCACACAGCTTTTACAACTTCTAGAATATAACTCTCAAATGTCTAAACAAAATGTCTACAGTGGAGCTCCATAAATAAAATTAAACTACAAATGAAAGATGGACGCTAATAAGTATCGCCATCAACCTGCGACTCTCCGTGCACCTGGCTTGTTACCTAAAATGGGAGGGGACAACGAGCGTCAAAACGCTAGCGAGCAACATCACAACCAACCCCAAGGGAGAGGGCTCGTTGCATATAGAAAATATAGTTAATACATATATACATAAAATCATTGATCCTAACAATAAGAGGATTTTAGTATTTAGGAAATACAACACGAGCATAGGTACGTCGAGCAAAATAATCCAAACAAGAAAACCCTAATGTATATACCTTGTATCTCAAATTCTAAATCCCTAAATACCAAACCCAAGATCTAATACAGGAACAATAATATAAAGAAGACTAACCCATCTCAGAACTCAAATACCATGTCATGTCAAAACCCACATAAGTGTCATGTCCATCCTATAAAAGTGTAAGTGTCATACTCAAGGATTAAACAGGTGTCCAATAAAAGGACTAAGACTAGGTGTAGTGGATGACCAACACATGGACTGCATATATAAATTATCCAACACATGGACTGAATGATGAATGTCTAACACATGGACTGAATATAATGAATGTCCAACACATGGACTGAATATGATGAATGTCCAACACATAGACTACACATAATAATTGCCCAACACATGGACTAAATGAAATGTGTAGAATATCGATGAGATATATGAAAAGGATGCATATACACTAATTTCACATGTGTCTCGGTGTGCAAATCTAAACTCATATCCACAAGCCATTTCACATAAGAAGATACGTAATAAATAATAATTTCGAACGTCAAATATTCGAGGCGACTCCTCGTTTACATTAAAGCACACAACAAAAGTAAACATGCACAAACTGTACCGGCGATCAACTGAAACAGGCAGAAACCCTTCACAGGTTTCTGTCTGCTTCGAAACCCTAAACATTTATATACACATGTTCAAATGTTTTAAAAACAAAAACTTGTGATTTAATTCATGTTTAATAAATTTCAAATCTGAAATTTGTTAAGGTTACTGTTGTAATATCACTTCATAAGTTATAAAGATCTATCTTTTGTATACTAAAAATACGTTTTAGGCTCAAAAAATCCGAATAAAACTTAATAAAACGTGCAAAATAAAAGGGTGTAGAGTTGGGCGAGATGTTACTCGCCTTAATTGCTGAAAAACTCCTTTCACGTGAAAGAGAACCAATCCCCTTTGCTACACTGCACAAAACCCGTTGAAAAATCCTCCGAAATCCCTCAAAATCGCCAAAGAAAAAAAATAGAGTTTAAGAGAGGGGAAAAGAGGCTGCTAGGGTTTGGAACACAGGAGAAAATAGGTGTTTTTCATGTTCAAACATGTGTATATATGACAGCAAACCCGAAGAACTATAGCCCAAAACCCGAAACCCGAAACTGGAAAACCCAGTCTGACTAGAAACATACTCTTCGGTATTTTGGCTGTAGCTTTCGCATCCGACCTCGGAATGAGGTGATTAAAGATTTGTTTGAAATCTTTTGAAGATATCTACAACTTTTTTCTTTTAATTTTTTCTATATTCACAACATATCAGTGTGTAAAATACAAAATTTCTCCACTGGCCATAAATTTCTAGATTTATACATCGAGCATGATTTGTGTATTTGCTCTTTCATAATATGTTATTTATAAATATATAACATATTTATTATTATTTATCATAAAATATTTAAATTTTTAGAGTTTTACAATAATACAACATATTATTTAATATAATACGTAATAGTACCGATAACACAACAAATTAATTCCAGAGATTTTTACCATATAAAATAAATTTATAAATATTAAAATCATTTAAATAAATATAAAATTAAGACTTTTAAATCATAGAAAATTCTAAAAGGTCGAGAAAATACCAGAAAATTATTTTAACTAGTATCAAATTATACAGTCATTACACATCTAGTAAACGTAAACAACAAGTTTAGAGTTACTGATTTGTATCTTTTCTTTAGGATCATCACCTCTTTCTTGATCAAAGGCCATAGGGTGACCACACCCTGCAACAGGTAAGAAGCTCTCGCATATCACCCCATGACTACTACATAAAGCATGAATTCGAATGGAGAATGAGATAATGACTATATGAAGGTTTACGGTGCACATCGCCCTTATTTTCATGAAAATCCCTATATACCTATATATAATACTTAGAGATAGAATCACGCACTAAGATTATGAATATCTTATCTCTAAGATAATATATTATTCACCCACTTATTTGGGGTTTATCACATAACCATAAACAACACTTTGTTAAGGAAAGACTTTTTTACCTCACTAGTATAGTGCACGTGCGTTGCACGTGTATTTACTTTTATTTTTATGTTTATTTTTTGTGATGATACTTTTTGTGTGTGTGTGAACTATCCATCTAATTGGTCATCATGAGTAACTTCAGAAAACTTAAATACAAAAAAGCCCCAATCACTTGATGTTTGCTAAGAAAAAATATAAGGATAGCAAGTGTAATGGATAATCATGATGCCCATTTAAAGATATATCTATGCTTAAGAAGTTTCCCTTTGAAGATTTTTTACACATGCATTTAATATGGTTAAAAAAATAACCGATCAGCCATTTTATGCATGAGAGAGGCTTTCAAACATGTCATTTTCAACTCAATTTTAAGTTAAATTAGCACACAAATCTTCTAGTCCGGTGACTAATAAATTGATATTTTTGTAAGCATCATTAGTGTTATGAATCGAAATCACTGAATACTTTCTGACGCATCAATCTTTAAAAATTTTGAGAATGCATGAAATTCGATGTTGTCTATTCTACCTATATAATGATTTTCAACGGTCTCCTTATGTTAATGGTTCTTGTAACCTCTAAAGTTTTAATGTCAATGCTTTGTTAATTGCTAAATATTGATTGGCATTGGCAACTACCTAGTATTAAAATCATTAACTCTAAGAAATTCAATAAAATAATTTATAGTTTTTATGCTAATTTTTAACTTAAATTCTAAAATATTGCCCTATTTTAGATAAAGACTAATTTTTATAGGCTTGCAATTCAAAGAATCCTTATCTGGAATAAAATATAAGAAATAAGGTTTAGAGTCAAATTAGAGTAATTTCACATAACACCATATCTTTTGACCCATTTTAAGATAAACCTTCAGAACTTTAAAAAGCCCCTTCACTTTTAGGCGATTCACAAAGATCAAAATGTTTGTCCCTGATTTTTTATAATATGAAAAGTTTATAATACACAATCAATTATGACTACACTATGTAAAACTACACTATATATTCCAGTCCATATGAAACTAATTAGAGGAACTGCTTGTTACTGTAAAGCCCCGAAAATTTGAATATAGTGTGATAAATAATTATAAATATGTTATATGGTAAAAATAATATATTTTGATGTTTGAGTATGATAGGAATTGTTTGAAATCAATTCAATGTATATTTGTGAATATATGAGTGTAAATACACAAAACATGCACAAAGGCCAAGAGTGAAAATCTGAGAATTTTGACCAGTTGAGAGTTTCTATGTTTTGCATACTGATTCAGTTAGAATTTTGAAAAGTGTATAAGAATAAAGTTGTAGGTCTCTTCAATAGCTTTCCAACGAATCTTAGATCACCTCATTCCGAGATCGGATGAGAAAGTTATAGCCTTTATACCAAACCCCAGTCTGAGCATGACCCAGAACCCTGCGCAGTCGACCGCCGTGGTCACTGCGGTCGACCGCTGGACGAACCTGGTTCTGTCAGTTCTGTTTCGTGTCAGGTTTTGTTTATACCAAATCCAGTTGTTACCCTAGGTATATATACTCGTTTTGAAGCTCTCAGAACCCTCGTTTGAACCCTAATAGTCTCAGCCCCCTCCTGTCTCTTTTTCAAACCCTAAAACCCCTTTCTTTGGCGATTCTTGGAGGATTTTGGAGGAGTCGACGCGAGATCTATCGGTGTTCAGCGAAGGAGGATCATTCTCACTTGTTTTTGGGAGTTCATCTACACTCCTCAGGCGAGTAACATCTCGCCCAATCCCTCACCCATGTTTTTACGAGATTTTCTAACGATTTAAATGAGTTTTCTTGAGCCTAAATCACTATTTTATGTAGATAGATAGATCTTTATGATATGAGATGTGAAAAATCAAGTATTTCAGTTTTCAAATGCTCACCAATGATTTTTGTTAAAGAGATCTAAATCTGAAAACGTTTTATTAAGAGTTAAAATTTTGATCTTTACTGTTTTATAAAGTTTAAAACACGGGTATACATGTTCACGATTTTTAATGATGATTTTTACATGCTAAATGTTGTTATATGATGATTCATATGTGTTAGAATATGTGATATATCGTTTGGAAGTAGGGATGGGTTGTTTGGATCAATTTTGAAATAGAGAAAAACCTGAATTTTGGCATCTGCCAGTCTTGCGGTCGACCGCAGCGCTATGCGCGGTCGACCGTCGGGTGTTCTGTTAAGCATAACGTCTCTGCTCATTTTGCGGTCGACCAGAGGGGCCTCTGCGGTCGACCGCGATACTGTTTGTGCAGGATTTTGTATTGTTGTGTATATTATGTGTACGAATAGTTTACCTCGATTTTTCTAGCATGAAATTTACAGTATGGAACATTTGTCTATATATGTGAGTGACACTAGGATATCAGTTTAGACCAGCACATCAAAACATGTGCAAGTTTGGGATATGTATATCTTTCCACATATACCTTTGACAATTACACCTCTTTGCTCATAGTCCATGTGTTGGGCATAAATTACGATTAATCCATGTGTTGGATACTTATCATTACGGTCCATGTGTTGGACATGCATTTTATTCGGTCCATGTGTTGGACATGCATTACCTTTAGTCCATGTGTTGGACATTTGCTAAACCATGAGCATGATACATAATTGAGTTTGGAGTACGACTTATTTATTAAGTTTGGACACGATAGCTACCTAGGCTGGACAGGACACTTATTGTGGCTTTGACATGGTTATATTTATCGATAGAGATGAGTTGTTTTCTTTTCTTTATGGTTTCTTGTATTAGACCTCGGGTTTAGTATTTAGGGATTTACAATTTGAGATACAAGGTATATACATGAGGGTTTCCTTGTTTAGATTATTTCACTCGACGTACCTATGCTTGTGTTGTAATTTCCTAAGTACCAAAACTCATTATTGCTAGGATAAATGATTCTATATTTTTATGTATTAACTGTATTTTTTTCATATACAACGAGCCCTCTCCCTTGGGGTTGGTTGTGATGTTGCTCGCTAGCGCTTTGATGCTCGTTGTCCCTCCCCCTTTCAGGTGACGAGCCAGGTGCCTAGAGAGTCGCAGGTTGATGGTGATGCACTTTAGCTTCAGCTGTCTATTTAGTTATATTTTATTTATGGAGCTCCACTGTAGACTTCGTTTAGACATTTGAGGACTTTATTCTAGATGTTGTAAAGGTTGTGTGCCTTATTTCCTTTACTTAGACTTGTTGTATTTGAGACTTGTTAAGAACTCCAGTTTATTCATTTCAGATATTGACCTTGTATTTCTGTATGTTGGATGATGAAATATTATTTTGATCTCTATCATTTCATCAGTTATCTCTTATATTATCTTTTAATTGCTTTTGTACCTACACCTATTATTAACTCTACTAGAGTGATAGAATTATGATGGTGAAACATGTTATTGTACGGTGTGATGCATGGCAGGTTTGACATTCTTGGTTTCACCTTGGACTGCAGCCTTGTGTGAACCCAGGGACATCACAGTTACCCATTGTGTACATACTTAGAGTTAATCAGAACAGAATTATCTCACTACAACAAATGCACATTAACACCACAAAACATCCAGACAATAACACTCTCAAAAGTACTCAAAATCCATAATGTTTCCATCCTCTTCCTACTATGCCCTCCTCTTCCTAGAATCTCAGCCTCCACCAGGTGGGGCACCTCCAACGACATTCACCTCTTCAAAGAACTCATGCATATATACTAAAACAAATGGTATCACAAAAACTTCTCTCTTACGGTAGGATATAGATATAAGAGATTATTATCAAAGAAACTTGAAATTTCTTACTCATTAACAAAATATTGTGATCAGTTCATTCAGACTCAAGGAAGTTAGTGGGATAAAAATACTTTCAATTTCTTGGTATGAAAACTAAGACTTACCATAGATTTGAATGCAAATTGATAATCCTCCTCCTCCTCCTCTTCAAAATCTTCAATATAAATAACTCTCTTGTATGACCTACGCATCCAATCTTGAAATTAGGTTTTAACATGTTTCACAAGAATCTCCAGGGGTTTATAATAGTCTCAAAAGTGCCAATTGAATTAATTCACATGTACGTTATAATTTGATGGGTGGTGCAGAGCTTGGCGTTATTTCTATACATCAAATGCATTTGTTAGACCCTAGAGGGGGGTGATTAGGGTCTCAAGACTAAAATAGTGCAATAAAAATTTAGACAAGCAACAAACCACAAAATGAACAACAGTAGAAATAGAGATAGAGTTAGGAATCGTTATCCTTGTGACGCGCGATGTGTTAACGAGGTTCGGTCCGCTGACCTACGTCCCTGCTCCCCACTCCCGAGGAGAAATCCACTACACAACCCAGTTTGGAAGCCGGAACTTCTTCTACACAATGATCTCCTCACAATCTCACAACTACACAGTTGATCTCCACTAGATCATACTCCCACACAATTGATCTTTACAAGATCAAGCTCTCAAACAGTAGCAAAGGTGTAAAATCTCTCTCTTTACAAGTCCCTATGGCAAAGAGAAAGATTAAACTGAAGCTGGGATGTGAACTTGAGAAAACACAGAAAACAGGTTTTGAAAATTTTGGCTCTCAGTAAACAAAATCAATGGTTTTTCAAAAGCTTGGGACAAGGAAGAAGAAGGGGTATAGAGGGTTTAAATAAGAGAAAACATAGCAGCTAAAACCCATACCCTAATCCCCAAAATCCAGGAAAAATCGGCGCTGAGATCTTGTACCAAAAGACCATTTGAATTAAGTGGCGGTCAACCGATTTTCGCGGTCGCCCGCGAGACAGCTCAGAAACTGAGAAAAGGTCCAGAGACTTCTGCGGTCGACCATGGCGGTCGACCGTGCGAAATCTCAAGCTCACGGTCGACCGCGACGGTCGATCGTGAAAGTTTCTGCTGTCCACTGACGAATGAACTCAGGCGCGGTCGATCGTGGCGGTCGATCGCGAACTGATACATACAAAATCACTGTTTTTGACTCTCTTAAAAAATCTGTAAAATATTCATTTGACTTCTAAAAATTGTGAAACTTTGTAAAATATTTTTAACACTAAAACCAAATTGTTTGGAAAAAGAATTTTGCTAATAGGTCCTCATACTTATGAAAAAAATAGTATTTTGTGAAAACGCTCAAAACTATAAGTATGAAAACATGTGTGTGATATCCTAATAGCTTCAGATGAAATCTAAACTACTTGCCTACATTTTAGCACTAGAGAGAAAATAAAAACTAGCTAATATCCTCACGTAGAATACAATTCTTTGAGTCTTGATATAGCTTGTGTTTGATTAAGCTTCTTATTGCATTTGGTATTCTTGAATGAACGTTGTTTCATCACTATGCCTCCTCCTCCTTTGAATATCATCGTTGTAGTGCATATTCTATCCAATCCTCCATACATGGCACTAACATGCTTGATATATATATTCACTATATTTTCACTCAACAAGCCATTAGTACCGATAATGGTGGTTGTAAAACATCATCAAAACATAAGGGCTAATAATCTCCCCCTTTTTGATGATCACAACCAACCATTATATAAGAGCAAAATAAATATAGCTTATAGATAGTAGCTCTCCCTATCTATGAGCTCCCCCTTACTATGTGCACAAATGAGGAGATTTCTCTCCCCCTTTGTCACCATCAAAATGGTGTAAAAAAATAAACAAAAATGCATGTGAAATGCAACTAAACAAGCAAGCAAATAGAACTTTCACATAGTGCATAAGCCCAAACCATTTCTTATGCGACAAAAATTATCTTCACCAAGAGGCTTGGTAAATATATCCGCTAATTGAGATTTTGTGTTAACAAACACAAGGGATACATCTTGTCTCTCTACATGATCGCGTAAGAAATGATGGCGCACATCAATATGCTTGATTCTAAAATGTAAAACCGAATTTTTTGAAATATTGATAGCACTAGTGTTATCACAAAATTTTTTTATATTTTGAAAAATCAAATCATAATCAACTAAGCTTTGTTTCATCCACAAAACTTGGGCACAACATAAGCCGGCGGTAATGTATTCTGCTTCCGTAGTGGACAATACAACACAATTTTGTTTCTTGGAAGCTCAAGAAACAAGAGAATTTCCCAAGAATTGGCATGTTCCACTCGTACTCTTACGATCTACCTTACATCCGGCAAAGTCGGCATCACAAAAACCATATAAATCAAAAGAGATGCTCTTTGGATAAAATAAACCAAGATCAATAATTCCATGCACATATTTAATAATTCTCTTAACAACAATCAAATGAGATGCTTTAGGAGAAGCTTGAAAACGTGCACATGCATACACACTAAACATGATATCGGGTCTACTAGCGGTGAGATAAAGAAGACTACCTATCATACCTCGGTATAGTTTTTGGTCCACATCCTCACCACTATCATCCGCATCAAGCTTGACACTTGTACTCATGGGAGTCGGTGCATGCTTAAAATTCTCCAAATTGAATTTCTTCACCAATTCTCTAGCATACTTGCTTTGAGAAATGAATATCTCATCCTTAGTTTGCTTGACTTGGAGCCCGAGAAAGAATGTGAGCTCTCCCATCATACTCATCTCAAAATGATCTTGCATAACTTTAGAAAAATCATTGTAAAGAGATTCATTAGTAGCACCGAAAATGATATCATCAACATATATTTGTACTAAAATAAAATCATTTTTCCTTTTTCTCACAAAAAGAGTATTATCAATATTTCCTTTAGAGAAACTATTTTCAAGAAGAAAACTAGAGAGGCGAGAATATCAAGCTCTAGGAGCTTGTTTCAACCCATATAAGGCTTTTTGAACCCGATAAATATGATTAGGAAAAACATGATCCATAAAACCGGGGGGTTGCTCAACATATACATCATCTTCTATAAAACCATTTAAAAAGGTACTTTTAACATCTATTTGAAATAATTTAAAATCTTTAAAGCTAGCAAATGCCAAAAACATCCTAATAGATTCCAACCTTGCAACCGGTGCAAAGGTTTCGTCATAGTCTATGCACTCCTCTTGATTGTATCATTGGACTACTAAACGAGCTTTATTTCTAGTAACAATGCCATGTTCATCAAGTTTGTTTCTAAAAACCCATTTTGTTCGCTTTATTTCTAGTAACAATGCCATGTTCATCAAGTTTGTTTCTAAAAACCCATTTTGTTCCAATAACACTAGCATTGTTAGGTCTAGGAACGTTTGTTTCTAAAAACCCATTTTGTTCCAATAACACTAGCATTGTTAGGTCTAGGAACTAATTTCCAAATATCATTTCTTCGAAAATTATTTAGTTCATCATGCATAGCTAAAATCCAAAATTCATCATTTAAAGAATCATTAACCTTCTTAGGTTCTAATTGAGATAAAAAAACAATATTACCACACTCACTCAAGGCCTTTGAGCGAGTTACAACCCCTTGTGAGGGACTCCTAATAACTTGCTCCTTTGGATGATTTGATGCGAATTTCCATACTTTGGGGAGTTCTTCTTGAACATGAGTGTTGGTGCTTTCCACATCTTTATGTGCTTCTATTGAGGGTGTATCTATAGGTTGCATAAGTTCAAATCCTCCCTCAACATCATCATCATCTTTCCTAGGCAAAATCACTTGTGAAAAGTTCAAATCCTCCCTCAACATCATCATCATCTTTCCTAGGCAAAATCACTTGTGAACCAATATTAGTCTCATCAAAAGTAACGTTTATAGATTCTTCAACAACAAGAGTTCGTTTGTTGAAGACCCTATAAGCCTTACTTCGAGGTGCATACCCTAAGAAACAACAAGAGTTCGTTTGTTGAAGACCCTATAAGCCTTACTTCGAGGTGCATACCCTAAGAAAATACCAATATCAATTTTGGAATCAAATTTATCATGGTGATCTTTTGTGTTTAAAATGAAACATTTACAACCAAAGATACGAAAATAACCAATAAATGGAGTTTTTTCATAAAATAGTTCATAAGGAGTTTTCTTAAGCTTTGGTCTAATTAAAACACGATTTAAAATATGAAAAGCCATATTGACGGCTTCCGCTCAAAAATATTTAGGCAAATCAAAAGAGTTCAACATAGTTCGTGCCATCTCTTGTATGGTTTGATTTTTCCGTTCAACAACATCATTTTGTTGTGGTGTTCTAGGAGTAGAAAACACATGAGTTATACCATGATGAGCATAAAAATCATAAAAAGAGATATTTTGAAATTCACCACCATGATCACTTCTAATTTTAACAACTTTTAAATGTTTTTTATTTTCAATTCTTTTAACATGATTTGAAAATTCATCAAAACATTCATCTTTGCTTGTAAGAAAAATTATCCATGTAAAACGAGAAAAATCATCAATGATAACAAAAACATAGTGTTTGCCTCCAAGAGAGGTAACACGCATAGGACAAAACAAATCTAGATGAACTAATTGCAAGGGTTTAGAAGTTGATACCTCATTGATGGGTTTGAAGGTAGACTTAGTTTGTTTACCTTTAGCACAATCTTAGCATATGATATCTTTGATGAAATACAAATTTGGTAACCCTTTAACAAGATTCTTCTTGGACAATTTGGATATCAATTCCATGTTTGCATGTCCAAGCCTCTTATGCCAAATCCAAGGGTTTTCATCAATTGCCGCAAGGCACTTCACATCTTGATTCACTAATTCATTCATCTTAAAAATATACACATTAGATTTTCTATTTATAATAAAAATAATTTTTCCATTCATACTAATAATGCATTTATCCGGTTTAAAGGAAATATCAAAACATTTATCACTCAATTGGCTAATGCTAAGAAGATTATGATTCAAGCCATTAACCAAATAAACATCTTCTATAACGGGAGAGGGTGTCTTACTAATACACCAAATACCAATGATTTTACCTTTCTCACCACCACCGAAGGAGACGCTACCTCCTTCAATCCTTGATAGGGTTGCAAAAAGCTCTTTGTTGCCCATCATATGATGTGAGCAACCACTATCAAGGTATCATATCTCTCTACGTCGTTGTCGTGATGTTCCCTACAAGAGATGAAGGTGTAGTAACTTTAGGTACCCAAATCTTGGGTCCTTGGTGGTTAGTAAGCTTGGTACCTTTGGGTACCCATGTCATGTCATAAAAATCATGGTTGTCTTTAATCCTACAATGAGTGGAAATATGTCCATGTTTCATACAATATGTGCACACAAAATTTCTCTTGTGTGTTTGAGCATAATATCTATGAAATCTATTTCTACCATGGTGATGATGATTAACATAAGCATGAGTGGGTCTAATCCTACCACTCTCAATTTCTAGTCTTTCAATCTTGGATCTTTATTGCTTATTCTCAAAATCGAGACCTCCTAGCATTTCATCTTTTAGTGCAAGAGAGGTTTGTAGTTGTTCTAGTTTGACATCACAAGAAGCATGCAACTTTTTAAAAGAAGAAAATTCTTTTGACATTCTTTTAAATTCAATGTTCAATTCTTCTAAAGGCGTAGCTAGATCATATTGCATGTAAAAGGATTCACTCTCGGTGTCGGATATTACCTCTTGTTCATAGGCCATGAAGCAAATGTTGGGATCATGAAGAGCAAGTTTAGCTCCTTCTTCATTACTATCCGAATCACTTGGTTCGGATTCCTCCCATCCAGCATACATAGCCTTCTTCTTCTTATACTTTATATATTTCTCCTTGAGCTTGGGGCAATCCTTAGCGATATGGCCCGGTTCATTGCATTCAAAACATTTTCCTACACGTGAAGAAAATTTGTTGTTAGATCGGGGGTTAAACTTCTTGTTCATTTTTATGAGTCTAGAAATTCTTCTAGAGAGGTGAGCCACTTCTCTAGAAAAATCAACTTCACTCTCTAACGACGATGATGAGGAGTGGTCACTAGCTCCTTTGAGAGCAATGGTCTTCATCTTTGGTGATGGCTCCTCAACTTCCCGTGGGGGCACTTCCTCCTTCTCCTTTCCCTTGAGCTTTTTCTCATGAACCTTAAGCTTGCCGATGAGGCCATCGAGGGCTAGAGTGGTGAGATCATAAGCTTCCTCTATGGCCGTAGCTTTGGGTTCCCATATTGGAGTCAATGAACGGAGGATCCTGTAGTTCGTCTCTTGGATAGTTAATTTCTTGTCAAGACCATGCAATTCATTGATTATGTTAGTAAAGCGAGAAAACATAACATCAATGGATTCATTTGGAAGCATCTTAAATAACTCATATTCATGCATAAGCCCACTAATCTTGGATTCCTTAACTTTTGGGGTTCCTTCATGTGTAATACATAATTTCACTCATATTTCGTATGCGATTGCACACGTGGAAACCCTATTATACTCGTTGGGAGAAAGACCGCAAATTAAGGCATTTATAGCCTTTGCATTGAGATTGGCTTGGTGCCTGTCTTCATCGATCATAGTCCCGACTTTGGACTTTTCTACATATTTCTTCTCTATGAGTTCTAGGATGTCAAGATCAATGCAACGAAGGTAAATCCTCATCCTAGCATTCTAATAAGCAAAATTACTAGCAGTGAAAAGTGATGGTCTAGTGGTGGATTGTCCCTCTAACATATGCATATTCATTGAAGCCTCCATAAGATCTTTTCTCTAAGGTGATTAAACCAAAAACTAATATAGAGACCAAGCTCTGATACCAATTATTAGACCCTAGAAGGGGGGTGATTAGGGACTCAATGCTAAAATAGTGCAATAAAAATTGAGACAAGCAACAAACCACAAAATGAACAACAGTAGAAATAGAGATAGAGTTAGAAATCATTATCCTTGTGACGCGTGATGTGTTAACGAGGTTCGGTCCGCTGACCTACGTCTTCGCTCCCCACTCTCGAGGAGAAATCCACCACACAACCCGGTTTGGAAGCCTGAACTTCTTCTACACAATGATCTCCTCACGATCTCACAACTACACAGTTGATCTCCACTAGATCATACTCCCACAAAATTGATCTTCATAAGATCAAGCTCTCAAATAGTAGCAAAGGTGTAAAAGCTCTCTCTTTACAAGTCCCTATGGCAAAGAGAAAGATTAAACTGAAGCTGAGATTTGAACTTGAGAAAACACAGAAAACAGGTTTTGAAAATTTTGGCTCTCAGTAAACAAAATCTCTGGTTTTTCAAAAGCTTGGGACAAGGAAGAAGAAGGGGTATAGATGGTTTAAATAAGAGAAAACATAGCAGCTAAAACCCATACCCTAATCCCCCAAATCCAGGAAAAATCGGTGCTGAGATCTTGTACCAAAAGACCGTTTGAATTAAGCGGCGGTCGACCGTGCTATTTTCGCGGTCGACCGCGAGACAGCTTAGAAACTGAGAAAAGGTCCAGAGACTTCTACAGTCGACCGTGGCGGGCGACCCTGGGAAATCTCGAGCTCACGGTCGACCGCGACGGTCGACCGATCGACCGTAGCGGTCGACGCGAACTGATACATACAAAATCAATGTTTTTGACTCTCTTAAAAAATCTATAAAATATTCATTTGACTTCTAAAAATTGTGAAACTTTGTAAAATGTTTTTAACACTAAAAACAAATTGTTTGGAAAAAGAATTTTGCTAATAGGTCCTCATAGTTGTAAAAAAATAGTATTTTGTAAAAACGCTCAAAACTATAAGTATGAAAACGTGTGTGTGATATCCCAATAGCTTCAGATAAAATCTAAACTACTTGTCTACATTTTAGCACTAGAGAGAAAATAAAAACTAGCTAATATCCTCACGTAGAATACAATTCTTTGAGTCTTGATATAGCTTGAGTTTGATGAAGCTTCTTATTTCATTTGGTGTTCTTGAATGAACGTTGCTTCATCACTATGCATCCTCCTCCTTTGGATATCATCGTTGTAGCGCATATTCCATCTAATCCTCCATACATGGCACTTACATGCTTGATATATATATTCACTATATTTTCACTCAACAAGCCATTAGTACCGATAATAGTGGTTGTAAAACATCATCAAAACATAAGGGCTAACAGCATTGACTATCGAATGATGTTAATTGGACTTAAGTACTTTATTGGACGTGGAGGAAGGTTTAGTTAGAGTAAGTTGAATAAAAACTGTATAATAATATATAAGTGACAAAAAAGTAAGATAAATGTACATCCCTCAAAGATAATTAATGTACATATTATACTAACTACAATATATAGTTTACTAATATATAGATATAAAGTTTCGTAATATATAAATATTGAAGTCTAATACAAAAAAAATATGTGTAACTATTAATAGTTTTATTGTAGTTTATAAAATATATCTAATTATAGTAAATAATAGTTATAATATTGTAGTCTTAAATCCTTTAACTGTAATTAATGTGATATGATTTAATAAGATTCGGGGTTATGAGAAGAATTTGAAAATTATATTTAGTATTAGGAGTTAGTGGATGAATGTTATGAGTGTGTGATTAAATAAATATTTGATGGTCATAAAGATGGTGGTTATGAAAATTTGAGTATGATCGTGTCATCATGTATGTATGAAGGATGGATGTGTAGTCAATGGCGACGTTATGAAAATTTAAGTATTTGTGTGTCTCATGTATGCATGGATTGATGTGTTAGATGGCATATTAAGGATAAATGTTTTAACATAACAATTCACTTTTATAATAACTAGTATAATACGCGTGCTTTGCACGTGGACATGTTGTTGTATTTAATATTATATTATTAAATAAATTATATATAACTATTAAAAGTTATTTTATTGCACTATGATTAAAAAAAATTAACTTATACTATTATTAGTACTTGTACTTGTACTACTATTAACATATATTTAATAGTTATTTAAATTTGTTTATTATTATATTGTTAAACAATTTATTTATGAGTATAATTATAAAATAATAATGTAATCGTTAGTTTAAGCAACACTATTGATATAATTAAACCATTTAAATTATTAAATATTTATGTTATGTACAAATTTTATTACAATATCTATTAAATAATGGCAATAATTATTAATGTTACATGACTTTATGTTGTAAAGAATATTACCTTGTTCAATATTTAATATCATCTTAGTAATAAAAAATTTAGTTGGTATAAATTAAAAATACTATTATTTAGAAAAGTACTTTATATAAAATATTGGACCTTAAAATTTATGAGACATTTACTGTCCAACAAATAAGTGCACGACTCATAAATTTCAAAGATCCAATATTTTTATATAAAGTAATTTTCCTAAATAAAAGTATTTTTAATTCAGAATGTCCAATTTTTATTACCAAGACGAATGATAATAAATATTTATAATATAAAATTTACTCATAATTTATAATATTATTAATAATTATAATTACATACAATATTTTATTAACTAAATAATTTTACTATTTCATTACAATTAATAATTCTTTTAAAACAAATTATAATATATTTTATTATCATATTAAATTATTCCAGTGAGTGACCAAATATTTTGAGAAAAAGAATAGAAAAGTATATGCCTCATAAATTTCAAGGATCCAATTTTTTTAATATAAATTAATTTTCCAAAATAAAAGTATTTTTAATTTATAACATCCAAATTTTTATTACTAAGATGATATTAATTATCAAACAAGGTAATATTCTTTACAACATAAAGAAATAGTACGTATTTATACTATTATTAATAATTATAATTATGTGCAAAAATTTATTAAATGAATGACTTTTACTTATATAATTAATAATTAATTATAATAAATTATCATATATTTACGAATTTTGTTATCATTATAAATTATTAATATATTCTAGTGAGACCAAATAATTTGAGAAAATGAAGAGGTGCATGGTTAATGAGAGGTTATGGATCATTAATTAGCTTTATAAATAATGGTATAATTTTGAGTTATAAAAATTTGAGAGGGTATAAAAGGAAATCAAAAGTTTTTTTTTTGGTAAATGAAAAGAAATATTATTCATCACCAATATGGAAGTTTTGTACATATCAATAATCTCATGAACATATGAGATATCTATATAATCCTGTAACTAAAGCTCACTAAAAGAATCATATATGCACAGAGCTTAGAATTAGTGTAAGCCTGTCAGTGAGCAGCAAAACATTCCAATCTACCAAGCTGACTATATATCACCAATTGTCTAAAGATCTTCTTCTCTGTCTCCAGCATACCAGCAGCAAAAAGTGAGTAGGGACACACTTTATCCATCTACGTTTTTTCTTCAATGTAAACCAGCAGAACAGCTCAAATATTTACAGGATGAAAACCATTCTTTGCATTCTTCCTGGAGGGGACCATTAAGGATAGCAGACAGAATGTTAAATTTAATCTCGTTAAAAATCTGCTCTGCAGACTTAAACTTTTGACTGAATAATCTGGCATTTCTCTCAATCCAGATGCTGTAGATTGTAGAAACAAGAGCCATTCTCTTAATTCTTTGCTTGAATCCCCTTCCTCTCAGTCTGGTACAATACCAGTTTATGATTTGCCTCTAGCCACAAGACCTCCACCTGAAATGCAGCCAGTCCATAACCATGATCCAAGTATCTCTCGAGAAAGTGCACTCAAAGAAAAGGTGATCTCTGGTTTCAGTCTCAGTGCCAATGCACAAACAGCAGCAGTTTACAGACACAATCCCCCATTTGATAAGTCTATCTTGAGTAAGCAATCGATTTTGGGTAGCTAACCAACCAATAAAGGAATGCCTGGGAATGTTTGCAGTCTCCCAGACAGTGCTGAACCAAGGCACTGCAGAAGAAGCAGGGGAGAGTTTGTTATATAAGGTTGAAATTTTTACTTTAGAGTCTTTCATGCACGATTGAATGAGAGATTTTAGACACTCAGCTCCACCATAAGAAGCCAAAGCCTTGTCTCTTACTTTCAAGATTTGTTTCCACATCCAAGAATCCCCATTCTTAGCTTGAATCTGCCATATATCAGCATCATGTTTTAAATATGTTCCGTGGATCCATTTAATCCATAAATTCTCCTTTTTTACATGAATGTTCCAAAGGATGTTTAGAGTAGCTGCCATATTCCAAATAGCTGCTGAGAAAATGCCTAGACCACCATTTCTTTTATTTAAGCAGACCTTGTCCCACGAAACTAGAGGATTTTTGTGAGACTGATCAGATTTGCCCCATAAGAAATCCCTGCACATATCATCAATCTTTTGTAGCACTTTCATAGGCAAGAGATAATTTGATTGCCAATAAATTTGAATACCAAGAGTAACACTTTTGATAATCTCCAGTCTACCTGCATATGACAGCCCTCTGTTCTTCAAAAAAGACTGAAATTGTTTAGATATTTTATCAAGGAGGGGTGAGCAGTCAATGAAAGAGAGCCTTTTGCAAACCATGGGTACCCCAAGATATTTTATAGGCAAGCTACCTTCAGGAAATCCTAGGTATGTATTAATTGTGCTTTTAAATTCATCATCTACCCCACCATAGAAAATTCTGCTCTTTTCATGATTTGCTTGAAGACCAGAAACATCACTGAAGTCTTTAAAACATTTGAATAGTTTTCTCACTGAAAGCAAATCCCCCTTTGAAAGTAGAAGGAGGTCATCTGCAAAAATTAAGTGGGTGATCTTCAGTTCACTACACCTTGGGTGGTATTTGAAAGACCTGTCTTCTTGTAGCATATCCAAACTCCTGGACAGATACTCCATCCCCAAAATGAATAGATAAGGAGAGAGAGGATCTCCTTGCCTTAAACCTCTTTTCCCTTTGAAATAACCATGCAATGTACCATTTAAGGAAATAGAGAACTTTGGTGAAGATATACATACCATAATCCAGTTTATCATCTTTTCAGGAAATCCCAAGCCAGTTAGCATATCATTTAGAAAATTCCAATTTATTGTATTAAAAGCTTTGATATGTGTATTCTCTTTTATAAGTAGTATAGATACTAGTATAATGCACGTGCTTTGCACGTGGATATGTTATTATATTTAATATTATATTATTTAATAAATTATATATAACCATTAAAAGTTATTTTATTACACTATGATTAAATTTTTTTAACTTATACTAATATTAGTACTTATACTATTATTAACATACATTTAATAGTTATTTAATTTTTTTTATTATACTATTAAACAATTATTTAGGAGTATAATTATTAAATAATAATGTAATCATTAGTTTAAGTAACACTATTGATATAATTAAACCATTTAAATTATTAAATATTTATGTCATGTACATATTTTATTACAATATCTATTAAATAATGGAAATAATTTTTAATATTATATGACATTATGTTATAAAGAATATTACATTGTTTAATAATTAATATCATCTTAGTAATAAAAAATTGGATGGTATAAATTAAAAATACTATTATTTAGAAAAAAATAATTTATATAAAAATATTGGATCCTTGAAATATATGAGACATTTACTTTCCAACAAAAAATGCATGACTCATAAATTGCAAAGATCCAATATTTTATTGCACTATGTTCATAATGTCCAATTTTTATGTCTAAGACAATATTATAATATTGTAAAGGGTAATAATTATTATAATTGTTGGTTGGACCCCTACGAACGCGAGGGTCGCTCACGTTTGGCCTGTGGCTTGAAGACGCGGGGGTCGCCTTCATTTCCGAAGTGGTGACGCGGGGATGACATCCGCGTCTCAGAATGAGCTATTTGACTTGTAGCTTCTTCTGTGTTGCATTGCAAGGACCGTTGTTCAGTAATCCTGGCTTTAGCTGTTGTGGAGTGTGAAAGTCGTCAGTTTGTAACTTTCACTGTAGATTATGAAGACTGCTGAATAGAGTTTTCATCCGTTGTCGGAAGTGTCGTTGAATTGTAACTCCTCTCGATCTATGTGAAAAGCCCTCCATTCGCAACTTTCGTTCACCGACCCGAAAGCTATTTGATGGTAGCTTTCATTGTAGGAGCTAGACGGGAATCAACATTCATAGTATTTTAAAGATGAATATTTGCCCACAGCTCTCTACCAAACAACTATCTGATTGTATGTTTTGATTATCGGCGCGAAAGCTATTTGATTGTAGCTTTCGTTGTAGGAGCTAGACGGGAATCAACATCCATAGTGTCTCAAAGATGAATATTTGCCCGCAGCTCTCTACCAAGTAACTCACCAACTAAGTCCAGCCTTTTATTTCTAAAATCATCCCACTACTCATCAGCATCTCTAATAGTTGTTAATATAATATTAGTGTTGTTGTCGCAGCCATCAAGATCAATCATCTCAGAAGTGAGGTCGTGTTTGTGGCGATTGTGGAGTTGCGGATGCAGTGATTGGGAAGTCGTCTGATTGTGACCTCCATTGTCGGAGCTTGTTTGGATAAGCTATCTATTATGATTTTTAGACAGCCTACAGAACCCCCTCCAAAGTTTTCGAAAGTTCGCGGTTGGCTGGGACGAATTTTCGGAATACTTTGGATCCCAAAATTTGGTGGATTGATTGTTCACTCCGTCTGATCGAGCCAGATGATTTCAAAGTTGTTGATTGTGATCTATCTGTACCCCTCCAATAGACTCCCCAGTGGAGTCGTTTGTTTCTTCCCGGCTTTGGTCGCCTTGGTAGCCAAGAAATTGTTGTTCATGGAGGTCTCAACACAGAGATGACTTCTGCATTTGAGAATTGGAACGCGTGAGTGAGCCCAGCGTTGGGAAAATTTGAACACGCAGGTGAGCATCGCGTTTGGAAGCTCAACCAACTCGAATGCGAGGGTCGAGTTTGGGCGGGCTGATAGCCTCGAATCCCGTTCGTTACGATTTGACAGCTCATAGATGTCTATAAATAGACCGCTAGGGGTCAAATCAAGAGTCTTTCGACTCTTTTTGAAACCTTAACGAAAAATTTTCGTTCTTATCTCCGGCGACAACTGTTCTTCTTCTCCGACGAGATTCAATGGCACCCAAGAAATTGGTCTCTCGTCCTTCCAAATCTGATGCCGCCATGGCTCAAGGATCGGCACCGTCAGCGCCGGCCGGCGGCGCTGCTGCTCAAGCGAATGTGCCGCCCGAACTTCCTTTGATTGGTGGTGAGTACGACCTCCGTGGTCATTAAACTTGCTTCGGCAAGTTCTGATCTTGAGATCAACGAGGAAACTCGTTTCAATAACGCGGGGCTGGACTCCGTCGTTTCATCTTTCTTGACGTGGGGGTCGACCTGCGCGTCTGAGATTTTTGACGCGAGGGTCAACCTATGCGTCTGAACTTTCTGACGTGGGGTTGGACCTTCGTGTCTGAGATTGTCTGACGCGGGGTTCGCCCTTCGCGTCTGAGCTTGTCTGACGCGAGGTTCGCCCTTCGCGTCTGAGCTTGTCTGACGCGAGGTTCGACCTTCGCGTCTGGACTTGTTTGACGTGAGGTTCATCCTTCGCGTCTGAGCTTTGATTTCGAGTTGTCTAACTCTTTTCCTCTTTTTGCAGTGCGTCATACCAACGAACCCCTTCTTTTTTGCCACCATTTCGGGCATGAAGGTGGTGCGGATATGAACATGGCCTTCAGCTCGCGCCAAGAACTCCCAGTTTTCCGAATTAGGGAGAAGAGTCGCGTAGAACTAATTACCCAAGCTTCTTCCGACACTCTTAGGACATTGGTTACGGACGCCCGACTTGAAAGCCCAAGGCGTAAGCCAATAGTCAAACCTGAATATCTTTTCGGGGACTTTGTTGACTTCGACGCAAGCACTGCTTATGATGGGGACTATAAGTGGTTGCGGAAAGTTGGGGACCGCAACCTTTTCTTGCCCAATATGGAGAGGATGTTCCCCATATCTTATTTCCAGTGTGCTTCTGTCCCAAGGCATATGGATTGGCCCCTGGTTAAGGATCAAGATGGGGTTGCTCTCGGGACTTTGACTTTTTATGGGGTCCGCACCGTTGGTTATAATCGGCAGGTGACAGCTTTGCGGCCGAGTTTATTTGCTAAGGAGTATCCTCTTGGCGAAGCACCCAGCCCGGCGAAGACCTTTGTTAAGAGATTTTTGGAAAAGAAAGGAGAATTTCCCGCACAAGGATTTAGAGCTCCTGGTTGGGTTCATTCTCCAGTGACAGGATGGTGGGCCCAGATGACTAAGTTTGTTATGGAGGAATTGGAAACCCCTCTTACCCAAGCTGGATTACTGGTTCCAGTGCGGGCTACTAAGTTTGGGATTATTCAGAGCCACTTTCACTTCTTCTCTATATTGGAGAAGTATAGACCCGAGACTTGCACTTTCTTCACCCCTGTGGGGGAGTTAGGCTTCGCTCTTCACGAGATGCACGAAGTCTCAGGTCTTATTCTCGGGGATTTACCATACGAAGAATTTGTTCCGGGATCTGCGGAACTCCAACTTTTGAAGAAGACCAGCCCAGAAATTTACGCCACTCTCTGGGAAGTGATGTGTCACTTCCATATCTGCATGCAGCTGACGGGGGCTCGCGGAAGCGGCATCAAACAAGTGTCTTGGGCGGAATATTTATTCCGGAACTTGACCATTAAAGGAGGCTCTGTGACCCGATTGCCTGTCAGTACTTTGGAAGAGGTTCAGGCTCGTATTGACGACGCTACCTCCCATTACACCAATGAGGCCAAGGAGGATGTTTTCCCGGCTCATACAGAGTTTGAAAGCTTCCATTATCAAGCTCTGATTCCAATTTCCGATGCGGCGTTGCTGGCTGGATTCTTGATGCTGTGGCTCAAGCGTTGCGTCGTTCCTACCAGGCCGGTCGATGCCCTTGCTATTGAGGTGGTCTACCCGGCTATTCTCTTGGCACATGGGAGACCTGTGAGCCTCCTCAGCACCATGGTGGGTTGCTTACAGTATGGACTGCGGGAGTTGGCCTCTGACTTCGTTGGTGTTACAGAGGTGGAGTCTGAGGGTCACAAGACTTTCAAAACTCCCAATCCCAGGGTACCAATGCCATATGCCTATTTGATGGCTTGGTACGTGCTTCACTGTCCTCCTTTGATGAGTGCAGCCTCTCCCCCGGAAGACTCATTCATCCCATTTGTGCAGCGACTAGAGTCTGCGAAGTGGGAAGGGGGGTACATGGTTAAAATTCGCCAAATCTTAGCGCGAGACACCCATTTCCACATCTACCGCTGTTTCCCTGATTTTGAGGGCGGCATCTATGGAGCAGAATATCAGGATACGGCAGGTCCGGTCCTAATGGATTCACTCAGCTGAGCGGGGGTGTTTTCCACTGGCTTCTGTCCATCAGGCCAGGCTACCTGATCTTCCGACAAGGCGCCAAATGCTTCATCGAGCCTTACCAACCCTATAGGTTTGCTCGCCAATTTGGGTATGATCAGTTGTATGTCGGGAACCCTCGTCCTCAACTTTCAGTCATAGGCAATTTGTATGAAGGAGACAGGGCTTGGTATTATTCTGTAGAAGGCTGTACCAAAGCCGTCTTCAAGCTTCCTCACAAAACTGCCAACTCCTATACCTCCATCAGCTTTTGTAATTGGTATTACGCCGCTTCTCAGACTCCCAACTACAATTTGAATACATCTTGCCTGAAAGACATTAGGCATATGTATAATTTAAGGAAGGGGTCCAAGACATCCCGTTTGAAAGGGATCGAAGAGTTTCTGTCCATCGAGAATCAATCTATTGGACAAGAAGAAGAACAGACAGCTGAGCCTGTTCCAGAGGGAGAGCAACGAGTGGTTGATCCTCCCGTGACAAGAGCGGCGGGGAAAAGAAAACTCTCTGCAGATGAGGCCGGCAAATATGATAAGCAAATTCGTCGGAAACTTCTGGTTGATTCTCCCCCCAAAGGCCAACAGAAGTCCAAGTTATTAAAGCTGCTAAAGATGACGAACCACAGGAATCATCTGTGGCTGGCCTGCCGCATAGAGCGGGACTTCGTTCTCATGGTCCAGCTCTGTCGGGCGAAGGTTCTTCTTATCATCCTCCTGAGGACGAAGAAGATGAATTAATGGTTGCAGATGCAGAATCTGCTCCGGTGATGGATCTTCCTAGGTCTCCTGCATTGGAACCAGGGGGTCTTGAAGATAATCCACCTCCTTCTCCTTCAGCATTAATGTCACAAGCTGATGATTTAATGCCTAGTCCTACAACGGGACTTATGAAAAGACCAGCCGCTGGTGCAAGTCCTCCGGAGTCTTCAACTGTTCAGGGTGATGAGGAGCGAGTTGATTATGACGACTCCCCAGCTGGTGATGCAACTGACGGAAATAGAGGTGATGAGGACGCTGATGTTGGCAACATGTCAGGTGACGGTGAAGATGACGATGAGCATGATTCCATCGATGACGTCACCACTTTTGATGATGATGCTCCCAAGGTCCCGTCTGATAAAGCATCAGGTTATACTCCTTTTTATCTTACCGGTAAGCTTGGTTTGTTTCGACTTCTTCCACATGCTTTTTCTGCGTTCCGACCGTTTTTTCGTGCAGGTTCACCTACTCCCGGGACTACTTCAGCTGCTCCTTTAGAGCAAG
This sequence comes from Asparagus officinalis, assembly GCF_001876935.1. Taxonomy (NCBI): domain Eukaryota; kingdom Viridiplantae; phylum Streptophyta; class Magnoliopsida; order Asparagales; family Asparagaceae; genus Asparagus; species Asparagus officinalis. The sequence goes on along the minus strand of NC_033803.1, from coordinate 30,593,856 downwards.
AACCTGCGCAAGTGTTGGCTCCTCCACAAGAGCCACATTTATCTGGCTCTCCTACGGCGACTGTTTCACCTGTAGCGTTGCCTGAAACTACTGCTACGACTTCTCCTCTGGAACAGGCGGTCGTGCAGGTGTCAGCTCCTTTGCAGGGGCAAACCTTACAAGACTCTTCCGTAGTAGCTACTTCACCGAAAGCGGTGATGAAGATCTCGCTCACCCCAACGGAGGCTGGGCCAAGCTCATCTCAGGCGAAGGAATTGATGGCTTTGACCTCAAGTCCTTCGCAATCGAACATTTCAATTGCCTCTGCGGCTTCGGCACCTGGATCGCCTGCTAGTCATCATCTTAACGCATCAATCTCAGCTGCTGAAGGGGTATCTTCAGGTGCAATTGTCAACCTAAATTCCTTCAAATCTCTTTGGTGTATCTAAACAGTCTTGCGAAGACGGTAGTTGAGTCCCTGATGAATGGTCAAGGGACTTTGAATTCCTTTCGACCTCTTCTGGAAGCAGGCTTAAATGGAGTCAGGAGCATGGGCGAAACTCAATGGTTTGAACGCTGCTCAGAGATTATCCTTCGTTTGGAGGAGAAATTACAACACCTCGAGACCATGGGCCATAGTGACCTTCAGCCGCAAATCATGTCCACTTTGGCTAGTCTTCAGGTCGCTGAAGTGATACACCGGGAAACCCTAGAACGGGACTTAGCTGAAAAAGAACGTCAGATCGCAGAGCTTCGTGAGCGTAACATTAGGAAGCGAGAAGAACTAGAACGCTCAACTGCTTCCATGAATTCGCTTCGGGACAGACTAGTTGAAGCTGAAGCCGAAGTCCTGCGATTGAAAGCTAAACTCTCCCGCGAAGAAGGCGTTGTCAACATCCTTAGTACTCAGAATACAACTGGTACTTTAGAGTATCATGCACAAGCTCAAGCCCTGGAAGACGGCAGGAAGGAAGTGGCGGCCATCATCATACCAAGTGAGGATGAACTTCGAGCAAAGGCTGAAGCTATGGTGCGAGCTAACCACGAGGCGGAACTAGCTGAACTCAAGGCTCAACTCATCTCTTTTGATTTGATGCGTGAGTGAGTTTGGCTTCTATAATGTTCTTTTGACAAGAACAAAGTTTTTTTTTTTTTGTATCACTTTCTTTTAGTTCTTGAATAAAAAGTGATATTGGCTTCTCATTGTTTCTTGCATTTATCATGTTTTGATTTTAAGTAACAAATCACGAGAAATGCTGAGATGTATTCCTGACTTAGAATAGATCTCCACAATGGTTCTGATGCAGACTGCTGAGGAGTAATTTCTTCCCGCAATGGGGTTGAATGGTAGAATTCTTCCTGTGTTATGTTTTGCTTTAAACACTAAAAGAAGTCTATAAATGCTAGAGGTGTAGTTTTAAATTAGCAAGAGAGATATTGCGATCGGGGTGATTTTGAGGACTTATCGTTCTATTGACGAGAATCGATAAGTTGATTTTGTCAGAGGTGTAATTTTAACGTGACAGAAGAAATATTGCGATCAAGGCAATTTTGAGGACTTATCGTTCTATTGACGAGAATCGATAAGTTGATTTTGTCAGAGGTGTGATTTTAACGTGACATTTGTGGGGAAAGAATATTATAGCGTCTCACAGGGGAGAACTGCTATATGTTTTATCATCGGAGTGATGAGTTATAAGACTTGTGATTTGATCAAGATTTTGGGAGAGTTTATTACCCCACTGAAAACGAGTTATTTATTGCTCTGCTGAGAAGAGCCAATAAATCGACAATGAGTTGGAGACTTATCATTCTATTTTTTGAGAATTGATAAGTGGATTTTGGGGTGTAGTATTAACCCAATGAGAATTTGAATTCTGCTGAAGAGATACAGAGGTTTTGATTACCACTCTGTTAAGTAGGCTTACCAGTGCATATTCTTCATTTAAAAGAATTGCAACGCTGAGGTGACCCTCGCGTTTAATATTTGAAACGCGAGGCTCAGGCCTTGTGACGTTGGCTTGGGCTTTGCATTTGGGAAACTTGAACGCGGATGTGAGCTTCGCGTTTTGAGAGGTTCGAGCCTTCGTGACGTTAGCTAGAGCCTTGCACTTGTGGAATTTGAACGCGACTGTGAGCTTCGCGTTTTGGAGATGGTTGGGATTCACTTCCTAGAATCCCGTGCCCTCTTAACAGCTTGACGGCTGTTATAACTAGACCTGAATGGTCATGTCAGAAGTCACTTGACTTTCAAAACTTTCGGCTATTTCCAAGAACGAGAACTCTCGTTTGATTACGACGAGATCTCCGACGAGTTTCGTCTCTCCCGTTCGAAGGAGTTTCCTCCGATCGACTGCATCAATGGTGCCTCGGAGAAGGGACTCAAACTCCAAGAAAGTCGCTAAGGCGACTTCCGACATGCCATCGACTAAGAACGCCGGCGGTGTTCTTGCCCATGTGGGGACCTTGCCATCGACATCGCCGCCGCAGGGGCCTCCCTGTCGTGGTGAGTGCTGACTGAAATAACTTGCCTTGGCAAGTTCTCTGAAAACCCTAGATGGGTTCTTGATAACGAGGAAGATGACTCGTTTTAACTCAATGGAAACGCGGGGTTGGGATCCCATGTGGGTCTCGACCCTCGCGTTCAAGTTTTTCAACACGAGGATTTTGATAACTGACTTGGACTTGGAGACCCCTGTGGGTCATGACCAGTTTCCCAATGCTCTACTCTCAGGATTTTGATAACTGACTTGGACTTGGAGACCCCTGTGGGTCATGACCAGTTTCCCAAACCAGCATTCATATTTGGAGATCGCATACCAGTCGATGACCATCTCACATATGTGGAAGATTCGAAGCTGCTGTGGAGAGCTGATAATCGCTTCTTATTCCTCCCGAACATGAAGAGGATGTACCCTCTCTCCTATTTTTTGAATGTGAGCTGCCGTCGGGGTTTGACCTTCGACATAGTAAAGGAGAAGGAGAACGTGTCGCTTGGATTTGGTCGACGGGCTCGTACACAAATCGGGGAACAACTCAAGGGGTTAAAACCTGGTTTGTTTGAGAAGAAAGAGCTGGTTCCGGAGGCGCCACGTCCAGCGAACATTTTTATCCGCCAATTCCTTGCAACTCAGGGTGAATTCTCCACCCAGACGTTTAGGTCCCCTGGATGGGTCTATTCTGGCGAAGGAGGTTGGTGGACCCGCATGGTCGACTTTGTTCTTGAGGAGTTTAAGGACTCTCTCGCTCAATCGGGCCTTACAGTCCCTGTGTTAGCTACACGATGGGGAGTCATGCAGAATCTTCACAATTTCTTCCCTATGTTGGAGAAATATAATCCTGACAGCTGCACATTCTTCACACCTGCAGGAGAGTTAGGTTTTGCTCTCCTTGAGATGCAGGCAGTGTCGGGGGTGCCACTTGGAAAAACGCCCTACGAGGAGTTTATTCCCACCACTGAGGAGCTTTCCTTACTGAAGGTGGCGCACCCGGAAATTTATGCTACCTTCTGGGAATTGATGTGCCACTTCCACATATGTGCCTAAGTCTTTGGGATGCGTGGAGGGGGCATTATGCATACCACATGGGCAGACTACCTCTTTCAAAACTTAAACCGGAAAGATGTAGCCGTATCCCATGTCGCAGTTGTTTCTCTTAAGGACGCCAAGACTCGGATTAAAGCTCCTGATACTACTTATAAGACAGAGCATGCCGAGGATGATTTTGAAGCTGATGTCAAATTTGAAAGTTTCCACTACCAAGCCACAGTTCCTATCTCTGACACGGCTCTACTTGCAGGCTTCTTCATGATTTGGTTGAAGCGGTGCGTGGTACCGTCAAGACTAATAGAATCAATATTGGCTGAGGTTGTGTACCCAGCTGTTTTGCTAGCGCATGGGAGATCTGTAAGTCTCCTTACTGCTATGGTTGGCTGTATCCAGAACGGCTTGAGGGTATTGACTTCAGAGCTTCTCAGTGCTTCGGGAGTCAAAGCTAATAGGAAGAAAGCTGGGAAGGCTCCTCAACCACGTGTACCAATGCCATATACATATTTAGTGGCCTGGTTCGTATTGCATTGCCCTTCCTTGATGACGGGAGTGCATGAAGGGGATGATGCTTATACTCCCTTCGTACAAAGATTGGAGTCGGCCACGTGGACTAGTTCTTATATAGTCAGGGCTCGACAGCTTCTATCCCGGGAAGATAATTACCGGGTTTTCTACTGCGTTCCTAATTTCGACGGAGCTGACGTGGAGGACACCCGCTTCATGGACTTGCTGGCCGATGGCTCACCTTCTTTGGAAGAGGGCGCATTTAGCTGGCTTCAGGTTGGGCTACCTGGTCTATCGCTCGCGGGAGAAGTGCGTAATCGAGCCTTACATGCCTTCTCGGTTCGCCAGACAGTTTGGATATGACCAACTCTATGTTGGCAATCCTAACCTGGCGTTAGCTCAGATTGGGAATTTATACGAAGGAGCTCGCACATGGTACTTTTTCTCCGCCGGGGGAACCCATGCGTAATTCACTTTACCCCATTCACCACCCGGCTACTCTACTGTTACGGATTTCCGCCAGTGGTTTGTTGAAGCTTCTCGGATTCTGGAATATGACGTTTATACTTCATGTATAAATGAGATTCGGGAATTGTACCGTTCACGGAGTGGTTCTGCGAGTACTCGTCTGCCAGGGATGGAAGAGTACCTATCTTGTGAACAGGAAGCGATCGGAGCCGTTGAAGCTCCTAAGGACTTGTCTACCGTAGAACCTTCTGAAGAAGAGGTTCCTACGGGAATTGAAGAGGGAAAGCCAATTGATGATTCTCCTGAAGAAAAGACCACTGAGGAGATCCCTGCAGAAGAGCCCGTTCCTACACCTCGTTCTTTAAGATCGGGTAAGGAAGCTCTTTCTGCTGCTGAGCAAGGTGAGTATGACAGGAGAATCCGTAAGCGGATACCTGTCATGGCCAAGAATTCCAAGAGGGCCAAAATAATGGGGGATGCGATGAAGTCTGCGCTCGTTGAGCGTTCTACTGACGGAGAGGACGAAATGCCTCAATCGATCCCCTCAGTTCCTGAAGACGATGGGGCTGAAGAGGGTCCTTCTTCTGAAGTTGCTCCAACACCTGTTCAGGATGATCATACGGATCCAATCTATCCAACTCTTCCTCCTCCACGCTCAGGAGCTCTGAAGAAATCAATTGATGAACTGGAACGTTGGATGCAAACAATTATTGGTATGATCAGTGTTGAGGGGGCTTCTCTTGAAGACTGTAAATCCATCTTGAGCCAATGTTTGGACGACATCAAGGCCAAAGGGGATGCATCCTGGACTGAGCACTGCCAGGGTGGGATCACTCTTTTGATGGCAGAATTGACAGCTTTCAGGGAGTTACAGCGCGCCAATTTAGATTCTGAAGTGGAGCCGGCTCTTTCCTTGGCGATAATCTCGAGAGCGCATCACCCAGGGAATCTTCGCAAGGAACTATCTGATAAAATAGCCCGTATATCAACTTTAAGGAAGCGACACTCTAAAGCATATGCTAAAATCAAACGTGTTGCTTCTGATATCCGTGATATTGAAGAGACTATCGCTCGATTAGAGGCCGAGTTGGACCAGAAGAAAGCTCAATTGGCCCACTATGAGGATGTCAGAAAAGAGCTTGAGCATAAAAGTGGCCAAATTTATACGAAATTTTGCCGTACACTCCACGCAGCTGAGCAGACTCGTAAAGACATTGTTGCTACTCTTCCTATTGAAGCAGAACTCAGAAAGGAGATCGAGGAACAAGTTCGAGCGGCTCACCGGGAGAAACTCTCTGCCTTCAAGTCTAGGCTAAAAACCCTCAAGTTAATGAAGCCTGATGTTTAGCTCTTGACCTGTTCTTGATTAAGGAATTTTGTATTGTTTTCATTTTGTGTTTAGATTAACAACATTGAATGAAAACGATATCACTTTTGCTTTTTATCGTCTTTTTTTTTGCTGCAATCTGGTTCAAGACAATAAAAAATAATGCAAATACTATCGAAATTCCCTTTGTTATTTATTTAGAATAATTCCATTAAATTACAATCGTCAGAGGTGTAGTGTTAACATGACGAAATACATGATAGAATTACACTATGAATGGGCAACCCCCAGCCTGATTTGGTTGGGGTTTAGGGGGCTACATGATTTACGGGAAGTATCTCTTAAGAAACTTCCCATTAATTGGCATCATGAGCCTGTCTCCTTCTTGATTGATGAGGCGATACGCTCCATTCGAATAGACTGATTCTATTACGAAGGGCCCTTCCCATTTAGGATTGAATTTCCCTTTGGTCTTGTGTGTCATTACCATGGGTCGCCTGTTGGCTAACACTAAATCGCCTTTCTTGAAAATTCGTTCCTTAACCTTTTTGTTGTAGGCTTTGGAAATACGGGCTTGATACAACTCGATCTGTTGTTGAGCTTGAAGTCGCTTGTCGTCTAAGGCTTCAAGTTCTTGCAGACGTCGTTGATGCTTTTCTTCTTCTATTAGTCCAGTTGTGATAGCGACTCTCAGAGAAGGAATCTGGATTTCCAATGGCAATACAGCCTCGCAGCCATATACCAAAGAAAAAGATGTGGCTCTTGTAGAGGTCCTCACCGTAGTGCGGTAAGCCCAAAGACATTCACCCAGTCTTTCATCCCAATCGCGCCGGCTTTTAGAAACAAACTTTTTGAGAAGCTTCACTATGGTTTTGTTAAAGGCTTCTGCAAGACCATTTGCTGGTGGATAATATGCCGTGGATGCAACACTTTGGATTCTAAATTTGTCACAGAATCTCTGAAACCCAAGGCTGACGAATTGTGTCCCATTGTCATGAACTATTCGCCTCGGGACTCCAAAACGGTAGACAATGTGATGCTTGATGAACTTGATTACATTTGAAGTCTTGACTTCTTTCAACGGGATTGCCTCCGCCCATTTGGAGAAATAGTCGGTTACGGCTAGAATGAACCGGTGTCCCTTGGATGTCGGAGGGGAAATTGGTCCCACGATATCCATACCCCACATTTCAAATGGCCAGGACACCGACGTGGGGTGTAAGTTTCCCGATGCTTGGTGGATGAAGTCCCCATGAATTTGGCACGCATGAAAACGTTTAGCGTAGTCAACCGCGTCTGAAAACATCTTCGGCCAATAATAGCCGATGCGTCGGAGGCGATCTCCTAATTTAGCTCCGGGCTGATGAGCTCCGCACATTCCACCATGAGCTTCCTTGAGGGCCTCTTTTGCTTCCTTCCGGGAGAGACATCGAAGCAAAACTCCATCATGCGATTTACGATACAGGACTTGAGAGACTGCATCGTAATAGAATGAGGCCGCTTCCTTAGGATCTTCTGGTAGAATTCCATACACGGCATAGTCGATGTACGGGAATCGCCAATCCCTGGATTCAAACTCCATAGAAGTTGTACAGACTTCTCCTGACGGTATCTCGTCTGAGTTTTCTTCTGTAGGAATTTTAGAAAAATATAGTTTCCGTCCCGCGACTGGAATCGTTGTTTCAGTCTTTGGTGGCAACGCTAATGAGGTTGCCAAGGAGGCTAGAGCATCTGCGTACGCATTGTGAGCTCGCGGTACATATTCGATAAAGAAACCATCGAATTTTTGAGCTTGCTTTAACACTGCGAAGTAGTATGGGATTAGATCCTCATGACGTACTTCGTATTCTCCTAGAACTTGATTAACGATGAGCTGAGAGTCACCGTAAGCTTCAAGGTGCTGAATATTAAGTTCTTCAGCAAATTGCATTCCTAATAGTAGAGCATTATACTCGGCTACATTGTTGGTGCAAGGTTCGATTAACGAGAATCCCCTTGGGATTACGTGGCCGTTCGGAGAGATTAATACTACTCCTACTCCTGCGGTGATTGCTCCATGAGGATTTGCTCTGGATGCACCGTCGAAGAATAACTTCCACACTTGCGTAGCTTCTCGGGTAGCGCAAGCTTCAGCAACCTCGTCAGGTAATTCCTCATACAACTTAGATGTTCCCGATACTGGATGATCGGCTAAGAAGTCGGCCAATGCTTGACCCTTGACCGCCTTTTGGGGCATGAACTGCATGTCGTACTGCGACAAGAGAATGGCCCATTTGGCGAGTCGGCAATTTAGAGATGATCTGGATGCACCGTCGAAGAATAACTTCCACACTTGCGTAGCTTCTTGGGTAGCGTAAGCTTCAGCAACCTCATCAGGTAATTCCTCATACAATTTAGACGTTCCCGATACTGGATGATCGGCTAAGAAGTCTGCCAGTGCTTGACCCTTGACCGCCTTTTGGGGCATGAACTGCATGTCGTACTGTGACAAGAGAATGGCCCATTTTGCAAGCCGGCAATTCAGAGATGATGGTTTCGTCATCAGTACTCTCAAAGGATTTACTTTGGAAATGACGTGAATTGTCTGTCCAACTAGGTAATGTCGCATCTTTTGAATTGCGAATACCAAAGCGAGACATTCTTTTTCGACCGGATTGTACCGATGTTCGGCTCCCATCATAGTCCGGCTCAGGTAATAGATGGCTTGTTCTTGACCCTGATCGTTGTTCTGGGCCAACAAAGCTCCAAGGGAATGATCCATGGCTCTCACATATAACAGGAATGGTTTTCCTGATATCGGGGCCACGAGAACTGGCGGTTGAGTAAGATATTTCTTAATCTCATCGAATGCTCTTTGGCACTCTCCATCCCAAACAAAGGATACTCCTTTCTTCATGAGTTTAGAGAAAGGTTGGCAACGCCCTGAAAGATTTGAGATGAATCTTCGAATGTAGGCCAGTCTGCCCTGCAAACCTCTGAGCTCTTTGAGATTCTTCGGAGGTGGCATGTCTTGGATGGCACGCACTTTTTCTGGGTCAAGAGAGATTCCTTTGGATGTAACAATAAATCCCAGGAATTTTCCACTTGAAACTCCGAGAAATGATTTTGTCGGATTCATCTTCAGCTGATGTGCTCGCATGATTTCGAACATGGTCTTCAGATCTGCAAGATGATCGTCTCTGCATTGGCTCTTTACCGCTATGTCGTCAACGTAGCACTCGATTTTTTTTCGGATGTGTTCGTGAAAGATCGTGTTCATTGCACGCTGATAAGTTGCACCTGCATTCTTCAGGCCGAAGGGCATCACTGTGTAGCAATATACCCCCAGTGGTGTTCTAAAGGCAGTGTGCTTCTCGTCGTCCGGGTGCATCTTGATCTGATTGTACCCAGAGAATCCGTCCATGAAAGACATCCGTTCATACCCGCAGGTGTTGTCGATCATAACATCCGTGATAGGAAGTGGGAATTCGTCCTTTGGACAGGCGGCATTAAGATCGCGGAAATCGATGCATATCCGGACTTTACCATTCTTCTTAGGAACTGGAACAATGTTGGCTACCCAATCTGGGTGTTGTTCTTCCCTCACAAAACCTGAGTCTATAAGCTTTTTAACTTCTGACTCGATTGATTCCATGATCTCTGGACGAAACCTACGTTGTTGTTGTTTAACGGGTTTTGCGTCCGGATCAATGTTGAGACGGTGCACGGCAACCTTCGGGTCAAGGCCAGGCATATCTTCATAGTTCCAAGCGAAGACATCTATATATTCTCGGATGAGCGATATAAGGTCTTCCTTCTCGGTGGATGATAGGTCTTCGGCTATAAAGATGGGCTTGGGGTCGGACTCATCTCCCATGTTGACTTGGATCACTTTATCTTCAGTGGGTGGTTCACGTTGTTCGAAACGCATATCCCATAGGATATTGAGACGCTTGATCCAAGGATCATCAGTCGATTCCAATAATTGCTTGTCACCCCCTGCGTCTTCGTCTGGATGACTTGTTGAAACCATGTTCACAGTCAAGTTTTTAAAGAAGGGTCCAACGCTGACGTCGGACTCGTATGACGATATTCCGGATGATTGGTCATGACGTAAGTAATTACTGATTTCGTTTTCCGAGGCGGGGGGAGGGGTGACGTAACCCACGCCCCTTCCGGTTTTTTGATAATAATCCGGAGGTTTTCCTTCAGGAGTGAGAGACATCCGGATCGGTGTTCGTCTTCCCTTCCCGAAGTTCAGGCCCTGTTTCTCATTAAAATTATACCCCATTCGTTTCATTAAGTATTTAGAATTGGGTTCATGGTAATGGAATTGGGGAACTCCGTCGTCTTCCTCCGAACTTGCTCGTTTGAGTTGTTCGGGTTTGACTTTACCAAAACAGATCGGCTTCTGCCCTCTCCTTTTGGATGGGACTTTGAAGAAAGCCTTCTGTGCGTCCTCCACTTCTTCATCCGAAGCGAAAGATGACTGGATTGGTAAGGTGAGTGACGCCTCGGTGCACAGTACGTGCCATGGGTTGGTACCTGCACTAGAATCATTCTCTATTTGTTTATTGTTAAGAGAGACATCAGACAAGTACGCTAAAATGAAATCTTCATTAATGCACCACTCGCCCCCACTCGGTACATCATTATTACTCTCACCCTGACCCATTACATCAAAGTTTAACTCCTAAGGACAATCTTCATCGGGATCTGGTTCGATGTCAGCTTCATTACCGCTGTCTACATCTTCTTTCTCTTGGGATTCCAAGTAAAAGACAGAGCCGGTATGAAAGTTTTCCACCCCTCGGAAGGGGTATTTTTCTGCAATCAAGGTTCTGACTTCGCCCTCGTCATTGGCGTACTTCATAACCTGATGCAAAGTAGATGGGACAATGCGGTTTGCATGTATCCATGGTCGTCCCAGCAAAAGATTGTAGGACGTGTCCGCATCTATGATGTAGCATGCTACTTCAGACTTAAGATCTCCGATCTGACATCTGAGTTTGATCTTTCCCAGGGGTCGGGTGCTGTTTGCATTGAACCCGAAGATAGTAGTCTAGGTGGTGTGCAATCGGTGCATAAGAATCCCTAAGACCTGCATGACCCTGTAAGGCATGATGCTGAGCGCTGATCCTGGGTCAACTTGAACACGACTGATTTCAGAGGACCCAATATACCCTGTGTAGTATAGTGGTCGGTCATGTTCATGTTTGACCTGCATGTCTTCTTGCGTGATGATATGCAGGGTAGACTTCTCGCCGCTTGCAGGCATTGCAGACAAGTTTGATCATCTGAAGCTTCAGGAACTGGAGTGACTTGGGTGATGAAGCTCTCTGTATTCTTTAAAGCTTCGATCAGAGCTTCCTTGGTGGTTTTGGATAACTTCAAGAGCTCATACAAGGTAATCCTGGCTGGTATGTTGGCCAACTGTGCCATAACATTGAACTGGAAAGGAGCACTTGATTCTCCGGTTTCCTGGTGGAGATTCCTGTGGAATCGGAGCTCCTTCTGTTTTCCTTTGTCCACTGGCTTTTTCGGCACAGAACCCCCAGTGTCTTGGGGCTGTTCTTCGACCTCTGGAGCATTCTGGCCATAATCCCTCAGGTAAGCTTTCCCTGATCGAGTGCCAGGATTGCCTTCTGGGTATGCTGCTAGAACAATCCTCTCTTCTTCTGAATCAGTAAGAGGTTTGAGGTGGTCATCATTTTCAGTAATGGAGGGGCTAATCATGTTGGAAGACTTAGCCTTGCCTCCCTTCTTTTTGGACAAGGTGTTCGTCCATTGTTGATCTCCTAGCAGATCAGGGTGGACCCACATGATTTTCCCTTTTGGGGTAGTGAGGGGCACCAACCCCCTGTCCTTCTGACTATGCACGTCAACATTTTTCAGGTGCATTTCTCCCTTGCGAATGGGGACGACGCCGTTCGTAGTTACCACCGGGGGGAAGTCACCGAATTGGACTGCTATCATATTGGTAGATACGGTCTTCTGCTCCGGCTTCAAGGTGAGCACATTAGCATTTACCAAATTCTGCAAGATGTCTTTGAAGACATAGCACTTTTTGGTAGGATGTCCAAGGAATCTGTGATAACGACAATAGTTGGGGTCATCCACTTTCCCTGCTTCATCCGGCTTCCTGATCTCAGGTAGTTGCAGTTTGTTGTTCTTTCGAAGCAACTGGAATAATGTATCCACATGCTCCTCTTTGAACGAATACTGTTTGGGCGCTCTTTGTTGATTTGGCGCCAGGAGCGATATTCTGCCACCCCCATTTGAGCAAGGAGCTGGGTCTGCAGGTTGTGCCTGCAAGTTTCAACCAGAGTTGATTGTGTCATACCTGAGGGGCATCGTAATGCCATGCTACGGAATCTTTCCACATAGGCCTTGATAGACTCTCCTTTCCTTTGCTTAGTGGCAAGAAGAGTTGGGACTGAGACCTCTGTATCGTCCTCAAAGAACCTGGCCAAGAATAGCCTTTCCAGGTCTACCCATTTCTGGATAGATCCAGCAGGCAATTTCATGAACCATTCGAAAGCGACACCTTTAAGGGTACCGATGAATAGCCTGGTCAGGATGGTGTCATTTGCTACCACATCCCCAGTTTAGGACTTGAAGTAGTAAATGTGCTGATTCGGCGATCCTGTACCATCGAACGGTTGCAAGGTAGGAGCCTTAAACTTCGGTGGGTAGGGAGCTGTATCCCACTCAGCAGGGTAAGGCCGCACTACCCCTTCTTCGCGGAGTTCGCTTCTGTTGGCGATTGCGTTAAGGCGAGCCTCCAGTTCATCCACCTTGGTAGATTGAGGGTGCAGTTCTTTCTCCATCTCCTTTTCACCTTCAGAAAGGGGATCCCAGGTTGTGAGTCTCACGATCTGAATGTTTCTGCACTTTTTGTTTTCCCTTCGAAGTAGTTCTCCGGGAAGACTCAGGTTTGTGGCCTTTTTCAGCAAGAAGCTGAGCCAACATATCCTTTAACTGGAGAAGTGTCTGCTGCTGTGCCTGGAGCATGACATGATGTTCGTCCACTCTTTTGGCTATGTCTTCATGGTTCCCTGTCGTGTAAGCGGAGACCTCCCGTGCTTCGACAGAGCTTGAAGATTGAGATTCGGCTATTGCCGAATGTTCATCACTTGTTGCAATGCCCTTGGCTAACTTTTGATAGTTAACCGGACGAATCGCTCATGTCCGAGTCCGAGTATTCTGATATACTCCTTCGAACTGGTCACAAATTTCTCGGACAGTTGGCGGATGACTCTCTTGCGACTCATTGGAGTCAGTATGTGAAGCTTTCCCTCGGCCGATCATATTGATAGTGACCTGAGGGTATTCCGCTTCAGTTGTCTTCTTTCTGTAGCGGCGTTGTCGTTTGGCAGGCCTAACAACGTTCGTCAATCTGTCGAATACGGACTGCCGAGGTGCGGATGCACAACAAGGGCATTCTGACAGAACCGCCGAGATAAGCCTCTCACACTGACATGAGTGAGCTGCTTGTGCTGTTGATTTTCCTCTCGACAATAATTCCCGCAGATCAGGAACTTGGGAGGAAACTTTCCCCGGGCTTGGAGGTGGAGATGGAACCCCCTGCCCTTGGGTAGGTGAGATTGGTTCTTGTCGAACGTGGATTTTGAAGCCACGCTGACTTTTTTGAACCTGACGGACCTCTTGAAGATCGCGTTCTTGAGAAGTAACGCGAGGGTCGCGTTGGGATTTGAAAACACTAGGCCGAGGCCTGCGTTTAAATGATGAACCTGAACTCTGAGAGCCAAGTTTTGGTTGAACGCGCCCCTGAGGGTCGCGTTTGGTTAGTGAAACAGACTCTTGAGAGTCATGTTTCGTTTGAACGCGCACCTGAGGGTCGCGTTTAATTTGTGAAACAGACTCCTGAGAGTCATGCTTCGTTTGAACGCGCACATGAGAGTCGCGTTTATTTTGTGAAACAGACTCGTGAGAGTCATGTTTTATTGGAACGCACCCCTGAGGGTCGCGTTTGGTTTTGGTCACTCCCTGCTGAGGGCTGCGTTTTGACTGTACAACGCGCCACTCAGGGTCGCGATTGAGCTGTATCAGCCGAGGCTCATAGTTGGGCTCGTTGCCACGCAGTGAGCGTTCTTCTTTGGGAACACTAGGCTCGGTTGGATTTTCCGAAACGCGATCTTCGCGTTGGGCCAACAATCGGCTTTCTCGTAAGTGTGCTCGTCGTATGGATCTTCTCCGTCGGCGAGCGGCGTTCTTTTTGGCTTGTTTCAAAGCCTTAGCAGCAACGTCGTTGACGTTTACAAGACTCGTCTCCTCCAGAGGCCGTTTGTGGCCCGAAGCATGTCTTGCTGACGCGGATGTGGGATTTTCCGCCAACAAGGCCAGTTTGAGTTCCTGACCGAAGGAGAGGGCTTTCTTCGGCACGTCAACAACAGAATTAACCTTGTTGAAGGTCTTGCGGGTATCTTGCTTAGCCTTGGGGCTAAGTGATCCAGAGGATAATGCTTCCCCGTATTTTGCTTGATCAAACTGGGAAAATTGCAAAGAAGAGAATAAAGAAAATTTGACTTTGATTCCTTTGATCTCGATTACAACTTGATTACAAAAGAGAGGAAAACGAAATTGGTTTTCCCCTTTGTTTAAAACTGGGTTCTTCTCGGTAGCGATGGAATGCCTCCTTCAATTGCTCGCGTTGAATTTGCTCTCCATTGACGATCCGACTGTCTCTCTCTCGTGGGAACAATAAACTTCTGTGGAAAGTTTGGTGTTTAACTCTGAATGAGTTTTTTAAGAACTCTGAACGAGTTTGAACTCTGTGAGTAGAGTTGTTGGAACCGAAAATTCGGTTAATGATCAAGCTGTCATTCTGTTGCTGACGAATCCCCTCAGATTTGATCTTCTGAGATTGATTCAAAAATCCTATCTTTAAGGATTTCGCTGCTGCCAAATCTCCAAACCCGAGTGGTTTTGATCCTTGCTAAATCTTCTGTTTTCCAAGAACCAGCCGCCAGCCTTTTGATAATTGGAAAATCTCCAACCTGTGCGGTTTAGATTCTCCGAAATCCAACCAACTGACCCCTATATCCGCTCCTACGTGGGCGAACATCCCTCAGAACGTGGGATAAACGGTTTTGGAACCGTTCGACCCATGTTTGAACGAGTCAAACGCCCATTCTGCCGTTCAGAACCCAGCTTCATGTCTTAGGATTGAGACCTGAGGTTGGGTGTTAGCTGAACACCATTGAACGCGAGGGTCACTCGCGTTTAGCTTGTTGCCTGCTTGGAAACGCGGGGGTCAGTGTTGGTTGAACCCCTATGAACGCGAGGGTCGCTCACGTTTGGCTTGTGCCTTGGAGACGCGGGGGTCGCCTGCCTTCCCATATTTGTAACGCGGGGATGACATCCGTGTTTCAGAAGGAGCTTTTTGACTTGTAGCTTCTTCTGTGAAGCGTTGCGAGGACCGTTGTTCAGTAATCCTGGCTTTAGCTGTTGTGGAGTGTGAAAGTCGTCAGATTGTAACTTTCACTGTAGATTGTGAAGACTGCTGAATAGAGTTTTCATCCGTTGTCGGAAGTGTCGTTGAATTGTAACTCCTCTCGATCTATGTGAAAAGCCCTCCATTCGCAACATTCGTTCACCGACCCGATAACTATTTGATTGTAGCTTTCGTTGTAGGAGCTAGACGGGAATCAACATCCATAGTGTCTTAAAGATGAATATTTGCCCACAGCTCTCTACCAAACAACTATCTGATTGTATGTTTCGATTATCGGCGCGAAAGCTATTTGATTGTAGCTTTCGTTGTGAGAGCTTGACGGGAATCAACATCCATAGTGTCTTGAAGACGAATATTTGCCCACAGCTCTCTACCAAGCAACTCACCAACTAAGTCCAGCCTTTTTATTTCTGAAATCATCCCACTACTCATCAGCATCTCTAATAGTTGTTAATATAATATTAGTGCTGTTGTCGCAGCCATCAAGATCAATCATCTCAGAAGTGAGGTCGTGTTTGTGGCAATTGTGGAGTTGCGGATGCAGTGATTGGGAAGTCGTCTGATTGTGACCTCCATTGTCGAAGCTTGTTTGGATAAGCTATCTATTGTGATTTATAGACAGCCTACAATATTATTAACATACATTTAATAGTTATTAAATTTTTTTTATTATACTATTAAACAATTATTTAGGAGTATAATTATTAAATAATAATGTAATCATTTTATACTATTAAACAATTATTTAGGAGTATAATTATTAAATAATAATGTAATCATTAGTTTAAGTAACACTATTGATATAATTAAACCATTTAAATTATTAAATATTTATGTCATGTACATATTTTATTACAATATCTATTAAATAATGGAAATAATTTTTAATATTATATGACATTATGCTGTAAAGAATATTACATTGTTTAATAATTAATATCATCTTAGTAATAAAAATCGGATGATATAAATTAAAAATACTATTATTTAGAAATAATAATTTATATAAAAATATTGGATCATTGAAATATATGAGACATTTACTTTCCAACACAAAGTGCATGACTCATAAATTGCAAAGATCCAATATTTTATTGCTATGTTCATAATGTCCAATTTTTATGTCTAAGACGATATTATAATATCGTAAAGGGTAATAATCGTTATAATATAAAAAATCCTATTTATAATATTATTAATAATTATAATTATGTACAATATTTTATTAAATAAATAATTTTAC
>NC_033803.1:30564766-30577314 GCF_001876935.1 Asparagus officinalis | reverse complement strand
ATTACTAAGATGATATTAATTATCGAACAAGGTAATATTCTTTACAACATAAATAAATAACCCATATTTATACTATTATTAATAGTTATAATTATGTGCAATAATTTATTAAATGAATGGCTTTTACTATTTTATATAATTAATAATTATTTATAATAAATTATCATATATTCATGAATTTTGTTATCATTATAAGTTATTAATATATTCTAGTGAATAACCAAATAATTTGAAAAAAATGAAAAGGTGCATAGTTAATGAGAGGTTATGGATCATTAGTTTTATAATTAATGGTATAATTTTGAGTTATAAAAAATTGAGGGGGTAAAAAAGGAAATCAAAAGTTTTGACATGGGTATTCTCTTTTATAAGTAGTATAGATATAGATATAGATATAGATTAGATTAGATTGTGTATTAGCGCCTGTAGTGAATGATGATAAAGGTTTGATTGTCAACTGTAGTGAATGACGATAATGGTATGCTCGTTAGTCTCGCAAATGTACTTGTTGGTGGATATCTTTCATCTACTACTATTATTTAAGAGAAGCTAGGCTTTTGTTCCTGACAGCTGCATTTTCAAAAATCCAATACTAGCCCTAAAATTTATATCAAACTTGGAAATTGGTTTGAGATCAAATTGGGTAAAATCCAATAAAAATTCTATTAAACTCCCTTAACAGATCCAACCTACCCAAGGTCAAATATTGCACCTAACAAAAACTAATTCCAAACCACATTCCAAATTAACAGAAATTTCAAACCAATCTATTCTTCTCCACTACATCCTCCCCCTACAAAACCTTTTTTTCTTGATCAATCCATCATCCTCTCTGGTATATTAATGTTTCTGTTGAATTTTATTATTTTAATAGATTAGTGGGAAAAAGATTTTTCAAGTGGAGATGACATTTTAAGAGTGTATAGTTTTCTATTTTCCCGAGAGAGGTAATGCACAAATTAATACCTACTTATATTAGCCTCAATCATTAAGATATTAACATTCTTTTTATTATGCACAAGAATTTATCATTAGAGTCTTAACAATACTATTTTTACGTGCAATTATGTACTATATCATGGACGAATCGCTTGCAGCGGAAGACTAGTAAACTAATTAAATCAATTTGCTCTTATTACCTGTGGTGTGGGTTTGTAAATTTTACCTAGCTTTTTATATATTTGAGTAGGATATCTTGCCCTACATTTTCCTTCAAAAAGAGAAAATCACGAGAGTTATCTATGTCATTATTATGAATTTCTTAAGTGATGGCAAATGTCTTCCTTTAAGCTTACAAAGAAAAAGAACACGGAGGATAAGGAAAAAAAATATCTATCTATACCAGATACTAAAGCAAAATAACATATGCTAAACAATTGACTGTTGAACTTCTTTGTATTAATTAATTGATTATTTTTCCTCAACCTATTATCTTCTCTCTCCTTCATTGTTAAAATTATTTTAGTAATAATAATTTATTATTTTAGCAGTTATTTTATTTGTGCTCAATGAATAATTTCAATTCACCATGAACAATAAGCTACATCCATGTATGCACAATCATTTATGAGCTTGACAAATGTTATGAGAAGGTAAGTGCATGTATTAGACTTCAGTTCTCTTTCTGTCCTTCTGCCGTCTGGTTATGCTTTGTCCTGGTCAAAAGGACGCTTCAGAATGGAACGATGGAAATGATAGCCTAATCGTGTGAGTTGGTATCTTCACAACTCAGATTTTCTCTTTGTTAATTCTCACAAAGCAGATTTGTTCTTTGTTATCTATGGAGGTGTTGAGAGTAAATATCATAAGCTAATTTGGACTTCCATTATTCTTTCTTCCACTGCCTATTAACTAAAAGAAGTAGCTCATGTTATTTTTCTGAGGGAGGTATTGAAATCGATGATCATTTGTTATTCTATTGCACTTTCTATTGGAGTTGTAACTTAAAACTTGAGTTTGGAGTGGGAAATTTTAGTCCCACGTTGGATAGGAGATGGGAAGGAAGGGTGTTTATAAGCCTTTCTTTTCTCTCTTATGCTTAGAAATAAATAAAGATTATGCTCCACAACACACGCGCGCGCCGCCCGGGGCGGGCTGAGGCTCGGTTTCGGTTCGGGTCGGGTGGTGCGCGGCCCACGACCTGCGAATACGAATGCAGCCCCGAATCAGGTTCTTAATCTGCTATATTTTTATTTTTTGTTTTTTTGCAAATTAGAATAATTAAAACTTGATAAACATTTTTTTAAACGTGCTAAACGGCTAGCATAATTAGTAGGCATAAATTAAAGATTAAAACGGCTACCATTAAAACGTGATAATTGCCGCGGGTTTATGGACGGAAGCTAGTATATTGAATAAGATGTGCTTGGCGGATCTGTGCTTGGCGGATCTGAAAGACGTAAAAAGTGGATCTAAAACGATGACTATATCCCTATAAGAAGGACCTACAGCAAGAGTTCAGTCACAGAGCAAAACACAACCTTTTCTCTCTTCTTCTCTGTTCTTCTACTTCATTTTCTTGCTGTTACGTTTTGTTAGTTCCCTGAAAGTCGAGAAGAATTCGCAAAGCCTTCTTAAAACTCATGCCGATGAGAAGGAGGTCGTCTGACTGAGGGTCGTTGTATCTCCGAGAACTATTGCCCCGTAGCCCTGTACGAGAGGGAGCAATTATATTCTTGGGACAGTGCATTGCACGCCTTGATCATTAGCCGTATTTCTAACCTTTACTTATTTTCATTTGAATTATTTCTTATATATGTGTTATTATAGTAACCCACCATTATCTGATAATTATTTACTGTTCAAACTAATTTTTATTTTTTGGTCTAAACACCTAATATTTCCAAAAAACCAACAATCTAATTGAGCTGTTTAGAAAAATATCATGTTTAGCATTCTGTTTTGTATTATGTTTCTTATATTAATGCAGTTTACATCTTATAAAACCAACATGCTACACTTGATTCTGTTGTTTGAATGTTTAAATCATGTATGTTGCATTATAATAACAAAATTATTCATTCATTATCATATTATGGCTACACGTGAAATTATGTCGGCTAAACCAGAGAAGTTTGATGGGAACAATTTCTGTCGTTGGCAAAACCAAATGAGATTTTGGTTAACAACTCTAAATCTAATAATTGTCATAGAACCCGACAACACATCTTCATCTAGACCAATTAGTAGGCAATCTTCCTCATCTTCCTCCATGGGTTCCATTCATATCCCGAGAACACCTCAAGAAATAGAGTATCATTATCTACAAAGAATCTTAGGATCCTTATCTGATAGGTTATATGATATATATTATACTATCACTAATGCTAAAGGTTTGTGGGAAACACTAGAGAAAAAGTATGGTTTAGATGATACGGGAATTAAAAAATTTAAAGACTCGGACTTTAACAAATTCAAAATGGTAGATACTAAACCAATCAATGAGAAAATTCATGAATTCGAACATATAGTCCTCTAACTAAAAATGAATAAATTTGTCTTAGATGAAACGTTTCAGATAGCATGCCTTATAGACAAACTTCTCGAGTCCTTGTTAGATTTTGCCAAAAACCTTAACCATACCCAAGGAGATCTTACCCTTGAACAAGTGTTGAATGCCATTAGAATCTAAGAGCAACATAGACTCAGGGAGAATAATGTGACAAAATCCGAACCCAACGAACCCAAAGTAAACAATGTTGAATCCAAACCCTTTCCCCAACACAAAAAACGTCCCTTCCACTAAAATCAAAATAAAATATTTAAGAAGAAATCCTTTCATCAAAATAAGAACCCTGTCCACTTTCAAAAGGAGAAAGGAGCTGAACGTCGAGCATGTTTCGTTTGTGGACAAACCAACTATCTTGCTAAGGACTGATTCTACAAGAAAACAAAACCACCCAAATCTAAGAAGGGAGAACCTCCACCTAATAAGTCACAAGTGAACATGGTGACTTCCAGTTCAGCTGAGACTACTTTTAGGTCTGTTCTCTTCACCCCTGAAGTAAACATGATCTTTCATGCAAATGATTAGTGGATTAACACTGGAGACAATATTTACGTTTGCTCTAATCAATCTCTGTTTTTCACTTATCAGGTCTCAAGTAAAGGAACTATAATAATGGGAAATAATAATGTGGCTCCTGTATATGGAATAGGTCGGATCAACCTAAAGCTGACTTCAGATAAGACATTGATCCTGCAGGATGTCCACCATGTGCCAGACATTAGGAAAAATTTGATTAGCGGATCTTTATTAGTGCAACAAGGCTACTGTTTCCACTGAAAGTTGCTTTTATTGTTGATTTCATTATAATTTAGCTGTTTACAAAGAATTCAAACAACAAAATAAATAAAAAGAAAAGAATTACAACTCTCTCGAAAATAATATAAGATCCGTTTATCGTCTCTTGCTCGCGTGGGTTTTTGGCCGGTGACGGGGACGTTGATATCCGTAGACCACCAAACGATCAGATCGGATCTAAAGCTTCGTCGATTCGCGAAGGAATCAAGAAGCCGAAGCGCTTATCTCAGTAACAGCGAGATAATTGCTCTTCTTAAGATCACCGCAACGGGGTAATCTTAAGGGACGAACCGGGCTGCAGATCTGACGAACTCCTTTTCTTTATGCTGAAGAATCCGCTGAAGTTTCCTCCTCCTCTCTGAAATTTGTGGCTCTTTAGTCCTCAATTCGGCAGGGCTTCGCCGATGCTCGAGAATTTCAGATCCCAAAAAATGAAGGTCTGGGGTTGTATTTATAGGCTCTGGTGAATCCAGCCGGTTAACATCAGAAAAACTGCACAAAACAGCCAAAATCCCGTCTTTTTATATTAGAGACACTTCTGATGTGTTGTAGACACTTCTGAGATATTGCGGTCACTTCTGAGATATTGCGGACACTTCTAGGTGTTTCGGACACTTCTAGGTGTCTCAGCGAAGCCGAGACACTTATGAGTGTCTCAGCCTGGCCGAGACACTCTTGAGTGTCTCAGCCAAGCCGAGACACTCTTGGCCGAGACATTATGAGTGTCTTGGCCAAGCCGAGACACTCTCGTGTGTCTTGATTTAGTTCGAGGCTTGGTTTAGCGCGTCTTGCTCATTTCCGTCGTATTTCCTTCGTCCGAACTCGGAATCACACGATTAAAGATGCGTTGGAAAGCAGACGAGGAGATCTACAGGATCCCATAATTGAATCATATGTGAAATAAATAGGACACGAGGGGTACTCCGCCTTTCGTAAGCGACACGAGCCCCCCCGATCAGCTCGTATCCTCGTTATTCTAAAACTCGGTTGCTTCACATAGTTTGTTGACTCAGTTCATGCATTTGTCGATGTTGATCAAACTTCTATGACTCAAATAGTGATGTTCATCATCTCCTTCTAGCTTTGAGCTTTTTGTGGAGACCTATAGGCGATTTTCGACGCCTATAGATATCCTCTCCAAAGTGTTTTAGTCTCGTTTCTTTTATAGAAGAGCCTGAAATACTTTGGATGTGATTAGTCCTGCCTTCCATCGGCATGAAGAACCTGTAGTTAGCTTTCATTCTTGACTCCTTCGATTTTCAGTCTGTCCAGTATTTGTCGGACAACTAAGGTTCTTTCGGTGCTGCGTTTATCGTCTGGCCGTCGTCGAAGTCTCGAATCTAAGCGGGTGAGTTGATTTTGGCTCTAGTCATTGAGTTGACTTAGAACTGACTATCTCCGTCACATCGTGTTGAATTAGGGTTTTGGCTTATCAAACGTTGACTTTTTTATCGCAACGCGTTGGCTGTCGTTGACCTAGGGTTACGCGTTGATCGGCGTTGACCTAGGATTTCAAATAGTTTGACGTTAACTTTTTTTATCGCAATGCATTGACTGGCGTTGACCTAGGGTTACGTGTTGATCGGCGTTGACCTAGGGTTTCAAATCGTTTGACGTTGACTTTTTCATCGCAACGCGTTGACTGGCGTTGACCTAGGGTTACGTGTTGACCAGCGTTGACCTAAGGTTTCAGATCATCCAACGTTGACTTTTTAATCACAACGTGTTTATTGGCATTGACCTAGGGTTACACGTTGACCGGTGTTGACCTAGGGTTTCGGATCGCCCGCCGTTAACACAGTTTATACTCGTATGTTTGCTGGAGTATACACAGTTTAAGCTCTTAAGGTATTGGAGCATAGCAGTCTTAACAGTTAGGGTTGCCGGACCAATTGTTAAAGCTGATTCGTCTGTAAATATGGATCTTATCCCGAAGTTGTTGGATGCTCGAGTCACGAGACCAGTTAATAAAGCTGGTGCATCAATGACTTTCACACTTATAGGATTTTTGGCAAACCCTCAGCCATCAACGGATTTGATGAGCCTTTACCGACTATCGTTTGAGTCGGGCTAGCATGCAGATTGTTTAAATCCGTTCTACATGTAACGTTGTGCTAAAAGAGTTAACTCCTTTAGTGCAACGATATTGAATACGTAGACTTCGTCTTTCTCACGGGAATAGACTACCCGGCAGCGCGTGTTAGGCGTTGACTTATCCCTTCTTAGGATTTGGGATAAAAGTCCCCAGACTGGGATTCTGATGTCTTCTTCAATCGGTAAAAGACTAAACCGGCAACGCGTGTTAGACGTTGACTTATCCCTTCTTAGGATTCGAGATAAAATTCTCCGCGCATGTAAAGTACGGATTATGGTATTATTAATAACAACCTGCCACAATGTGGAATATGTGGGCTTTTGTTCTTTTTACGGTTAAGAACTAATCGGCAACGCGTGTTAGGCGCTGACCTATCACTTCTTAGGCTTCGGGATAAAATTCCCCGCACGTGTAAGGCACGGATTATGGTGTTATTAATAACAACCTGCCACAATGTGGAATATGTGGGCTTTTGTTCTTTTTACGGTTAAGAACTATCCGGCAACGCGTATTAGGCACTGACCTATCCCTTCTTAGGCTTCGGGATAAAATTCTCCAGATTGGTATTCTTGTATCTTCTTTAATCGGTAAAAGACTAAACCGACAACACGTTTTAGGTGTTGACTAATCCCTACTTAGGATTCGGGATAAAATTCCCCACGCGTGTAAGGAACGGCTTTTGGGACCGCCTCCCCTCACCACCTGAGACCGCTGCAGTCTTCACCAGATCCACCACCCAACAACCTCTTCCACCTCTAGTTTCGACCACAAGTCGTCCCATTTGACGAACTTTGACGACTAGATCCCCGCTGCCCTTGCCGGCCGAGCTCGCTGCCTTCTCCTCGCAGACCACGCCGCTGCTATTAGTCCGACGTCGACAGCCCATGCAGCAGCCCCCTCTTCCTCTAAACAGCCCCCGATCTGTGTACTGTGTCGCCGCCTCCCGCTCGAACCCCGAGCTTCCGTCGACGCCACCGTGTCGTGCTCAGTCCCAGTCCGCCCCCTCGTCACCGACGAGCGTCGTCGAGATCCCTGCGCCGTAGTCGTGCTCCAACCCGCGTCGTCAACGTCGACTCGTTCGACAAAACCCGAGGCAAGATCCCGCTTCTCATTGTCGTTTTAATAATTATATATTATATGTAGATTAGTTTGTAGTATAATTATCTACGTGGGTTTGATGAATAATATTGAATGAATAGTAGTTATGTGATGAATAGTATTTCGAGGACAAATATAATAAATTAAAGAATTTATTTGGGTAACAGAATTATTTTAGATTATTTATAATTTTTTAGAATTTATGTTGTGGAACGAAATTATTTTATAATGAGAAATGTTTTTAAATAAGTTATTTTGGAAAAAGATTATTTTTGTATTATGACCGTGTGATTGATAGTTGAAGAACCCGACGTTTCATGTACATTGACACCGATATGTTAACACTGTTATTTATACTCACTCATGTCATATATGCACACCTGATTCATCGCTAGCTTATATAGTCATGTTCATCATATGATTTGTATAAAATTAGTTATATTTATTTATTATTTTTTGTTTTGTTGAGAACCGTTAGTAGTTCATGTCCTTAGTTGCCTGGCGTGTCGTGTACAAGACCTAGATACCTGTGTATTGTTGACTTAGAAAATGAGGAGAGTTGGGATGTGGAATTCTTGGTTCAGGTGATCGGATGTGATTGTTGATTATTCCATGCTCGCACCAACGATATTCCTGTGTAGCGTTGGGGTGGGTCTGAGGTGCAGTGATATTGATTGTTGATTATTTCCAGGCTCGCACCAACGATATTCCTGTGTAGCGTTGGGGTGGGTCTGAGGTGCAGTGATATTATGATTGTTGATTATTTCCAGGCTCGCACTAATGATATTCCTGTGTAGCGTTGGGGTGGGTCTGAGGGTAGTGAAAAGTTGTGCGTAGATGATTTTGTGAACAACTGGTTATCCGAGAATATGAACGTTGACTCTGGGTGAGATATGGATCAGTGACCTGTTGTAGGATGGCTAGTTACATGATCTTGTTACTTAGGTGTTTATAGATTCTTACGAGATATAGGCCTGTTATATTTTTCATACCTAGATCAGGATTAATATTTAATTATCTACAATTTGAGACATATGGTATATACATGAGGGTTTCCTTGTTTGGATTATTTCGCTCGACGTACTACGTCTCTTGTTATAGATTTTTTAAAGTATTAATTCTATCTAGTTGTATGACCCTGTTACTTGATGGTTATTCTGATCGCTAGCTGCATGGACATGTTATTTGGTTGATTTTTGGATTCTTCTGATATTTAGTATTCCAGTTGCATGCCTCTATTGTTGTTACTATCATCACATGTTCTATTTCTATTTCTGCTATCGCATTGGCCACGCTTCTATTATCATTACTGTCGTTGTATCTGTTTTTGCTTTGGTCGTTCGATCGTTCCTATTTCTCTCTGTGGGATCTTGCCGTGTGTCATACACGCTGATGTACACCTATTTTTCTCTAGTGTACGTTAGATTTAGGAGACGGACAGTCTCGGTTTGGAATCGTATAGGAGCTAGAGGATTCTCAGCTGGAGTACCTTGCAGACGGAATAGAAGAACAAGTTGAAGTGTATTGGTTTTCTTCTATAGTAATAGTTGGACAATAGAACTCTTCTATCAGTATTTCTCTTTTATTATGAACTGTGTATTTTTATTCCTAATTGGATCATTTTTATAATACGGGTATGTTTGACCCATATTTTATGTCTGGAATGATTTACCATTGATGATATGTCTATTTTTTATTCTGGGTTATCTTTATATTCTCACTATCTGTGATCGAGGACCTGTGCCTTTGCATTGTATTTATTTCTAGACACTTAGTGTATTGGATTGAGAAGAAAAGAAAAAAAAGAAGAAAAAAATAATAGTGTATATTTCTTCTCAATCTAATACGTCGCGGGCTTGTTCATATTCCGATTCCCGAATATTTTAGGAAGCGGGGCGTGACATCGTCTATTCGCGAAGGAATCAAGAAGCCGAAGCGCTTATCTCAGCAACAGCGAGATAATTACTCTTCTTAAGATCACCGTAACGTGGTAATCTTAAGGGACGAACCGGGCTGCAGATCTGACGAACTCCTCTTCTTTATGCCGAAGAATCCGCTGAAGTTTCCTCCTCCTCTCTGAAATTCGTGGCTCTTCAGTCCTCAATCTGGCAGGGCTTCGCCAACGCTCGAGAATTCTAGATCCCAAAAAATGAAGGTCCCGAAGTTGTATTTATAGGCTCTGGTGAATCCAGCCGGTTAACATCGGAAAAACTACACAAAACAGCCAAAATCCCCTCTTTTTGTATTGGAGACACTTCTGATGTGTTGTAGACACTTCTGAGATATTGCAGACACTTCTGAGATATTGTTAACACTTCTGAGATATTGCCGACACTTCTAGGTGTCTCAGACACTTCTAGGTGTCTCGGCCAAGCCGAGACACTCTCGTGTGTCTTGATTTGGTTCGAGGCTTGGTTTAGCTCGTCTTGCTCATTTCCGCCGTATTTCCTTCGTCCGAACTCGGAATCACGCGATTAAAGATGCGTTGGAAAGCTGACGAGGAGATCTACCGGCTCCCATGATTGAATCATATGTGAAATAAACAGGACATGAGGGGTATTCCGCCTTTCATAAGCGACGCGGGGCCCCCCGATCAGCTCGTATCCTCGTTATTCTGAAACTCGGTTGCTTCACATAGTTCGTTGACTCACTTCATGCATTTGTCAATATTGATCAAACTTCTGTGACTCGGATAGTGACGTTCATCATCTCCTTCCAGCTTCGAGCTTTTTGTGGAGACCTATAGGCGATTTTCGACGCCTACAGCTACAAACTTGTCTTTGAATCAAATAAAGTTGTAATAACAAGGGGATTGAACTTTATTGGAAAAGGATTTTTATGTGATGATCTTTTTAAATTGAATGTTAAGAATTCTACTCTTGCATCTCCAATGGCTTTGAATATCAAATCTTCTATCACTTGGCATCAAAGATTAGGACATGTGAATTATAATTCAATTAAAAGATTGATGCATCTCAATATAATTCCAAAGATTAATATAAAAGATGATGAAAAATGTGAAATATGTGTAGAAGCCAAACTTCCTAAGAAACCATTTAAAACTATTGATAGAGGTTCTGAGATATTAGAACTCATCTATAGTGATGTTTGTGATTCTGGAAGAACATCTAAAGGAGGTAACAAATATTTTGTAACTTTCATAGACGATTGTTCTAAGTATTGTTATCTCTATTTAATTAAGACCAAAGATGAAGTTATAAACAAATTCAAAATATATAAAGTGGAAGTTGAAAACCAGTTGGATAGAAAAATTAAAATACTTAGATCAGATAGAGGTGGTGAGTACACTTCTAATGAACTAAAACAATTCTGTGAAGAGAATGGAATCATTCATGAAATAGCTGCTCCATATACACCTTAATCTAATGGAGTAGCTGAAAGAAAAAATAGAACACTAATGGACATGGTAAACTCAATGTTAATTAATTCTGGTGTGCCAAAGAATCTGTGGGGAGAAGCCCTCATGACGGCTTGCCATATACTAAATAGAATTCCATTCAAGAGTTCTGATAAAACCCCTTACACAATTTGGAGGAATAGAAACCCTAACTTAGATCACCTAAAAGTGTGGGGGTGCTTAGCAAAAGTTAAGGCACCTGAGAATAAGAGAAAGAAGATCGGCCCTAAAACTGTAGATAGAATCTTTATTGGTTATGCTTCTGATAGTAATGCAAATAGATTTTTAATAATCAACTCTGATATTAATGAGATAGCCAATAACACCATTATTGAAGCTAGGGATGCACATTACCTTGAAAATATTTTTTCTTACAAAACGAAATTAAACAACACAGGCCCTAACTCTAGCAATTTAGATCCTAGTTCTAACCAACGTGAAACTAGTTCTAGACAAATCAGACCACTAGAAAATCCAGAAGAACCTAGGAAAAGTAAGAGAACTAGAGTAAAAAAGGTCCATGAAGACTTTTATGCATTACTTGTAGAAGATGTTAGACCCTAGAGGGGGGGGGTGATTAGGGTCTTATGCTAATCTAATCCGATTAAATGCCAATTAAAAACTAATTAATAAGTTATCCTAGCAAGTATAAAATACAACAAGATATGTGAGCTAGGATAAGCAATATGAACAACAAGATATATCCTAAATGATAGAAATATATGCAAGGATATATAAACTAATACAAGATAATATATCCTACCAAAAAGATATATAATATGATATATGCAAGGATATGAAACTAACACAACGGGTAAACAATATGAACTAAATAGTGGATCATATAAATAATGAGCTATGGCCAATGGCGATATAAGATATGAACATAAATATAAATGAACGCCAAAGCACACTCAAACAAGCAATATGATCACGGAGTTCGGACCTTCCGTCCTACGTCTCCGCTCCCCACTCCCGGGGAGAAATCCACTAACACAATCCGGTTTGGAAGCCGGAACTTCTTCTACACACTCGGTTTTCTAGCTAACCGAAAACTCTACAACTCACACTCTTGTAATCACACTCTACACCCACTAAGTGTTGGACCTAGCCGTGTCTCCCTCAAGTGCTCGGTTACAACCTCTCCCTAGGCACGTCAACCGACGCCACTCCTCTTGGGACGATCCCCGACTCTCACCACACACTCCTCACTCGGTGTACAAGTGTATTACAAAGTGATTCTCACAATAAGCACAATATAACAAATGATTGTTCTCAACTATGGATGAGAACTCAATTAAGCACAACTCAAAGTTACAATCTCTCACCACCCAACTATACTATGTATGTAAATACTAAAAGCTCAATGTGGGTGTGTGTAACAATGAGTAAAATAAAATCTAACTCAAATAGCAAACTAGCAATAGTAAGAATATGAAAATCAATAACGAAATTGCTAGAGAAAAGAGTTAGAAAACTTCTCTATAAACACAAAGAGAGGATGAGAAGATTTTGAGGATGAAATCCTCAACTGGTGATGCAAACTCCTCTTTGTAACAGCAAACCCCAAAAACAAACTAAACAAACTCAAACCCTTGTTTAAAACTTTCTTAAACTTGTTTTTAAAAACTCTC
>NC_033803.1:30518749-30564200 GCF_001876935.1 Asparagus officinalis | reverse complement strand
ATGAGAACATATATAAATATATCAAGGTGAAAAATAGTGTCTCATATCAAAGAACATAAAAACCATTTGTATAGGTAGATTTATGAAATCAAAAGAAGAGAAACATGAGAATCATGTAAAAAAGTTTTCAAATGAAAACAAGTTAACCAATTGAAATCATAAATCAAAGTTTAAATCCAAAAATGATGTTTGATCAATCAAGAAAATTTTCTTTGTGGGATTTGATCAAACCACATATGGAATACATTATAAGGCACGAATAGATGATCCATAAGCACAAACACATAAATATCATCATATAAGTGAAATATAATGAATTCAAAGTAATAATTCAAAACAAAATCTTTGATAAAAGAATTTCAAGAGAGGCAACAATATCTTAAGCTTGTTCTAATCCATATAACCATTCTTGCATCCGGTAAACATGATTTGGGAATAAACACCCAATAAATCCGGAGGGTTATATAAATACGAACCTCTCATCAAAATCAAGGCTAGGAATTATGAAAACAAAAGAATTTGACCAATAAAAGGAATTGTTTTCATAAAAGTTTAAAATACATTTTTCAAAACCAAGAAAGAGACAAATAAAAACACTAAAATTTTTGGTTTAAAAATTATTTTGGCACCCAAGCATTCTTGGTGCCGGATTGGTTAGGGACATGACCCCTATCATTCAAACTCAAAGCCCTAGGGTTATGAACCTTCTTGGGCACATATGGTGCACTAGCACGGTCAAAACAGTATTCATTCAAATGACCCTTTCGATTGCAATTCGTGCAATGAAAAGAGTGAAAAGATTTGTGTTGACCAAGTGAGCGTGCACGAAAATCATTTGCAACTAAAGATTGTCTTTTAAATTTATTTTGCAAATGAGAAACCTTATTAAACAAAGGTGGTTTACTTGAGAAATTTGGCAAGTTTGAACATTTTTTCAAATCATAACAAAACTTAGCCAAATGACCAAATCTACCACAAATATCACATTCAAACACTTGTGGTCTACTAGAAACATTTGGCAAACGTGATTTTCTTTTCAAATCAAAACAATATTCGGCCAAATGACCAAAACGACCACAAAACTCACATTTGTACATATGGGCATGTTTATGATGATCTATACGTGTGTGTACATGTGAGTGTGATGATGAAGCTTGATGGGATGCACAAACATGATTAATCTTGATGGGTTTTTGTGCATTATAACAAAATCTAGCAAGGTGGCCTTTACGACCGCAATTAGTGCATTTATAGACTTTGTTATACATGTGTGCATAGTGTGTAGGTTTCTTAGAAGAGTTTGCATTAGACTTTGCACACAAGTCCATAAGCTTGTTATGATTATCAATGCATGTGTTTAAGGTTGAATCTAAACAAGATATGCGGTTTTTCACATGATTCAACTCATCATTAGATACAACATCATTGATAATAGAAGTAGAGCATGTATGGTTATTCTTAAAAGAATCAAATTCATTTCTAATGCATTCTACTTCTAGCATGGCATTATTTGCATGAGTTAAGCTAGAAATGGATGAGATCAATTTTTCATTTTCCAAATTTAACATATCATTGTTTTCTTTAAGCATTATATTTTCATTTTCAATGATGTCAAATTTGGACACTAGCTTCTCATGATCGGATTTCAATTCTACATGCTTGCTTTTAAGATCAATAAAATTATTTTGTAATTTTGTATAGGCATGCAATAATTTCTCATATGCACAAGCGAGTTCATTGATGGATATATCACTTTCGGATTCCGAATCGCTTACCACACTAGGGCTATCGCCTAGTGGCCGTGTGCATGATGATGCTCCACACTCACTTGAAGAACAATCCTCCAAACTACGTCGGATTTCCTCCAAGTTGCCTTGATGTGCTTCTATGAATTTCCATAAATTGTAAGCACTATCAAAATGAACAAATTTGTTAGAAAATGATGAGTCAAAGGCATTAAGCAAATACTCTAACAAAAGCTTGTTCATATTAAACATTTTATTATCATGATTGCTCCACTTAGATTTCTCCAATGTGGGCACAATATAAGCACAATCAATAATTTTCCATAAGTCAATATTTCTAGATTCAACAAATAGTTTAAATCTAGAAGCCCATTGTGCATAGGGAAAATTAATGAATTTAGGAGCAACATTGGATTTATAGCCTAAACAAAATACATTCATATTCAAGATATATATATGAACATATGCAAGCAAGACAAATGCAATCATAACTAGATTAGCACAAATAAGATAACTTGGATCTTTAACTCAAGGTGGTTAGACCTTAAATCAAAGAGCACCAAGCTCTGATACCAATTGTTAGACCCTAGAGGGGGGGTGATTAGGGTCTTATGCTAATCTAATCCGATTAAATACCAATTAAAACTAATTAATAAGTTATCCTAGCAAGTATAAAATACAAGCAATATGAACAACAAGATATATCCTAAATGATAGAAATATATGCAAGGATATATAAACTAATACAAGATAATATATCCTACCAAAAAGATATATAATATGATATATGCAAGGATATGAAACTAACACAACGGGTAAACAATATGAACTAAATAGTGGATCATATAAATAATGAGCTATGGCCAATGGCAATATAAGATATGAACATAAATATAAATGAACGCCAAAGCACACTCAAACAAGCAATTTGATCACGGAGTTCGGACCTTCCGTCCTACGTCTCCGCTCCCCACTCCCGGGGAGAAATCCACTAACACAATCCGGTTTGGAAGCCGGAACTTCTTCTACACACTCGGTTTTCTAGCTAACCGAAAACTCTACAACTCACACTCTTGTAATCACACTCTACACCCACTAAGTGTTGGACCTAGCCGTGTCTCCCTCAAGTGCTCGGTTACAACCTCTCCCTAGGCACGTCAACCGACGCCACTCCTCTTGGGACGATCCCCGACTCTCACCACACACTCCTCACTCGGTGTACAAGTGTATTACAAAGTGATTTCACAATTAAGCACAATATAGCAAATGATTGTTCTCTCTAACAAGGTGAGAACTCAATTAGGCTCAACTCAATGTCACACTATCCCACAACCCAATTATATAATGTATGCAAATACAATAAGCTCAATGGTTGTGTGTGCAAACAAAGAGTAAATCAAATCAAACTAAACTCAATATAAAACTAGCTTTAATAGAAATGATAATCAACAAATAATTATAAATAAAAGCTAGACTTGAGTTTAGGAAAACTTCTCTAGATCAAGATGGAGAGATGGAGATATGAAGCCCAAACAAGAAGATGATCTCCTCCACTTGTGAAAATAATCTTCAAACCAAACAAACACTAAAACTCACTTAAACCCTTGTTTAAAACTCTTTAAACTTGTTTAAAACATTTCTTGAGTTACCTTAGAGGTATGAGGGCATGGGGTATATATAGGCTCATGAAACAACCCCAAAAACCAATAAAAACACCCCCAAAACATTAAAATAAACAAAAAAACAGAACTAGCTGTTACTGTAGCAACGGTCGGATGCTACAGTACTTCGGTCGACCGGTACGGTCGACCGAGAGACGATTTTGTAAAATCAATTAGGCATAGTAAATCAACTCCAAAAATAGTAAAATTTTGAGAGAAGTTTCTAAACATGTAGATAAACATGTCAGAGAAAGAATTTTTCAAATATCACTTGCCATTTGCGAAAACTCATCTGTTTTGTAAAACATGCACGAACATGTGCACGAACGAAAACATGATTTTGTAAATTCCATTAAACATAACAAATCAATTCTAAACTTGATGAAACTTTACGAAATGTTTGTAAACATGAAAACAAACATGTTAGCAAAAGAATTTCTCAAATTGAATTTTTATTTGTGAAAACTCATGTATTTTGCAAGTGTGTCCAAAGCATGAAACTCAAAACCATGCATGTATATATATAACTATATATATACATAGAAACCAAATACGTGTGTGTATATGATATTGAGCTTAAGGTACTTAACACACATAATATAAAATCTAAACTAGATTACCCAAGCTTGATCTTGATCTTCATTGTAGCTCAACTTGGTACACATGCGGATGAAGCTTGAACTTGATCTTTAACTTTGAATTGCAAGGCTTCAACCCGACATTCCGCCAACCTCCATTTGATATCGTCGTTGAAGCGCTATTCCATCCATCCTCCAACTATGTTGTTTGTCTACAATAAATACGAAAACACAAATACTAGACAAACAACATTAGTGGTAAATTGTTTGTTAAACATCATCAAAACAAGAAGGCCAACAGAAGATAATCTAATTACATTTGAGGATGCAATGAAATCAGTAGATGCTCTGTTTTGGAAGGAAGCTATAAATAATGAGATTCAATCTACAATTCAAATCCATACTTGGAAACTCACTGATCTTCCTCAAAGATGCAAAACTATAGGATATAAATGAGTATTCAAAAAGAAACTTGTAGACGGTAAAAAAATACCTCTGTGAGCCTATGGGAAATTCGCCTGCAAGAAGTCGCCTGCACAATTCCCTGGCACAGGCCTGAGCCGCATGGTCGTCAAATGTTCTCGGTTCCAGATTCGCCTAAATGATCGGCTCGCCTGCATGAGTTGAGATCAATTGGAATAGCGGAAATTCACCTGTCACGCAACTCGCCTGCCCGAGTCTAAAGTCGAATCCGCCTGCAAACCTCAAGGCCGCCAGTACAGCTGGGTATCCGCTACCCCACGTGCTGAGATGGGCCTTTCCCCTCCTCTCTCGACCCAAGGAGAGAGGGCACAGTACTCCAAGACTGTCAAGCGGCCGCTCACAGTGTGAAGGACTAGACGGGTGTCGAGTCGACCTGAGCATTCATAAATGCAACTCACCTCGGCTGTCTGAGTCAGAAGACGAATCCGCCAGCGTTCGGCGAGCTGTCCAAACCCACTCGAGTGCCAGGAACATGCTTTCCCGCCTCTCTTGACCTGAAGAGAGAAGGCACGACACTCCAGGCCCGCCGAACAGCCGCCCACAGTACAAGTGAGCGGACAGATGCCAAAGCAGCCTGCACTCTCATAAATGCGACTCACCTCAGTTGTCCAAACAACGAGCAAGGGCCGCTGACGCTCGGTGGTTGGTTAGATCCACGCAAGCATCTGACAGCCACTGTCACGCATACGAGGAGGGGCTTTTCCACTCCTACGTGACGTAACGTGGAGCACAGCTCTTTGAATGACCACTGATGGTACGAATGGGCAGCAGGATATCTCCGAACAATGTATGGTCACATCCCATAATTCAAGGAGCAGTCAAGCTGTCCTTCTTCCATTTAAAAGCCTCTTCCAGTAAACTTTGGGAGAGGTCGAAAAAACTCGAAGAAAAGCAGTTGAGACCAAGCTGTTCGCATCATCTTTGCATTACAGCATCACCGCCTAGTTCTGAGCTCCGATCGCCGGTGAACTAAGCAGACCCGAACTCCATCGACTGAAGCTTCTACTGCGTACTGAAGCTCTCCAGCAACCTCGATCGAACGGTCCAAGGAAAGCAGACTCGACACGAGCATCGAGCGAAGCGTCCTATAGCCACCTAAAGTCCCCACACAAAACAAAGAGGGCATTCCCTCTGCTTCTGTTGTAATCATTTGATTATTAGTTTGTAATAAGCCTTTTTATCAATACAAACGAAACTTCCTATTTTCGGGAAATCAAATTTATACCCTACAGAAGATGGCGACCACAGTGGAAGGAGCTGTTTCATCGAACAAAATGGTGGTGGCTCAATTTGATGAAGTTGTTGTCGGGACGACCATAGAGTCCCTGGAGATTGAGTTCGACCAGGCCAAGTACGAAGAGTACTTGTCTTCCTCATCCTCTGGTGGCGATGCGTCCCGCAAACGCCACAAA
Organism: Asparagus officinalis; assembly: GCF_001876935.1. NCBI lineage: Eukaryota > Viridiplantae > Streptophyta > Magnoliopsida > Asparagales > Asparagaceae > Asparagus > Asparagus officinalis. The sequence goes on along the minus strand of NC_033803.1, from coordinate 30,558,321 downwards.
GTCGTGCGCCGAAGCCGACCTCAAACGGTCAAAGCTTCTGTGCCTGAAGGTTCCACCCGAGTCTCATCGGGGGAGCCCGCTCCCTCGCAATCGATCAAGGCCAAGCCGGAGATCGAGCGCAAGAGACAAGGGTCTGCCAAATGGATCGCCAAGCGGTCCCCGCAGACACCTGCCTCGGAGGAAACGCCAGTTCACTCCGGCACAAACTGCACTGCCACAGCCCGCGGTGATGCTCTCCTCGCTGGGAGAGCTAGCCAACAGCGATGGTAAACGCTCGTCAGACAGGAGGTCCAAACCTCCGTTTCTCACAATGGCCTGAACCATCATACAGGCCCGAGAAATGCTAGACGAGAAGGCAAACTGCCCGACGTCGGAAGGCCCTCCAAATCAGGAGCGCCGACCGAGGAAGGCAGAGCCACCCGCTCAGGAGGACTTCGCTTCTCAGGTCACATTCCTGATGCGAATAAACCACACCGAGCGAACGAGCCTACCCGAGTAGGCGAATCCTCGAAGGCTGGCGAGCCTCACCATAACCATTTAGCGGATAAACGTAAGGGCAAGGAAATAGGAGACACCTTGCAAACCCGCTCGTCCAAACAAAAGGTTGAAACCCGCCTACGCACTAGGGTTCGCCCGAATGTGAAGACTCGCCAGTCAAGGCGAGATCGCCTGACACCAGCAATAAAGCATTCCACCCAGCGTGCGCCCGAGAACACGTCCAAAAATCTCTCGTGCACTCACCCGAGCGACTCTTCTGAGGCTGGGGGTTGTCACCAACCGCCCACGGAAGACCTCAGGGAATACTTAACTCGCAAACGCACTATACAGGAGGCGAATCCTCAGTGCCACTGCGAAAGACTCATCCACACGGTCCTCGCCGACTGCCAATGCATCGGGGAGGCAAAACCTTCGGTGTTTGAGAGACTTTCTCAGCAGTCCTCTCGACCAAGGCCCTCCCGTCGACGGCGTCGTCACCAAAAAGAATGCGCTACCGACGACCTGGAGCTCGCATCCGCCACAGTTAACATGACGGATAAGGGTCACCAAAAAGAATGCGCTACCGACGACCTGGAGCTCGCATCCGCCACAGTTAACATGACGGATAAGGAAAAGGCGGTATTCTCCGACTCACCAGACTCGGACTCCGTCCTGAGACCTAACACTCGTTTCGCTCAACGCCGGCAGGACGACATATTCCAGCGAACACGTAGTCGCAGGGGGGCAAGTATTGGGTTTGATTACTCCACCCTGGTCCCTCCCTCCTGCGGTGAAGACGAGGTTTATTCGGCCGCAGCCACATCTCAGACCTCGCGCTCAAGTCAAGACGCGCTGGCGAGCCGAGCAGACAATGGCTCAAAAGCTGGAGGAACAGCAGGCGACCATCGACTCTCTAAGAGAGATGATGGTGAAACTGCTGAACAAGAAGAAGAAGAAGAAAAGGACCCAGCGTCCCTTACCTCGGCAAACTAGGGACAAGGAGTGGGTACCTCCCCGTCGCCCGGCGACTGAAACGGAAGACAACAGTAATCAACAATCTGATTACTCTTCCAAGACGTCACTGGGAACGTCGCCTAGCGGTAGTATCCGTGACAAGAGGTTCGACGAGTTCCAGGACCAGCTCAACGCTCAGCAAAATATGAACAAGCTGGGGGTGGTACGTCCCTACCCTATCGAATGGGACACGGTCCCATACCTGGCGAAGTTCAAACCAATCAGCTTGGTACAGTTTGATGGCAAGGGATCGCCCTCGCAGCACATCTACTACTTCATGGTGCAGACTGGGTTCCTTACAGGGAATGATGCTATTCTCACTCGACTATTCATAGGTACTCTCAAGGGGGTGGCCTTTGAATGGTTCCGCAAACTGGAACCCGGCTCCATCAAGGCATGGGCCGACGTCGAAAAGCTCTTCCTCGCCCGCTTCTTCGGCGACGACACGGAAGTGTCAATGGCCACTCTCCTTGCTGAGAAGCAGCGGAAATCGGAGTCGGTCAATGACTTCGTGAAGAGATTTCGGAATCGATCAGTCCACTGTCGGGACCAAGTTTCCGAGTCGACACTGATTGAGATGTGCCGCAACAACCTGTCGATCCACATCCTGTCCAAGATAGGGGCAGTAGAGACCCGGACTTGGAAGGAGCTTGTTCGCCAGGGCGAACAAGTTGAAAACACTTGGAAGGAGCTTGTTCGCCAGGGCGAACAAGTTGAAAACATGATCAAGAGGCTGGAGGCCGAGGAGCCGCAGTCCAAGAAGGGAGCAGCAGAACCAGCTACCCCGAAGAATCCTCCTCGGTCGAGGGGAAAAGAGATCATGGCAGTCGACTCTGCCGCGGCACCGAAGGCTACTCAAAAGCCGAAACCTAGGCAATTTGAACCACGCCCCCAGCGGCAATATGATTTCAAAGAGGATCAGGTGGTGGTGACCTTCGACACCCTACTCAAGAGTGGGCGAATTAAGTTGCCAGAAGCCGCGAAGCCTGAGGAGGCGGACAAAACCGGTGACCCAAGTTACTGTGCGTATCACAGATTCCTTGGCCATCACATAACCAAATGCTACGTCCTCAAGGACAAGCTCCAGGCCCTCTACGACGCGGGGGTTTTGAAGAAAGAGAAAGTCCAAAAGCAAGTGACTGCGAACATGATCACTTTGAGCTTTGGGACAGATGCGGTCTTGAAAATCACTAACGACGATCCTCACAACCAGCGGGAAAAGGGTTTGGTCCCACAAACTCTGCCATCGGGGTAGGTGATGTGGGTCCATCCAGACCTCCTCAATGATGAGCAATGGACTGCATAGCCTTCCAAGGATGCTAAGGGAAAACACTGCAACGTTATCTCCGCCATCCTGGATAGAGATAACATGGCGATGACTGCCCTGACAGACTCTGAAGAAGACGCCAACGTCTTCACCACGAGAGCAGGGAAAGAATTCGCGAAAGAATATCCCGCGAGGGCGGAGAACCCGGCAGGACCTCCCGCAAGGCCAGTCGCAGCAACCCCTCCTAATCCAGATGGACCAAGCACAAGCCGCCATCCTTTCCGGTTCAACTTGCTCGCGCAACTGAAAAGCATCCTCGCGCGAATCACCATGTACGACCTCCTCCGGTTGTCCAGGTCTACTCGAGAGGCCCTATAAGAGGCGTTGGCCGACTCAGAGGCGTTCTCTACTCATTTCTCGAAGGAGACAGAAGCAGAACAGGGATGTGAAACTTGCTGCCAAGTCTCTGAGAGACGGGTCCCGTGCATCACTTTCACTCCTAAGGACATGCTCATCAAGAGCACATCCCATGACCGGCCGCTGTACTTCACAGGATACGTCGGCTCGTCGAAAGCGGATCGGATTCATGTCGATCCGGGGTCTGCGCTGAGCATCATTCCCCTGAAGTTAATCAAACATTTAGGGATACCGTCAAAGCGCCTAGCCTCGACCGCGACAACCATCTTCGGCTTTAACGCCACGGGGACTCGGCCGCTCGGCAAAATCCGCCTGAAATGTCGGATAGGCGACATGAAGACGGAGGTAACGTGCTACGTCATCGACGCCGAACCCTCCTACAACATGCTCTTGGGACGTCCGTGGATTCACAGCAACCGAATAGTTCCGTCCACATTGCACCAATGCTTGAAGTACGTGGACGACTACGAGTGCGTAAAGACAGTAGTGGCCGACAAACAGCCCTTTAAAGGCGTCGAAAACTATTTCGCGGATTCTCTGCTGTACCAGGACCCCGATGAGCTGCCAGCAGAAGAACTGGAGAGCGGCAACGAGGTGGACAGCGAGCCTGAATACGGTGAGTCAATTGTAATCGGTTACGAGAGTCACCATGTAACCAACGCTGTTCAGGCGGAAAAAATTACCATGAATGAGAAATCTGACTTTGCTTATTTGTCGTCTTGCTCCATGTCCGAGGATGAGGCACCTAATAACCTATGGTCGACACTCTACAGTGATCCTTCCTTACACTTGCCGGTGTGCTCGTCATACGTCACCAAGACGCAGCCGATCAGGTCATCGCAAGCTGTGTTCGTCGTGCCGGCCCGAAATAATTATCGAAAAGATATTATTTTCGGTCGGATCGATCATCCCCTGCGTACGCTATGGGATGAATCCGAGGACGAGGACCCAGCGCCCAAGTTTTCGTAGTACAGTCGAGTTGCGAAACGAATGATGAGCGACATGGGGTATGACCTCACTCGTTTAGAGGGTCTGAATTACGGCCGAGGACGCAAGACGGTCATCCGACCCACCTACGTTCCCAAAGGGAAGCCCTCAAATTACTTCAACAGGACTAGAAGAGGCTTAGGCTACTACTCCTCCTCGTCGGATTTGTGTTTTTACGTCAACGAGGATTCCGACTATGCACGTTCGGGGGATCAGTCTTCGGCGACCTCGGCTTAGGACTCGGACGTCAGCGTGAGGGATCTGTTCGATAGCCTTACAGTCAACATGGCTACAATAGACCCCGCCGAAATGGCGGAGGGATCGCCATGTTAGCGCCCAGTGGAACAGTCGCTTCGAACAACGCGAACCACCAACCGAAGACGAAGTTCTCCAGGTGAACATGGGTACTGAGGCGAATCCCAAACCCATATTCATCAGCGGCAGTCTGCCTCCCCAGGAAAAGGAAGACCTCATCGCCCTCATACGGGAATACATTGACGTCTTCGCCTGGAATTACGAGGACATGCCTGGTCTGGATCCGCGGGTCGCCACACATCGCCTCAACATCAGCCCTGATGCCAAACCAATACTTTTTCGACTAAGAGACGTCCCAGAGGCGAACGCCACTCATCAAACCCCGGATCAGCCTGATCAGGAAGACTGGCGTCTCCCGATTATCGATTACGTCCTATACGGCATGTTGCCTGAAGACGCAAGGGAACGAGAATCTATCCGACGACGTGCCTCGCGGTTCTACTACGATTCAACCACTAAAACGTTGTATCGGAGGTCATACGACGGCTTGTTGCTCCGATGTCTTTCAAAGGTAGAGACACAAGAGGCCCTACGCGAAGCCTATGACGGCGCGTGCGGGGCTCATCAGCCTGGACCCAAACTTTGGGATCGCCTGCGGAGGATAGGCTACTTCTGGCCTGGGATGGTTACCGACACAGTCGCTTATGCGAAACGCTGCTACGAATGCCAAATCCACACCAACTACATGCACCAGCCTCCTGAGGATCTGCATCCAACGAGGGCGTCTTGGCCATTCGAAGCATGGGGGATGGACATAGTTGGGCCGATTTCTCCACCATCGGCGAAAGGCCATCGCTTCATCCTCGCGATCACCGATTACTTCTCTAAGTGGGCTGAAGCCATCCCCTTAAGAGAAGTCAAGACTAATGACGTGATCAAATTCATTAAGCACCATGTCATATACTGATACGGCGTACCCCGGCGTATTATTCATGACAACGGCACGCAATTCGTTAGCCATGCATTCACCAGGTTCTGTGACAAATTCCGAATACAGAACCTCTCTTCCACGGCCTACAACCCTTCAGCGAATGGCCTGGCCGAGGCCTTCAACAAAATAATTATCAAGATCTTGACCAAGCTGGCTTCCACTAGCAAACGCGATTGGAACGAAAAGCTAGGCGAGAGCTTGTGGGCATATCGCACGATGGTTCGCACACCGACTGGCACCACGCCCTACTCATTGGTATACGGCTGTGAAGCCGTATTGCCATTAGAGATTCAGATTCCGTCCCTCCGCGTCGCCTTAGCAACAGGGATGACGGCCGAGGAAAATCACCAACTGCGACTCGCAGAGCTCGAGGAGAGCTCGTGCTCTCCGTTCGCCGACCGATGATCCTCACTTCCAAGAAGAAGGGGAAATTCCAGTCCAAATGGGAAGGACCATTCGTAGTAGAGACGGTCTACTCGAACAGCGCCTATCGCCTCGTCAAGCCGAATGGCGATAAGATCATGATGCCCATCAACGGCAAGTATCTGAAGAAGTACTACCCCTAGTTCTCCTTCACTAACTCCCACGAGTGCACGAGTTTAAACTGGCCCTCACACCCTCCAAATGGTATAAGAGGTAAAACTATTCCTACACTTCAATTTCTTGAGCCAGCTTGCCAGTACAGGCGAAATGCCCAGATCAGGCGAATCAATCATATCAGGCACCAGCTAAACACCCTGTATTGGCGAATCTCTCAAAACAGGCGAGATTAGCATCTCAGGTGGGCGGCATCAAACGCCCACTTGGTCAAACCTTCAGATAGTTAGGACCAGAGCCAAAATCACTCGCCAATCCTCTCCTAAAGGATGGTGGGTCCTCAAGGTCATTCCAATCACGACAGTCCCTGTCACGTTAACATTAAACCTCTGACAAAGTCCCCTACCAATCCTCTCCTAAAGGATGGTGGGTCCTCAAAAGTCGTTCCAATCACGACAGCCCCTGTCACGTTAATATTAAACCTCTGACAAAATCCACTTACCAATCCTCTTCAGAAGGATGGTAGGTCCCAACAGTCACTCCAATCGCGACAAGACCTCATCAAGTTAATGATCACCTCTGATGATTGGCGCCGTTATTCCTACGAATAGCACAGCCTAAGTAATAGCCTACCACGCGACGTGCTATTACTTCTGTCAATAATCACACTCCTACGTCCCTGAACTATTTGACCTATTCCAGATATTCTAACATTCCTTTAGGATAACTTACTTCTGTCAATAGTCACACTCCTACGCCCCTGAACTATTTGACCTATTCCAGATATTCTAACATTCCCTTAGGATAACTGATGGGTAGAGTCTACCACGCGATGGCTCCTACCACAATCAATTGTCACATTCCCAAACAACGACAATTGTCGAAGGCGGTTCGGCAGACGACCTGTCTGTCGGTTCCCCAGGCAACAACTCGCCGAGAGGCGAGTCGAAGTTGAGTTCTTCAGTTGGCCGCAGAAGCGAACGATTGTTATTTGCTGCAAGCCAAATGTTGCTCTCTCGATCCCATTTGAGCCACAACGTGAAGATCGGGGTTAACCCGATCCCAAGCTTTGAGCAACAGAAGGCAGAACAAGGGCCCAAAATGACTAAGTCCAAAACAGAATGGTCAGAGGCTCGCCAAGTTCAACTCAAGTGCCAAATAGCGCGGACAAAGAAAGAGAAAATTGTGCATGCAAAGCAAGGATAAGCAAAACAAGCAAAAGAGCCACAACGGGCCAAAGTTTACATAAGTTTTCAGTTTAGTTGTGATGCTTGAGGCACCAACTAAGTTAACAAAACAACAAAAAAAAGGGAGAGGGGACTTAGACAGCATGAGCATCACAGGAATTTCAGCAGGCTAAAAGAACCAATCTTAGCCTTGACCGCCGTACGATCCGCCTCAAGCCGGATCCTCGCCTTCTCCTTTTGCTCCTGCTGCCGCCTGGCTAAGTCCACCTTGCTGTCTTCTTCCTCTTGGCGAAGAAGTTGGAGCTCCGGTCCACCGTCCCGGCAGCCTCGCCGAGCCTCCTCGCCTCACGTTCACGCTCCCGAAGCCTTGCCTCGCCACGGAGAGAACCGACGTCCTCAAAGAAAGCGGCGTCCAAGTAGGCGTCCATCCGGTCCAGCACCGCTTGGTGTCGCTTGCGCAGACGTTTGAGCTCGGCCTCCTTTCGAGAGGGGCGGTGGCACGTCAGAGGGATCGTCGTAGGCCAGCTCCTCGAGGCGGTACATCCACCCCTCCACGCGAAAGCGGAGCCCACCTAACAGCAAATTCGTCGCTGAGATATTCCGCGAATCAAAACCAATCGCTCCTCTGGAACTGGAGTCAATTCAAAATCCTCCTGCGGATGAAATCCGCTCGCAGAGGAGACGAGCTTACGGCCGAAATTCGCCGACAGCTGAAGACCGTCCCTCACAACTAACACTCTAGTTAACACATGTTAAGTGGAGCAGGCACAGAAGTAATAGTGACCAAGAACGGAAAGATAATTTCATTTCATAAAGAAATCCTATTACAACGGCAAATTAAAGGCAAATTACAAGGTTTTCAACCGCAGTTCCACCTCACGAATCTCCCTAGCATGATGAAGCTCAAGCCTCCTCAGGATCTCTTGGCGAAGATCTTCCTCAGTGCGTGAGGCCAAGTCTTGGACGGTCTCTTTGACCTCCCTATGGGCTCGATCCTTTTCCTCAACGGAATTAGCCGTCAGTATCCGGCGGGATCCAATGCTTTCCAATTCCTTGGCCGCCTGTTCACGAGCCTTCTCTTGAATGGCCAATGAGGCTTGCGCTTTAGCTATAACTTGCTTCAGATTCTCTACCTCCGAAGACAAGCGAGAAACGCGGTTATCGGCCTTCTGTTGCTCGAGGGCAACCCGTTCATCCTCAGCCTTGGCCTGCTCCAACTCCGCTGACAATCTTGCCTCCAGTGACATGGTCTCGTTCAGACGGCAATCGCGCTCTTCCACCGCCGCTCGGACTTCGCCGGATGTAAGATCCACAAGAGTGGAACTCTTCGCGCGAAGGGCAAGCAACTGTTGAACAGCTTCCTTCACTTCCTCCTTACGCTGGAAGTAGGGCTTCGCTGCAGTGTGGCCAAGCCTTTTGATTAAGAAGCACACGATGTAGTCGAGATCCTCTTCGAAGTTCTCGAAGGGACAACTCTCCTCCAAAGCAAGCTTGATGCAGCCGTCTAGAGTGTCTTGGAAATCAGCCACAGATCGTGCCGCACTCCTTTTTTGCTCGCGCTCCAAAGGAGAGAGGGCAGCCTCCTCCACCGTGGATGGAATCACGGTTGAAGTACCTGTGGTCATAACCGTAGAAGTAGGGATTGGCGCCGCCAAAGCCGGTGTGACCAATGACGCCCTCGGAACAGCAGTCACGGCCGGAGTAGAAGCCTCCCTGCGGAGTAGAAGCCTCCCTTTGAAACAGAGACTCTCGCGCTGATGGACGATCCCCAGCCGACGCTGCCGCAGGAGCAGAAGATCTCTCTATTTGGCCGGGCGCATCCTCACGAGTCAACACCTCTTCCTCACTGGATAGCGCCTCATGAACCGAGATGTCGTCATCCTCCTCAGATTCGCCTGTCTCCCTAGACGAGTGACTCGCCCAAGAGGGAGGATCCTCTTTGCCAGCAACTTCATGGGCAGGGTCAGCTACGAATGCACGAAGAGGGTTAACAGAGGCCCCTCGAAAGGGACCCTATTGACAGTTGGGTACGGAAGGATGAGTAATGCTAAAACCTACGCTTACCTGAGACTGTGGGCCCCTCTTCATCTCCAGCCTCCTCCTCTTCGTCAGAAGGAATGGAGATCACTTTCTCAACCGCACCTACATAGGCCCAATACAAGTGTCAAAAGGTGTAAGATCAATGTTGCGATCAAGGGTACTGTTGCAAAGATTACCTCCTGATGCGGACACAGAAGCCGCTAGAACTCCCGTCTGTGGCCTCACGCCAGATTGCGGAGGAGCGTCCTTCGAAGTCGCCGGAACTGCCCCCGATGCGGCAGAAGAGGCGGGCAGCACAGCTCCAGACCCAGACGTCGCCGCTCCGGGGATGCTTACCTGGGGAACATTATCCTGCCCCCCCGCCGCTCTGGCGGTCTCGACTGTCTCATCGCGACGGGCCTTCTTGGCCGCCTCCGCTCGGGAACTTTCGGCTGTGGTCTCTCGCTGACGTTTAGAGAGAAGCGAGCTACTCGGAGACAGAAGAGGCGTCCCCATCTGTCCAACTCTTGGACTCTGGACCGATCTTGGGCGTTCGGATTCTCTTGGTTCACCAGGGGCATCCAACGAGGGACCAGGAGAAGGAAATCGAACCTCGGGAGCCTCAGATTTGTCTAAACCGGCGTCAAAACTCTCGGTGTCCTCAACTGGATCCTCTGAGAACAGCTCCCTAGCAGTTTGGCGGCCCCTTCGCCTTGAAGAACGGAGAGACCCTCTGAGAGGACGATCGCGTTCCGTCAGACATGAGCTCTGGAACCAGAAACCAGAGGGATTAGCGCTGGCGCCCCGATACCACCGACAATATAGGAGCGTGTGGTGCAAATCACGATCCTTCGCAGGTAATTCAAAGCGAGCCTGAGTGCCACCAGCATGGGTCCAGAACCATCCCCGAGCTCCGTCCACCAGTCCTCCTTCGAAGTGTAGGTGGGGATTGGCATTGCCCACGTACAATTGATCGTACCCAAACTGGCGGGCAAACCTGCAAGGGATATACGGCTCGAGATAGCACACAGAACCTGTGCGTAGAATGTGATACCCCGGCCGAATATTCACCAACCATCGAAAAGCGCCACGAGGAAGAGCCGTGTGATGCTTTGCCGTTGGCACATCTCTAAGAGACTCGCCGTATCTTCCTCCGCTGAAAAAGGGGAAGAAACGACGAAAATTGTAGTGAACAAAATGGGAGAGCGTCTTCCGTGCGTCGGGAATGTCTCTACACTTCCAAGAGCACCTCTCCAAACGCTCAAGGAACGGAACGAACCTGTCTCCTTGAAGAGTCGCGGGAGCGCTCATCAAACACTCACAGTGGTAAACAAACCACGCCATCAAGTAGGTGTACGGTAGTCCCACTCTGGGATTGGGGGTCCTGATAACTTCCCCTTCCCCTTCGTCGACAGTCGACACACGGCAGAACTGGACCGTCAACGTGCGGAGTCCTCGATGGATACACGCTATCGTCACCGACACCAAAGAATAGAACTTCCCGTAGGCTAAGCAAACCGCAGGATACACCACCTCCACCGGGAGCGCCTTGAAGGAATGAGTGGGAACCACGCACCTCTTCAGCCACAACATAAGGTACCCCGCGAGCAAAGCCTTCCCAGAGATAGGGGACATGACAACATGAGGTACCCCGCGAGCAAAGCCTTCCCAGAGATAGGGGACATGGCCTGGTGGTGAAACGAATGGAAGACCATTCCAGATTTGAACCCGCCCTCGTCATGATCAAGAGCTATAGTGGCTTCCCCTTCGGCCATCCTCTTCTCCACTTCAGCCTGATCGCATATACGCAATGGCAGAGTAGGCATCCCTTTGACATCACTCTCCGGGAATAAATAATCAGCCCAGTTCTTGTGACTGATTCCTGTAGCTCTTTTCTTCTTACCCTTGTGATCCACCGCCCCTAAGGTGTTGAGGCATATGTGGTAGTGGCAGAGCAATTCCCACAAAGTTTCAACCACCAGTGGGGAGTGGGCCGAGAGCTGGTCGATCTCATCTTGGTCGGGAACATACTCTTCATACGAAAAGTCTCCCAGAGGCAGTCCCGACACATCGTACATCTGGTGTAAAACGTGCCACTGTCGGCACAATATAGCTCTAAGACGCTATGGAACTGGGGAGCATTGATCTTCAGACCATGACAAGTGGCCTGAATGGCCGCATACAACTCTGTATTCGCAAGGTCGGAATTCTCGGCTAGGATGTAATCAGTGATCTTGGACCACCAGGTCTTACTGCCAGGCGCAGAGTAGACCCACCCCGAAGCTCTGAAATCCTTTGGGGGAAATCTCCCGCCGGCTCGGAAGAAGCGATGACGGAAGGTCTCCGCGACTGCTGTCGTTTCTTCAGTGGGCGCCTCATTGGAAGGTAGATCCGGACGCAAGCCAGTCACCCGTTTACAGGAGCTTTCTACCCTGTACCCTGCCGTGGAGCCTGTAAAGACACCATAAGTCACCCCGTCTTGAGTGGGAGTCAGATCCCAATTCATCGTCCTTGGGACCGCAAGAGAGCGCAGCTCAACAATTGAGAACCCCCTCGGCATGTTGGGGAGATAGTAGTGAACCCCGTCCATTACGCGGAGCCACCTGCTCTCTTTGATCAACAGGGCGGAAGGATCAGTGGCAGAATCGCCAAACAAAAACTGAGGCTTCGGCAGCTCCACCCTATCCTCGTCTGTCAGCGCCGCGTCAGTGGTCAACTCGCGCAGCGTTAGGTGGTGCCCATCAACGACTCTCTTTGTCGAGCCGACCGGCTTATCAGCGGAGAACACGGGCACCGGATCCAAGGAAGGAAACCGGAGAGGTCCTGTGCGCCTTGCACCTCCGGCAAGGCCGATGGCCCCGCCCTTCGGAAGGGCTTCGTCAGAAAAGGTCGCTGCAAGAAAAGATACAAGAGTCAGGATAGGATCCGCCCTAAGGATGAACCCGCCAATCCAGTAAAAATGGGCGGATTCGCTTGTCGGAAAGCGAAAACAACGCTCCCCTTTTATTAGAAAAGAGGTCGAACTCGCCTATCAAGGATGAATTCGCCTCCACCCAACGAAAGTCAATTTCGCCTGTAGAGGCAGAAATCGTCCTCTATGAGAAAATATAAAATCCGCCCAAAAAGGGGATAGATTTTGCCCTAAATCAAGGAAGCTACCAAAGATGATCGAACCTAAGGGGGATAAACGAGGCTCATCCGCCCGACCCGACACCTATAACCTACATGAAGTCGTTAGATGAACCCCTGAACTTACCCAAGTGTGTCTCAGGTATGCGGACGGGTGCACCGGCGGCGAGGCGGTCGGAATAGCGCCCAGGACCTCCTCCTTTCGCGATACACTTCTTGGATTTCGGCGCCATTGAGGGGATTAAGCAGGAACTCTCTCTCTTTGGAAAACTTTCAAGATTCTTGAGCACGGTAACTCTCAAAGAAAGGGAACGGCCTATTTAACGGAGGAGTTGCCAACGTGGCCACGATCGCCCTCAAAAAGCGAAATACTGGCGGACGAGAAACGTGACCACGATCGAAATCAACGGTCCAGATTGCCCCCTGACATTTCGAAGTGCCACGTCGAGGCGGGAAGCGGGCCGGTCGAAAAATCCCAATCTTGAACCAAAATCGACGGTTGTATCTGACGGTTGGGTTCGAAAACCACGGCCACGATTCAAACGGGGAGCACGAAGCTTACGTCAGAACGCGACGTGACAGAACCACGCCGTCTTAGCTGGAAAGCACGAAGCCCACCAGCGGACGCGTGGCTCACCCACATCGAACCGAGTTTCGCCCGAAAAGAAGGGTCTCGCCTGCGAAAATTCGACCCAAATCCGCAAGTCGAACAGAATTTCACCCCTAAAACCTGATTTCGCCTCGACGACTCATTCGCCTTTAAAGGCAAAATTATGAACCAAGCCAGTAGAATGACCTCGCTCGAACGGTTAAAACCCATGCCTCAGACGGCTAAGGGTTAGAGCAGAAATCTTAGCATTAAGCCTAAGAGAAACTGCTCAACAACTCATCATACTGAGAGGAATAGTATGGCTAGCCCGATTCAAACGGTGATCGGTAAAGACACATCAAACCCGTTGATAGCTGAGGGTTTGCTAAAAATCCTAAAAGAAACCCAAAGGCGCTTGCTTCACCAAAAACTTCTTCATTCAAAGTATTCCAGACCACACGCAAGCCGGTTTAGGTCTGAAAACTTTGAAGGGGGTCTTGTAGACGGTAAAAAAATACCTCTGTGAGCCTATGGGAAATTCGCCTACAAGAAGTCGCCTGCACAATTCCCTGGCACAGGCCTGAGCCGCATGGTCGTCAAATGTGCTCGGTTCCAGATTCGCCTGAATGATCGGCTCGCCTGCACGAGTTGAGATCAATTGGAATAGCGGAAATTCGCTTGTCACGCAACTCGCCTGCCCGAGTCCAAAGTCGAATCCGCCTGCAAACCTCAAGGCCGCCAGTACAGCTGGGTATCCGCTCCCCCACGTGCTGAGATGGGCCTTCCCATCCCTCTCTCTCAAGGGAGAGAGCACAGTACCCCAAGACCGTCAAACGGCCGCTCGCAGTACGCGCATTCATAAATGCAACTCACCTCGGCTGTCTGAGTCAGAAGACGAATCCGCCAGCGTTCGGCGAGCTGTCCAAACACACTCGAGTGCCAGGAACATGTTTTCCCGCCTCTCTTGACCTGAAGAGAGAAGGCACGGCACTCCAGGCCCGCCAAACAGCCGCCCACAGTACAAGTGAGCGGACAGATGCCAAAGCAGCCTGCACTCTCATAAATGCGACTCACCTCAGTTGTCCAAACAACGAGCAAGGGCCGCCGGCGCTCGGTGGTTGGTCAGATCCATGCAAGCATCTGACAGCCGTTGTCACGCATACGAGGAGGGGCTTTCCCACTCCTACGTGACGTAACGCGGAGCACAGCTCTTCGAATGACCACTGGTGGTATGAATGGGTAGCAGGATATCTCCGAACAATGTATGGTCACATCCCATTATTCAAGGAGCAGTCAAGCTGTCCTTCTTCCATTTAAAAGCCTCTTCCAGCAAACTTTGGGAGAGGTCAAAAAAACTCGAAGAAAAGCAGTTGAGACCAAGCTGTTCGCATCATCTTTGCATTACAGCATCACCGCCTAGTTTTGAGCTCCGATCGCCGGTGAACTAAGCAGACCCGAACTCCATCGACTGAAGCTTTTACTGCGTACTGAAGCTCTCCAGCAACCTCGATCGAACGGTCCAAGGGAAGCAGACTCGACACGAGCATCGAGCGAAGCGTCCTATAGCCACCTAAAGTCCCCACACAAAACAAAGAGGGCATTCCCTCTGCTTCTGTTGTAATCATTTGATTATTAGTTTGTAATAAGCCTTCTTATCAATACAAACGAAATCCCTGTTTTCGGGAAATCAAATTTATACCCTACAAAACTCAGACCTGATGGAACAATAGATAAATATAAAGACAGATTAGTAGCTAAAGGATATACCCAAAAATCTGGTATTGACTATTTTAATGTCTACTCTCTAGTAGCTAGGATTACTATCATTAGAGTCCTTATAGCTCTAGCATCCATTCACAAATTGATAATACATCAAATGGATTTTTAAAACTGCATTCTTAAGTGGAGATTTAGATGAAGAAATTTATATGGATCAACCCGATGGATTTGTTGCTTCTGGACAAGAGAAGAAAATATGCAAGGTTATTAGATCACTATATGGCCTCAAACAAGCACCAAAACAATTGCACATGAAATTTTATGAGATCATACTATCTTATGGATTTGAAATTAATCAAACAGATGAGTGTGTATATCATAAAATAGACAATAACAACAATATTATGATTTTATGCTTATATGCTGATGACATTAATATTTTTGGTTCTGACATACAAACCATAAATGAAATAAAACACTTCTTATCATAAAAATTTGACATGAAAGATTTAGGTCAAGCTGACATAATTTCTTAACACTAAAATCTTGATGAATGAGAATGAATATGTGCTATCACAATCACACTACATAGAGAAAATCCTCAAGAATTTTTATGATCCAAACTGTCAACCTGTTTCTACTCCATATGATCCAAATGTACATCTAAAGAAAAATACAGATTATCCTCAATTAAAAAGAGAATATGCACAAATAATTGGATCATTAGGATTCCTGACAAACTGCACCAGACCTGACATTTCTTATGCAGTAAATTGACTTAGTAGATATACATCTAATCCTGATAAGAGTCATTGGGATGCTCTAGAAAGAATTTCGAGGTATCTAAAAGGAACTATGAACTATGGTTTACATTATAAAGGTTATCCATCTGTATTAGAAGGATACTCAGATGCAAATTAGATAGTTCAGTAGATGTAAAATCTACCACTTGATTTGTTTTCCTTTTAGGAGGAGGAGCCGTTTCATGAAAATCTACTAAACAAACTGTAATGGTTAGAAGTACAATAGAATCAGAAATGATAGCCTTGATACTACTAGTCTGAATGGTTGAAAGATTTACTAACTGAAATTCCATTAATGCAAAAACCATTACCAGCTATTTCTATTCATTGTGATTGCAGGCCAGCGATTGAAAAATATAACCAAGAGAATGCAAATATGAAAATGAATTGACACTTGAAAGTGAGACATAAATCCTTGAGATATAAGAAGAAAAATCATGTAATAGCCTTAGACTTTGTAAGATTAGAGAAAAATCTTACAGATCATTTAACTAAATACTTATCTAGGGCAGTGGTCTTAGAATCATCAAGGGGGATGGGGTTAAGTCCATAAGAAAAATCACTGCAGTGCAACCCAACCTCGTAGAGGTTCAATGGGTAGAAACAAACTGGACGAGTGATTGATTGTGAGAAGCACTGAATTTATTTACTCCCATCCCTAGGATGATCAATGCTAATAAAAAGCAAGTGAAAGATTGAGTCTAACTCTTAATGAATCCAAGATCCATGAGGCAGGATGCTTACTTGCTCACATCCTTATTAGGATTCACCTATATGTGTGTAGTTGTGAGGCCGCGACTATGGGATCAGGACTGTTCCCTAGTAACACACATGAAAGATACCCGCGTAAGGCCGATAATAACGCAACCCGCTTAGAATTCTTTAAAACTGTACTATGTGTGCTTTCTGTAAAAATCCAATAAATGAGACTGAATCAAGGCATAGTCCACCAAGCTCTCACGGATCTATACAACTGTCACTAAGTAAACGTTCAAACCAAAAGATACCTCCACCTATTACATAGTATAAGGGAACCAACAATCTTATTTTCAAAAGTTCTTCTATTACTCTTGTTTGTGAATTATTTTAAGTTTTAAGTTATGTGGGGGATTGTTGGAGTTGTAACTTAAAACTTGAGTTTGGAGTGGGAAATTTTAGTCCCACATTGGATAGGAGTTGGAAAGGAAGGGTGTTTATAAGCCTTTTATTTCTCTCCTATGCCTAGAAACAAATAAAGGTTATGCTCCACACCACACACGCGCGCGCCGACCGGGCCGGGCTCGGGTTCGGATCGGGTCGGGTGGCGCGCGCCCAACCTGCGAACACGAATGCAACCCCGTATTGAGGGGCTCTTAATCTGCTACATTTTAAATTTTTGTTTTTTGCAAATTTGAACAATTAAAACTTGATTAACATTTTCTTTAAACGTACTAAATGGCTAGCATAATTAGTAGGCAGAAATTAAAGATTAAAATGGCTAACATTAAAACGTGATAATTGTCGCGGGATTTATGATTGGAAACGACTAGCATATTGAATAAGACATGCATGGCGAATATGAAAGGCGTAAAATGTGGATCTAAAACGATGACTATAACCCTATAAAAAGGACCTATAGCAAGAGTTCGGTCACAGAGCAAAACATAACTTTTTCTCTCTTCTTCTCTGTTCTTCTACTTTATTTTCTTGCTGTTACGTTTTGTTAGTTCCCTGAAAGTCGAGAAGAATTCGCAAAGCCTTCTTGAAGCTCGTGCCGACGAGAAGGACGTCGCCTGACCGAGGGTCGTTGTATCTCCGAGAACTATGGCCGCGTAGCCCTGTACGAGAGGGGGCAATTAGATTCTTCGGACAATGCATTGCACGTATCGATCATCAGGTCGTATTTCTAACCTTTACTTATTTTCGTTTGAATTATTTCTTATATCTGTGTTATAATAGTAACCCACCATTATCTGATAGTTATTAACTGTTCAAACTAATTTTCGTTTTTTGGTCTGAACAGCTAATATTTCCAACACTTTCACTGTGGAAGGATTTTTTTTAGGTGCTAAATAATCATTTACTATCAGTAACTATTTACAATTTCATCACATATTTATAGAAAGTTGACCCTTTTTCAGTGATCATTTGAGGATTTGGTTTAATCTGATGGTTCCTTCATGCCTACGGTTGAGGCAAGGATAATCTGCCAAATTCTCCTACCTGCATTTTGCTGGTGTCTTTGGAGTTCAATAAACAATAAAATCTTGAATTAAGTGGACATTGACAAGCATCAATTGATTATTAGCGCTCTACATTTTATTCATTTGTGGACAGGAAAATGGCAGATACATAATGTCAAGAAATTGGTGTAAATATATAATTAATAATTAAAAATTTATATTTGCTCTGACAAGTTTTCATATCAAGAAAAGTATATAATCACATTATTAGTAACACTATCAAATACATCTGTCTTAATATTTATCACTAGTAACAAGTTCTCAGCTTACAAATTTGAATTAAAAAGTGAATTTTTCAAGGGAAAAATGTTTTAAGGCCCCAAAAAAAAGATCCGGTTGTGGCCCAGCCCCCTGTATTTTTTTTGGGTGATCAAGCCCCCAATACCCAACTCAATAACGTTTCAGCCCCATTTTCATTTCCCAGACAACTCTGAGAGCACAGTTCGTCTCTAAAGACGAAATTACCCTTGTAACCGTTCGCCCCCAAATCTGCCCTCCCTCTTTCTCTCGCTCGCGCTCTTTTCTCTACAGACCCACAAATATCCCCAAAACTCGAACCTCCTTCAGCTTGCGAACCCAATTTGAAAACCCTAGTTTGACTCTAGCGGCCAGGAAATCCACAAGGAAAATGCCGAAGAAAATGGCTAACCCTAAACGACGCAAGGGTGAAGTAGACCAGATTCAAACGGAAGCGGACGTTCGTCAACGGCGTCGGTCGGCACGACTTGCGCAGGAGGAACTACCAAACTTATCCCCCTCCACCTCCGCCTTGATATCTCACGCCAGCGGTTCTGTTCCGCCATCCTCTGATGATGAGGAGAGTAACGAGGCGATGGAAACCCTATTGAGCATGAAAACTCAGGAAAATCGAGAGCGCAAGAGGAGACGCTCGCGGGAGGATGTGTCCATCTCAAAGAAGAAGTAAGTTCCCAATCAATTGATTTTAATTGTGGGTTGGAAGAAATGCATGTAAACAATTCTCAATTGTTGATAGCTAGTAGCAATGCATGTCAATAATCTGTGTTTGTTGTTAACGTTTACTCTTAAGAGTCAACTTTTAGCTAATCATGTTAATAAAACGTGATTTTGACTATGTTAATGTCTTTACTGTTGATTGTTACGTAATTTAAAGTTGAACGACTTGTTAAGAGTAAATTGTTGTTCATCCAGGATAGTTGCTGCATTAGGTGATATTAGGCCCAGTGCCTGTCTTGGAACGTATTGTTCCTTCATGCAAAAACTGTAACCAAAACTGACGAAGTGGCATTGGGATACCTACAAGGGCTGTAACTTTGAGCACTATGTGTTCTTTGGTCCCCCAGCACGCGATCGACGGGCACTAGAGTATGTGCTCAGCCATTATACTGGCGAAACTGATGAGTTCTCTTTTCCCAACCCCAAGAGCGGTTCTATATTTTCAGTGAAATTTGATGAAGAGTGGGTGCATACTCACACAGGCTTTCCCATTGATGGGGAGCTGATCTACGGGAATAGAGACTCTCACAACCGACTTTGGAGGCAATACTTTGAAGATAAGAAAGAAATGCTAAAGGCCAAGCCAAAGGCAAAGGCAAAGGCCAAGGCTACACCAGAAGCTGGTAGCATGATGAGATATGTCGAGGAGTTGCTGGAAACACTTGTTGAGTCCTCTGATAATAAGGACATTGAGGATTTTGTGTTGCTTCAGATATTGTACCAATGTGCAACGATTTGGTGCCCCAACAGCTCTCAAGGCATCCCAAGACAATTGTTTCAATATGTAGATAGTATCGAGAGAGTGAAGACCATTGCGTGGGGTAAATTTATTTTTGATGAGACGAAGAGAGGCATTCAAATTGCTGTTCAAGGGATGAGGAAGCCAGGGGTTACATACGAACCTGAATGCATGCCGCTCATCCCTGTATGTTACATTTGATCTAGTTAATAGGAGTCATGGTAACAGGCATTAGAAAACATGTACAACATTGGACGTTAATAGGTTAACATGTTAAAATCAACATGTTAACATGAAGTTTGACATATAAAAGTAAAAGTTAGCATTAATCTCTAAGGTCAAGAAAGCAAGCATAAAACTTGAGGAGAAACCAATTTCACTTAGCATTGGATGGGGTGAAAAATACCCTCAAAGGGAGCCCAGCAGGAAGAAGATTGAATTCACTCACTTTGGGAAAAATAAAAGCCCAACGTCCGAGAAGCAAGAGAAGAAAAGGAGTAATGGGCAGACCAAAAAGTTAACTAGGCCGAGAAAGATGAACGAGGAAGAAAAGCAGAAGGCTGGGAAGCAAGAGAAGGTGATGGGCAGATCAAAGAGCTCATCTGTGGGTTACGTAAGCGGCAATGACTCTTTACACATCACATCATATTTACATTGAGTTAAATATTTTATCATTATCATTAATTCATTTTCAATTTGCATTGTTTCATGTTAACTTTCTTTTATGGGTTTTCATAACTATTCTGCTTAATCTTGTGGATTTACATGGGTAAAGGGTATATGGTTTACTTTTCAGATTTTGTCCCAGCATATCGCTGATGCTTTTTCAAGAGAAGATGAAATAGATAAGTTGGCACCTGTAGAGCAAATTCATTTTTGGAGGAATACGACCAATATAAATTGGAAATTGCTCCACGCTGTCAAGCGTAGCAAGCGCCTTCAATGGGATGCTTGCTCCCAGGAGATACATAGGTTGAACAAGAAATTGGAGCGCTATGAAGGGATCGAAGACTTGATTGACCCCGAAGACCTGAAGAAAAATGTGAGGGAACTTATGTCACAAAATTATAGGCATAAAGGGTATGCACTGAGGAAAAGAAGAAAGAGTTTTGATTCTAATGATAGGGATGATATGGGTGATGATGGAATTTGTTTTGATTATGACGATGTAACGAACATTGGCAAGGAAGCTTCTCATATTACCGAGGCTGTTGCGCAAACAGAGAAGGAGGCAGAGAAAGGTGAATGTCAAGAAATGGAGGTTGCGTATGTGGAGAAAGCTATGCATAGAGAGGAGGATAAGAAAGAGGAAGAGAGAGAAGATGAGAAGAAAGAGGAAGAGAGAGAAGATGAGAAGAAAGAGGAAGAGCAAGAGATGGAGATGAAAGAGGAAGAGAAGGAGGCATTAACTTTCATAGTTACATGTTAATGATTATAGGTTTATGTTAACTTTCATAGTTACATGTTAATGATTATAGGTTTATGTTAACTTTCATAGTTACATGTTAATGATTATAGGTTTATGTTAACTTTCATAGTTACATGTTAATGATTATAGGTTTATGTTAACTTTCATAGTTACATGTTAATGATTATAGGTTTATGTTAACTTTCATAGTTACATGTTAATGATTATAGGTTTATGTTAACTTTCATAGTTACATGTTAATGATTATAGGTTTATGTTAACTTTCATAGTTACATGTTAATGATTATAGGTTTATGTTAACTTTCATAGTTACATGTTAATGATTATAGGTTTATGTTAACTTATACCTATTTGTGCCAACGTTTGCCAAATCATGTTTATATTTGCAAATCCAGTTAACATATAGCCTGGTTTATGTTAAAATTTGGATCTTATTGTTATGTTTCAGGTCACGTATTATTGTTAAGACATTGAACAACAGCATTGATTCAATCTAGCTTCTTTATCTTCTACGTGGCGGGCGTATCGATGACCATGCAAGTTCAATATGCTACTCTCAATATGTTAATCTTTTACGCAATACTTGGATTTACTGCATGTTGAGATGTTATGCAATCTAATTTGCATCTTCTGTTAACAGGTCATGAAAGCTCTTGTAGATAGGCTCAGCACATGGCTAGAGAGGCCAGAAATTGGTTCTGTTGGCATGAAATATGGGGTCGTGTCAGCATTTTTCTGCGTAAGCATTAGCTTCAAACTCCCAATGTTTTTTTAACTCTTGTTTACAAATGGCTTATCATTATTTGCTTGGCAATACAGCATAGCATTTATGCAGTGAACCCAGATTATGCACATTTATACACCTTGTTCATACAAAAGCATGTCGCCGTAAATAAATCAGTACTCCTTATCCCGCTTGTGCGGCATGACCACTGGCATGTTGTTGAAGTAAGGTTGGACGAGGATGTTATCAAGCATTACAGCTCTGCAGGCCACAGTGCATACCTGGAGCTAGTAAATAAAGCAATTGATTTCATGGATCACATGAAGGCTGGTTTTGATCCCAATAATGTTTCGAAGAAATTCCGATATGAAACCGTCCCTTGTGAGCAACAGCGTGGAATGTTAGTGTTTCACACACTTAAACATTTTCATTTTATTCAGCATCAAATATCTAACTATCTTTCCAATGTATATGATGTAGGTTTGATTGTGGGCTTTTCGTTCCTTTATATATAACGGCTATAATACAAGGGACTGATACCAGTCAGGTAACTAATCCCGCTGACGAGGCCGACGTCATCCGTGCCAAGCTTGCAGCTGAACTCCTAATTGAAGGATGGGAACAGAAAAAAAATTACGTGGATGGGCTAGAAAAGGATGGGTGAATGATGTTAGGAAAAGTTATGTATTGTGTAGATTGTTGTGGGAGCAAAACTAACAGGCATATTAATTTAGATGTATAACTAGAGAAAGGTTGTGTAACTGGTTGCTAGTTAAGATGTTATGTGGTATAAAAACTTTTTATTTAACTGGTGGGTAGGTTGGACGAGGAGATGTAAGAAACTGGTTGTTTAACTGGTTGACAGCGGAATCTTTGCTGCTAAAATGTTTGAAATGTAATACATAACAGGGCTATAAGGGATGATAGTTGTTTGTGGAAAAAATTCGATGTAAAAGAAATGAAAGAAAAATTGATTTGTATTCTCTCAAAATCGATTACAATTTGGATTCCGATTACAAAAGAGAGGAGAATGAATTTGATTCTCCCCTTTGTTTAAAACTGGGTTCTTCACAGTGGCGATGGAGTGCCTCCTTCGAATGCTTACATCGAATTTACTCTCCGTTGACGATCCGACATTTTGATTCACTGGAACAGGGCTATAAGGGATGATAGTATATGTCACTGATGTTCCGACACAAAACTTGAGGTGGCTGCCATATAAGTATGAAAGATAACATATAGCGCTGAAAGTTAACCACTTTCAATAAAAGTTAACCCGTAGCTCTGAAACTTAACCACTATCAGTAATAGTTAACATGTAGCTCTAAAACTTGACCACTATCAGTTAGAGTTAACATATAGCTCTGAAACTTAACCATTTATAGTAAACGTTAACGTATACACGTGATACTTGACCAAATTCAGTTAGAGATGACAAAGATGATGGATATTAGAACCATACAAAAACAACACAGGAAGAATGAACAAAGTTTCCATTTTTCAACTTCGCGGTTTGCTTGCTTCAGTGCTTTCTTCAACTGCTTTGCCTTGACCGCCATATCATCTTCAACGGGGACTTCTGGGCAATCTGGAATATTCCTACTTACCATTGCATCTTCACTGTGAGCCCAAGCGAAAAACTTGCATTGGCTCTTTGGGAAATTTGCACATCCCCAGAAGAATCTACCCTTGTTCCTCCCATTTTTGCACTGCTTCATGGGTGTTGGAATGTTACAAAAACAACATACCTCTTCCCATGACTGAACACCCTCTGACGTTTTCATCTCGCAATCTCAAGAGGGAATGAAGGGAAAGTTAGAACTTCTATTAAGCTTATAACTTTCCTATGTGCACATTTTATATTGCATAAGGAACAACTTACTAGCCGTTGGAATATGGCTGGTTGAAATGACTGGTTGCTAGCCGTTAGAACAGTGACTAATATGTTGGAGAAGTCACCCATTTAAACTCAAAACCTTGACATGACAGGTAAAGATCTGAAAACGTCTCTCATGCTTCCAGTTTCTATTAACAGCATGAAAAAAATGAATCTAACAGGCATTATCACAGATTACAAAAGTACAACGCTATATACTTAACAACTTTAAAACCATCTATATGTCTCATACAAAAGTATTGTTGTTAGAAGCTGAAACACACTAGTCACGGATGGGCTCATTGCAGGTTGCTCTATTGTGACCTTCAACTTTGCACCGAGAACATTTGACGGGCCGTTTGTATATGGTTCTGTTGTTTATGCGTCTTGTTCTATTTCTTCCCCTCCTCTTAGTGGTAAGTGGTGGCAAAATCTGGATTTCATCCTTGGGCACACTCCGCTTCTCATAGTCTGGTATGGGATATAATATTTCGTCGTAGCTCTTCTTAAACGCTTCTACGGACATGAACCAATCACAATATTGATATACATCTCTTTTCATATAAATAATGGCTGCACAAGCATGGACACAAGTATCCTCTCTAGATTGCCTAATCTCTAAAGTGCGCCCTTTTTCCATATTTTCTCTAACAATCTGCTCAGTTTTAGGATAAAGATAGCTTGTCCACTTACACGCCATTATCCGTCTGTTGTTCATGCGAGTCATAAGTTGTTTTCGGATATGCTCCACCATTTGCAGGATACATAACAAACGGGCTTCACGTATCCAGCTGTTAAAGGATTCTGCGACATTAGAGGTTACATGGCCATATCTGCAAAGGACAACATATAGGAAGTATGATGGACATATAATATGTTATCTTCTTAACAAGTGACCATAAAACTTAACCTATACTGCTAAAGGCTAACATAAAAACATCATAGTTAACATATATTGGTGAAAGTTAACATATATCAGCGAAGGTTAACCTATAAAAAGGATACTTCACATATATGCATAACAGTTAACATCAACCGCAAAACGTCATAATGATTGAATGCATACCTAATGCCAGGGAAGAAGGCATTTGCCCAATGCTCTGGCGAGTACTTAATTGCAATCTCATATGCGACTGGAGCCATCTCATAAATTTCCTTCATGTAGTCATTCCATTCCGCTATAGTGTATTTATAGCAAGCAGTTTGGAGCAAATTCCCCAAAACCTGTGTGTCCTTTGCCTTCATTCCCAAATCCTTGAGCTTTGATCTAAAATTTTCAACTAGATGCAGAACGCAGCGTGAGTGAATTGCTTCAGGGAAATATTCTCTCACGGCTTCTCGAATCCCCTTGTCGGCATCAGAAATAATTACCAATTGGTGGGGGGGATTGTACGGGTCCAACCTTTCATACAGTATGGACCACAGGCCTTGTAGGAACCATCTCCAATTATCAACATTTTCTTGATCACATATACAATACGCAAGTGGAAATATCCCTTGGTCTCCGTCATAGGCTATGGCGCTCAGAAGCATGCCTTTATATCTGTCTTTCAAAAAGGTCCCATCCAAAAATAAAAGGGGTCTACACCCATTTAAGAAACCCTGGATGCAAGCAGCATAACATATAAACAGTCTTCTGAACCTTCCTTCATTCTGGTCAATGCAAATGTAGCTTCCTGGATTCGTTTGCTTCACCATTTGCTCATACCTGTACAACAATGTCGCTTTTGGACATGTAAATAAATATAATACATTGGAACATAAGGGTAACATATTAACATTAAAGCGGCTACGATAAACATTTGCACACAAGTTATAAATTAACTGTAATATTTACCATCTTAATTGATCATAAGCCTCATAGCTATCACCATACATATCCTGTTGCGCTCTTTCTTTGCGCCACCATATCTTACTGTATTCAAGTCTCAATCCAAATCGAGTGAGGAAGTCCTTTTGTACATCAATTGGGCGGATTTCAGGTCATGCCTTTAATACCGGTCGCAATTTGGCTGATTGCTCTTTCTTTGCCCCACCATATCTTACTGTATTCAAGTCTCAATCCAAATCGAGTGAGGAAGTCCTTTTGCACATCAATTGGGCGGATTTCAGGTCGTGCCTTTAATACCGGTCGTAATTGGGCTGCTATGAACTTGCGAGATGCCCGTGATTGCCCTGACAAGTTAGAATGTTGTCCGCAACTGTGTTCATTCACAAACCTTTTGATTTCCATTCTTTTATCATTTTTAACAGGAGCTGCAAAGAGCATATAAGGGCATCCATACGTCTCCTTATATCGACAACAAACGCGGATACGTTTGGGTTCATTCTTTAGAAATTCATATTCAAATTTTTTGGCCATGGAATAGTATTGCAAAGCTAGTCTCAATTCAGTTACGGTTTTAAATTGTTGCCCCTTTTCAGTTAATGCTGTGTGCCACCATTGAGGAATGCTTGAAGTGTTATTGAGAATATCATCAGCCCTCATTATAGTCTCACCAGACGGAAAATCAGTTTGGATTCTCTCTGAATTGGATGCATTTCCTGGAGGAGGACAACTATATGGATTCTCTCTGAATTGGATGCATTTCCTGGAGGAGGACAACTATAATCTGCATTCAAAGAGGCATCCCTGTTGCACAATTTAATCAAACAGTGAGATATCCTGCACACTATGTTAAATAATCTTCTTATAACTTAAGTTAACAGCACTATGATGAAAGTTAACAATATGCATGGTTAACACAGCACACCAAAAGTTAACTAACTGGGTGTAAAATTAACCATTTTGAGTAAAACTTAACATAGAGCAGTGGAATTTAACAGACAATGGACATGGTTAACACCGAAAGACGAAAGTTAACATGTTCAAGAAAAGTATAACATGTTCCAATGAGAGTTAACATATTCATATAATAGTTAACATATATCTTAGATAATTAACCTGTAAGCTGAAGGGTTAAAATGTACCCATCAGCGATGACAACTATTTTTCCCCAAAGTAGCATCGAAAACTAAAATCACAATTTCAACATCCCACATATCCCAGTTTCAAACAGAGTTCATTCTATTACTTACAAATCAGTAATAACTTTCTGTTTTTTCCTCAGGAGTAGGACACTACTTGGCATCAACATCTTGCATTTTAATCAGAACAATTCTAGTTATTTACTTGCGTTCCAACGTGCACTTCAAATCATGCAGAATATAGCATTATCGCCTGAGGGCACCATGCTCATCAACTCTTTAGAACCCGTTGGGGGTTGTTCAAATTTATGACGACAGTTATACGATTACATTCAGGGGATTTAAAGCCCAGAGGGGTGATTGAAAGTTGACCAAAAGATAACAGTGTTTACATCACACTAAGCACAATGTTATAAAGAGTTTATTAATTACTTACATTTCGCTAATAACTTTCTGATTCTTCCCTGGCATGGAACACTCTACATTAACAGCAGCCTACATATGAATCTCCGTACAACCAATATTTCGATTGTGCTCCAACATGCACTTCAGGTCATCTTCGTTCTCAACTGAAAAACTCAGGTTGGGGTGCCTCTCAGATTTATATATCAAGGAAAAAGATTCTTCAGGTACTTTCAATCTTTCAGCCACACCATATTTCAGTTCATAAAAGCTTGATGTCGACCTTAGCTTCATAAATATGGCATTCTCGCCTAAAGACACCATGCAAATCAAGTCATCGGCAGCCATTGGGTGGTTGAGAGTTATGAGGACAGTTATGAGGAGGTGAGGAGTAATTGAGGGGATTTCAGGCGCATAAACATGCTTGACAGTTGAAGAACAAACCCTAATTTCATTAATGAGAGAGTGAGAGCTAGAACTGACCGATTTATAATAAAGGCTGATGAAGCAGCACAGTAATGGAGGGAGCGCGCGCTTTTTTCCCCCGCTTTCCTCCGTCGCTTCGCTTTAAATGCGATGGGAGCGGTCGCCGCCAAAGGAGGAATCCATTCAGCCGGTTTTCCTGTGAGAGAGATGAGGGTAATTTAGGTATGTTGGTCAAAATACACCCAATACATGTATATGAATGGGCTTTTAGGGCTGGGCCACAATTTTCACTATTTTATGGGGCTAAATGCTAAGGGAATTAATTGCTGGGTCTGGGCCACAACCGGATCTTTTTTGGGGGGCCTTAAAACATTTTTCCCATTTTTCAATGGATAAATTTTAGAAAACCCCCTTTGGGTGTATCTTGGATAGCCCACCTTAACTTTCAAAATACACAAACCATCCTGAAGTTTTGGGGTTCATAGAAAGCCCCGTTCAACGTTCATCATCTTTCACAAAAAACACCCCAAAATGGTGTCAACTACAAATATTCACATGGATGGATATAATTACATAGGGAGATATTTTGCTAGTGAAATTGAGGTTCATAGTTTTAGGGGGGTTTTCTAAAAACACTAAAAGTTGAATGAGATTATTTGAGAATCTCAAATTTTAAGAGTGAGTTCCGTGACATGTTAAAAAGTTAAGGGGGTTTATTTGAGTAGCCCCAAGTTTAAGAGATCTTACTCTTCCTTGTCCAAAGTGGGTTCGTGCGACCCAGTTTGGTTAAGATGGATCCGCCTATCATTGAAAAAAAAATATATATCAAGAAGACTTCGCAAGATATAGCTGTCATGCTATCGGCATTTGGTCCGTTTGTCATCCTCATGGATCACCGTGTTGGAGACGTCTCTACACACCCAAAAAAAATTAAGAAAGAGAGAAAAACTGCTACGACTAGCTAGGACTCGAGACAAAAATGAACATTATAATTCTTGTAGCATCTCAAATTGTCTACATCCATATGCAAACCAAATACTTGCATTAATTACGACACGCAATAATAAATGGAGGCTTAAAAACTTTGATAAATTAAGACACACCAACATGAACAGAATATAGCATAAAAATTGATACACAACAAATACAAATAAATGTATATCACACAGAAGTATTCGACATTTTCTTCATTATGACAAAGCTTCATCATACAAGTCTGTCTCCAAACTGCCAATCTCCAATTGTGCAAGACTTGCTTTTTAGTGTGGAAGCTTAAATGTGAAAACTTCTGCATTTGCTTGCAAATTTATCAGTAATCAAAGCATAGAATTTTTATTAATAGGACAAATTTGACCCCATAATTGTTGTCAGAAGCTATATACTCCACAACAAATTGGGATATATTATTCAAAAAAAAGTAAATGGTTAATTCAGAGTGATGAATTGTTTGAACATCTTTTCCACCTTCCAAGCTTCTCCTTCCCCTGAAAATAATGATTAGAAGAATCATGAAATATCAAAAAGTATGAAAGTAAAATGTTCAATTATAGTTAACCTATGGAAGTTTAGGAATCAGACATAGACTCAAATTACAAATGAAGTAAAATAAATAAATAAATAAATAAACAAGCAGTGAAAATTAAGTACTAAATCAGGTAATGCTCAAAGGAATTTATTTCACAGGATTATGGAAAAAGAAAAGAACCTCAGAAGCTTCAACCTGCTAATTCATAAAAGAATTGCAGAAGCAACTCAAGGAGAATCTCTATAGCATGCCTGGCTCCAACAGAACCTTGCTTCAAGACCGAAAGGTTATTATTCTGACTAGATTTGAAGGATGACTAACCACTTAAGTACAAATATTACACAGTGGAGATGTCCAAGCTAATTTAAGTGAAATAATCTATTCTCACTAATTAACCATTTCATATGATAAAGGCTTTGCACACATGCAATTCCAATAGGTAAGCTCTCAAAGTGCCACGCATAGTAAGTTCTCTCAGCTACCGGTTCATGCCAGTATGAATTCTCTTTGAATCTCTGTGCACCCCGCTTGTGTTAGTCTTGTTACTCCTTTTTTTTTGGGAGAAGCTAAATGTTTATAAATGTTTAAACTAAGTAATTTGTTGCCCCGATATGCAGCTTATTGTAACATCAAGGCGATATTTTTTTTTTTGGATATTGATACTCTATTGATAATATAGATTCATTTCTTCTTTACAGGAATTCGTAATCATGACCTTTTGAAAAATCTCAAATTCTGAATCAAATTGGTTTACGCCTAATGCAACCTCATGTAAATGTTGAGTTAGTAATCATGACTATTTGGAAAATCTTACCTCGTGAATCAAATTGATGGTTTAAGCCTAATGCGATAGCTTATATGCATATAATTTTGTTATTATTTAGTTACATACGTTATCATTTATGAAAGTTAATGAGCCAACAAATTATATTTAAACCTGTAGTTGAATTGTTATAGCAGCTAGATTTTGGAACTTTCTTTTATAATTTTATATACAAACTAAACCCTTAATCACTGTGATTACTACTGATAGGTTGACAGCTTCCTGAGTTTGTGAGGCTAACTGTTGGAACTTTAATAGCAACTACGAAAAATTTACTGCGCATAACATCCGGATTGAAACCACTAGATCCTGCTAGTCGTGTAACTGCATCAAGAAAATTCTACTCAATATAAGAATATAGTTGAATTAGTTTACCCTGCGTGGCCCAACCGCTAGGTCGTTATCCTGAATTGAAAGGGCAGTAAAACCCATTGGTTTCAGCACTTCCTCATAGCTACAAAGATAAATATTTTATTTTTCCAAAACATGCTAGACCAAAATGACCCATATAATATAATAAGGATAATAAAGCAACTTATTGGATTGCATTCATACACCAAGCGAGTTACGTACACATATCCATACTACATATACTTATTTACATCTACATATCTCACACAACAATACAATAATAGGCTAATACAATACAATAATACCTACTTCCCTAAAAAAATAAAGCAATACAATAACAAACTAATTCAATTTGCAATACACAATTCCAAAATCCAATATCTTCAAGGATGCTTGCATTCAGTCGGTATCCCCTGAGGAAACCTCTTGACATCAGTACAGTAATTATAAATCATATAATTCTTCTGCACCCATCTCAGTCTCTTTAAACTAGCCACATCCAGTTGCTGATTAAACCAACGATTTCCTCCCGACCCACATCTCGACCTCCCAGAGCTCAAAACACAAGCCTGGGCCTGAAAATTCCTGTAACTCGCTGTAAATGGCGCTTTGCTCCAGTCAGTCTTCACTAATCCCCCTCTTGTTGCCCAATTATCAGCGTCCCATAGACTAGA
Organism: Asparagus officinalis; assembly: GCF_001876935.1. Taxonomy (NCBI): domain Eukaryota; kingdom Viridiplantae; phylum Streptophyta; class Magnoliopsida; order Asparagales; family Asparagaceae; genus Asparagus; species Asparagus officinalis. The sequence continues at coordinate 30,527,797 of NC_033803.1, read as the reverse complement.
ATATAACCTCATTGGCTGGATTTTAGGAAAAGGGATGCGGTACTTCTCTAAGTTCTTGAAATCTCTTATAGGAATACCATCGACAGAGAATCTGAATTAAGAAACGCAAGATTAAAAATGTGAGTGGTTAATGTGATGGTTGTGTTAATGGGATAATTAAGGATTAATAGGATATGTTACATGATATGTTGGGGGTTCCATAGGATAGAGTAAGTGTGGAAATCCTTTGTGGGATCAAACCAGAGGTAGAACTGTTGCTCTCTGTTCCCTTTGCCTTGAGTGAATATGTTGGTGTGTAGGATGTATGGGTCGCCACTGAGGTTGCCGAGGAATTCGAAGTCGATCTCATCGTGAGTTGGTCCTTGAGATGATAACTGTGGTATAGTCCCATATCCGAAAAGAGTTAGAAAGAGTAATGAAATTAAATAGAAAAATCAGAGTCTATATTTAACGACTTAATGTTTTAGATTAGCACAAGTAATAAAATTAATTAGCCTTTCAAGTTCTCAAATTCTTAGGTAGAAGATAGGCCTGATCTCTTTTTTTTTGAAGTATTTTGACCAACCCTAATTAGAGTATTTGATCTTCGTTTCATTAGGATATTCTATTTTTTTTAAAGAAATATCTATTATGTATGAACTTCTTTAAAAGGTGGATATGTGTGGTAATTACAAGGAGGACCACATATGACAAATTTCAGGTTAACATCATGGATGTGAGAAAGTTCTATGTATATATAGTGAAATCCAACCACTTGAAAAGCTACCAATTAAGTTGTCAATAATGGATAAACCCACAAAATCCCTTTTTTTTTCATCATAAAGAAACTCACATAGTAGGCAGTAACAGTGCCAGCGGAGTTCCCCGGTACAAGCTTAAGCTGCATATCAATCTTCCCGAACAAATACTGATTCTTCGATTGAAACCCAGAGCCCGATACTTTGTCAAGCGACAGCGTGAGCATCTGTCCATTATTCAGAATCTTAGCTCGTCCGTCTCCCCAAGTAAGATCGAAATCACGATAAAAGTTTCCTCCATGAACACCAGACATTGCTACAAAAGTAGCTGCTAAGAAAATATGAACGCATTGAGACATAAGAGAAGAGCTCATATTGCCAGTGTTGTTAATTGTTATTTTTTTGAGTAGTGAAGATTTATGTGAAGGCAGCGGGGTGTATTTATAGTGAGAGCGGAGAAGAGGAATCCCGTGAGGTGAGTGAGAGGCACCAGCTGGCTTCAGTGGCGGGCGATGGGGTTTTTTCCGAACGGATTCATTCAAGATGTATTCTTGTTTGACTCGATCTCATCATCTATTTATTTATTTATTTTTTCCACCTTCGGGTCGGGTCTGAGGTGGGTGGAGTCTGGCCCGGACCCGTTGGGATCTGAATTGGGAAATGGCTCATGCGTGCGGTGCACTGAGGCTGAGTTTGTTAATACTTGATTTTTTTTATTTAGTTTTTTATTTTTATTCTTTTGGTGTTCACAAGTTGATGCTTGATAGGTTATACCTAATGATTAGGAATTTAGCTAAGGCAGAACGGTTGCTTAGAAGTTTTCAAGTTGCCTGGTTGTACGGATCATGAGTTGTAATCCATATTTGGATCTTGTCTTTTGTTGCAGAATATGTTGTTTTAGAGAAGGGTATTTGTGTTTGGAACCTGTTTTTACACGGAGAAAAAATGACAGTCCATCTCAAAATTGAACCCCATATAAACAACCACCCTAGTGCAGGAATACAATATGCATTTCAGCCTCTTGTTGCTTCGAAAATCAAAGAGAGAAAATTAGAACAACAGAGGGAGGCGAATTATGGCTTGCAAGATTGACTGCATGTATGTTGATTATTAGTAGAATCTTGACCTTGTTGTACTTGGAGAATGTAGCTAATCATGTTGATCACCGAACCACATGAAATCCTTGTGTTTCTCTAGTTGTTCTTCTAGTTTTAGTTGTTCTTTCTTTTGTCAATCTGTGCCCTTATTACGTTGTGTTGCTAACAAGTAACAAAGGAAGGGAGAGAAAGAGGCAACTTGCAACAATTATTTCGTCTTTAAATAGAATTCATTAGGTCTTCTAACATATATTTTCTATATAAAGTTATAATACTCAATGTTTACCACATTTATAATGGAAAATACTTTAAGATGATATCAGAGTGATCTAGATTCAAATCCCATTGGACATTCATTTAAAGAGGATTTAAGAATTTTTATTGTTGCTTTAATCCAAATATCTTTCTATGAAAAGAATGCTCAATATCTTACAGCATGTTAAATTATAGCACTCTAGCCTCACATCAACTTTAAAAAGTTTTGTTGTAGTGAAAGGACTTTGTGACATAGGTCTGTGTTGATGGATATCAAACTTTTCCAAAATATCACTATTGCTACATTTTGGAAAGTTAGAACACTGGTATTTTCAGTCCCCTACTTTTGGGCTTTTGATTGGATGAGGAGTGTGAGCAACTTTATCCCCAAGAGACTGGTTCACCTGAAAGCAATTGAAACAGATGATAAAAATTTGCTTTCAAGGCTAGAAACTATTAACCCTTCACCTCATAACGAGAATTGCTTTCAAGACTGGGGACAATTAATCTTTTCGAGATAAGGTTCATCGTTAACTTCATGCTTGGCCTTTCTTTTTCTTTAGTGATAGGTTCAGCCCCTTATTCTCCTAAATTAACTCCTTTAGCCCATTTGCACCTACTCCTTCATTTTCGGTTTTAATTTTTATTTCATGTTAATATAACTTTTTTATAAATCATTTTTGTGGGAACTCTTTTTTTTTTTTGGTAAATGAAAGTTTTATTCATCACCAATATGTAAAAGTTTGTACATCAAGAATATCCTCACATATGTGAGATAACAAAAAAACAGCTGAAACTTTTTTCAGCAAAGCTCCTCAAAGAAATTACCTCAACAAAAAAAAAAAAACCCCACGTGAAAAAAAAAACAAGAACCCCCCAGTGAAAAAAAAACAACTGTGGAGAAAACATGCACAGATTTTACCAGACTGTAAAAACGTGCACAACCAGACATTGTTATTCACAGAAGCTGCAGCTGAGAAAACTTGAGCCAAAACACATCTTGTACTCCTTATTCCCACCTTAGATGAAAGCCTCCACATCAAAACAAATCCTCAACAAAAACAGGAACCTTTTCCACTGCAGTTCATAGTGTTAACACCAGTTCCTTATGCTCATTCAGGAGTTTGCTATTAAGGATGATGGACAGGATATCAATTTTGATTTCCCTAATCAGACGATCCACATCCTTGCAAACTTGTGTGAATATTCTTGCATTTCTTTCCCTCCAAATACTGTAAACAGTTGCCGCCAAAGCCATTCTCTTGATTTTATTTTTGAAACCACTTCCTCTCAACCTGATATTATACCAATCCAGGAGCAAATTCCAGTCACATGACCTCCAATTGAACCTAAGCCAATCCATAATACCATTCCAAACTTTACTTGAGAAGCAACAAGCAAAAAATAGGTGATTTCTAGATTCGATGGTATCTACAAAACACAGGATGCAACAATTGCGGTTGACAACCCCCCTGATTAGAAGCTTATCTTGTGTAAGTAATCTGTCAAGGATGGCTAGCCACAACACAAAACTATGCTTAGGAAAACTTAATCCTTCCCAAACAGTATCCCTCCACATTACTTTAGCTGTAATAGGAAGTAAGGCATGATATAGTGCTGAGATTTTCAACTTAGAACTCTTTATACAAGAGCTGATAAGATGTAGAAGCCTTGTAACTCCACCACAAAGATTCAACACATTTTCTCTAATTTTCAGGATTTGTTTCCACATCCATGAGTCCCCAAATTTAGCCTCAACTTGCCAAATATTCATGTGTTTTAGATAAGTGCCATGAATCCACTTAATCCAAAGGAGCTCCTTGTTTGAATGAATAAACCAAATGATCTTAAGGGCAGATGCAGTGTTCCATGTAACTGAAAGGAGCTCCTTGTTTGAATGAATAAACCAAATGATCTTAAGGGCAGATGCAGTGTTCCATGTAACTGCTGAAAAGATTCCTAAACCTCCTTGATCCTTACTTCGACAGATTGCATCCCAAGAGACAAGGGAAGGCTTGTTAGAGTCAACTTTTCCCCATAGAAAATCTCTACACAGTTTATAAATTCCATGAAGAACTTTCTTTGGTAGGATATAACTTGAAGTCCAAAATAGTTGAACCCCAAGGATGACACTTTTGATAATCTGGAGTCTCCCCGCATAGGATAGGTGCCTATGAGATAACCAATTTTAGAACTGACTGGATATCTTGTTAAAGAGAGGTCTACGGTCATCAAAGGATAGCCTCTTGCATACAAGAGGTACTCCCAAATATTTAATTGGGAGGTTGCCTTCAGAAAAGCCTAGACAATTCTGTATAGAAGCCTTGATAGAATCATCAACACCACCATAAAAAATAGCACTTTTGCTGGGGTTAGCATCCAGACCAGTTACTGAACTGAAGTGAGAAATACATTGCTCAAGCTTTTGCACTGAGTACAAATCCCCTTTGCTAAACAGCAATAAGTCATCAGCAAAGATGAGATGAGTAATTTTTAGTTTGCCACATTTAGGATGAAATTTAAAATTCCTGTCAAGTTTCAAAAGATCAAGGCTCCTAGATAGGTATTCCATACCCAAAATGAACAGGTAAGGGGATAGTGGATCACCTTGTCGCAACCCCCTTTCCCCTTTAAAATAGCCATGTAGAGAGCCATTTAGAGAGATAGAGTATCTGGGAGAAGAAATACAGGACATAATCCAACTAGTCATCATATTTGGAAACCCCAGACCAGAGAGCATTTCAGCTATAAATTTCCAGCTAATGGTGTCAAAGGCCTTTCTGATATCCATGTTAATCATAATCCTTGGAGATATATGCCTCCTACCATAGTTCTTTACAAGTTCATGAGCCAGGAGGATGTTATTTGATATCAGTCTTCCTTTCACAAATGCATACTGAGCATCATTTATAATATATCCCATAATAGATTGGATCCTGTTTGCAAGGATTTTAGAGATGACCTTATATATGCAATTGTAGCAGGATATAGGCCTGAAATCTGATGAGTAAGTTGGACATTGGACCTTAGGAACATTAGTAATAGATGTAGAGTTGATTTCACCCAATAGCTTTCCTGTTTTAAAAAATTCCTCAATGGCATATGATACCTCATCTCCAATGATTGGCCAAGCTGTTTTAAAGAAAGAAGCACTAAAACCATCAGGGCCAGGGGCCTTGTTATCTGACATAGAGAAAACAGCACTTTTGATTTCATCCCTGGAAACATGAGCAGAAAGAGTTCTGGCATGCTGGCTATTTAAACAACGACCATTTTTGATGATATCTCTATCAGGAGTGTCAGTAATGATTGCAGTCCCCAACAAGTTTTTATAATAGGAAATCAGTTCCTTAGCAATTGCCTCAGTGTCAGTGATTCTAGCATCTGATTCATCATGTAACACTAAAACTCTGTTGTGATGTCTGTTTGATTTAATGATAGAGTGAAAAAGCTTAGTGCATCTATCCCCTTGAATATTCCATGCAATTCTAGCTTTCTGCTTGTAGTATGATAATTCACATTCAGAGAGATTGTTAAAAGAAATCAAACATTTCTTTTCTTGTTCAATGAGAGCAGCATTTAAAGGATCCTGCTATAAAGCCCTTTGGATATTCTCTAATGGTTTCCTTACCCTTGAAACCTGCTCACTAATGTTATAGTAATGTTTCTTGTTGAGCTCCTTCTAAGCATTCTTCAGCAGCTTGAGCTTAGAACAGATTGAATACATAGCATGACCTTGAATAGAGGTTTGCCAGATAGAAGAAACTATAGGAAGAAAGCTAGGATGTTTGGTCCACATCTTAAAGAACTTAAAAGGCTTCTTTCCTTGAGAATTATCCTCATAGATTGAGATAAGAGCAGGAGAGTGGTCAGAGAATCTAGGAATTAAGAATTCAGCATGGCTAGAATTATACCTGAGTAACCAAGCTTCATTGATAAGAGCTCTGTCCAATCTACTCCAAATTCTTGTGCTTGGGTCTTGCTTGTTACTCCAGGTGAAGAAAGAACCCATGGTTTTCATATGAGAGAGGTGGCAGCTATCAATAAAGGACTTAAAGTCTAAAAAATCAGCATCAGATAGAGCAGCTCCTCCCAACTTTTCATCATTACTAATCAGTGCATTGAAGTCCCCACAGAGAATCCAAGGAACTTGGCCAAGGTTTTTACATACCTGGCTTAAACTCAACCAAAGACTTTTCCTAGCTTCAGCTTGATTGTATCCATAAACTGAAGTTATGAAGCAATCCAATCTCCCATCAATGGACTTACCATAACAAGTTATATGTTGAGGGGAGCAGTGTACAATATTAATGTCTAGACCATTGGGATCCCATAAGAGAAAAATTCTTACCTTTTCAGTATTACTCCCATTAGCATGCCACTGCCAATGATCAACAAGCTTCTTTGAAATATCAGGTATATTACTCTCCTTTAATTTTGTTTCAAGCAAGGCAAGGAAGGAAAGATGATATTGAGATATATACTGCTTCACCAGCTTCTGTTTAAGGGGTTTATTCAAACCCCTTACATTCCAAAATGATAAGTTCATTTGAGCAAGCCCCCTCTGTCCACTGAAGAGGGATTAATACCACTTATCAGAGGGGAGAAAGAATTTTCAAAGTTAATCTTGTTTATGTTACTTTGAACTATCCAGGGACTTTTAGCTTGCAAGATACCAGGCTTAGATAAATGTGCATGATTGATGTTACCAGCCTGAGTAGCTTACTCTCTTCCAGATATGCTTACCCAGGTGTTTTTAGTTTGTGATGTATTTACCTCCCAGTATGATTGAGAATTTCCTGAATCTGGAACGTGCACAACATGCACAGGTTCAGCAACAGATGTCTCACCAGAATTTCCAGCTAGAGGAGCAAAATTCCCTGTATCAGGAACATGTACAACTTGTGCATGTTGTCCAGATTGCAGAGCTTCATCCCCAGGGGTAATCATTATAGATTTACCTTTATCCAGGTTAACACCAATTCCTTGAGTATTAGCCTGCACAGCATTTTCCCCCAGAACCATCTTGGAATTATTTCCAGGCATGTCATTTTTCAGCTTAGGAATCCATTTTTGTGTTTTATCTTTCCTCCAACAATGCAAAGCATCATGTCCCACTTGTTTACACTGATCACACCATCTTGGTTTCATTTCATAAATCACCCTCTGTTGATAATGTTTGCCATTTAAACCTTGGATTTTTATCTTATCAGGGAGGGTGGCAGGCAAATCAACTTCAATTAAGACTCTAGCATAGGCTAGTCTTTGTCTATTTGCAGTAAGTTTATCAGTAGTGATAGGCCTACCAATAAGGCTGGAGATTTTACTTATACATTTTGCATTCCATAGATTGAGCCTAAGTGCAGGAAGTTGTATCCACATAGGATAGGTACATGAATTAACCTTATCAACTTCATCTCCATTGTTCCAAGGCTTGAGCAAGAAAGGTCTAGATCCAAAAAACCAAGGACCACTGGCTAGAATATCATTCATATCATCTTTATTCCTAAATTTGAATAGGAATAAACCAGCCTTGAGTAAACAGATTTCAGGCATAGCTTTATTTATCCAAACCTTTTGAATAAAACTCTCCATAGCCTTGAATCTAACATTCAGCACTAAAACTTGGCCAACAAGAGAACATTCCCAAATAGAGCACCCTTCCTTCCATTCATCATCATCAAAAATCACAGCATCCTTAGTGTCAGGTGGCAAGAAATCCAAGCTTAATCCACTTCCAGACTTTCTATTGTCAGCAAATAGATTCACCCAGCTTTTCTTGTTTATGTCCTGAATCTTTTCATCAGATGCAGAAACAAGATTTCTAGGGATAGGATCATCATTAGGCTTAGCAGAAATTGTCTCCTTAATAGCAGAAATCAAAGAATCATTATGCTCAATTTTAGACATATCAGAGGCCTTCTTCTTAGTCAAAGAATCATTAGTAGGATCAGAAAAAACAGTATTCAAGAGAGAGTTATCGCTGCTAATCTTATCATCAGATACCAAAGAAACATTAATTTGATCAGAAATCAAATTAGATTTCAAAAGAGAATCACCTAAACCTTTTCTCTGTAAAGAACTTAGAGAATTCTCCAGATCAACTTCCTCCGCCCAGGAAAGATCACTTTGAGAAAGAAGCAGAGGTTTGAAGCCAGATCTTGGAGGATCATTCAATGGAGTAGAAGCTTCAAGAATTTCACTCATAGACTTCTTCTTCTTCTCACCCTTAAGACCAGTTGATCCCATTTCAATTGGAACCAAAACTTCATCAAACTCAACAAAACTATCATCAAAATGATCAGCAGGAGAAGACGAACTTGGATTCGAAGCTCGAAGACCGATTGAAAGTAATTTTTTCCCGCTAATCTTCTTTTTCTTTGCCATTTAGATCTCAGCAGAAGGCACAAGTTAGAAAGAGGAATCGCATTCTATCCTGCGCCTAACTGCTCCAACAGTTTTTTTAATAGCTATATTATTTGTTCATGACACAATCGATCTTTTTCATAATCAGGCAGTAGAATGAAGTTTAAGATAATAAAGATACAAAACTTTAGATATATATCAAATAGAAACAGACTTACTCAGCTAGAGAATTACTGAATGGTGGTCCGCTTTCACGATTATCGATCTGATACAAAAAAAATTTATCAACAATACACTCCAATCATGGTCTTTTTTATTATCATGGTTAACAAAGTAAGAGCAGAACATGGGAGCAATACAATAATCATGTCATAGTGTAAGATACTGAACAACATGATAACCTTTCATAACTTCTTTTGTCAACTTTCTTACTCCATGTAAGACAATGAAAATAAAAAATCGCGACTCTTTAAGGTGAAATCCTATTTCTAAAATTTAGACTCAACCCTAGATAACTCAACCTAAAATATAAAATAAAATATCCTATCTAGCAACCAAAAAGGTACAATAAAATCCAAAATTTGAATTCCTAG
>NC_033803.1:30485414-30518739 GCF_001876935.1 Asparagus officinalis | reverse complement strand
GGCAACCACCATCACCACACAGTTGCATCGTGCATGGTGGGAGCAAGGATGGGAGTTATCCACCCAATATATAGAATAAGCTGCATTAAGTACATTAGTTCTCAGTCCTCAGCAAAAGGATGTAGAAATTTCCCTGCCCCTAAATCAAATGGGTACATGAGACAACAAAAATCATTCTACACCGTAATGGATGCAACTTTTAAAGTGATTTCTGCACAAATGAACCAGACTGTACAATGAAATTTTGGAATATCAGAGAACGAAGCTGATATACAAAATTAAGTTGAAACATAATGTTTCTAATAAATTATATAATCAGAGGATTTAATGTACAAAGTTACTTTTGACAATCACTACTCTCGGATATCTTTAATTCAACAGGACAAAATATTTGTATAGTAAGCTGTGTCTCAACAGCATTATTGGAAGAACTCAAATTTCATGATGGATACAAGGAGCACAAAATAAAATATAGTAATATCTTATGGAAAAAGATGAAATCATGCTGTGATTATATTGAACATACCATAAACTCCTTCTAGACATAGAAACATTCTAGAGATATTTACAATAAATAGGTGCAATAGAAGTTAAAATAACAAGTTAGATCTGTGACGGAGAACATCATCATAATCTCCCAAAGCTGCTGGCAAACAAATAGTGGAGGCACATATCTCATATCAATTGGAAAACAATTGTAAGGCTGACAAAAAGAAGAAAATTCACCAGATATATAAGTGTTATGAGCTCTCCATCTGGTTTTAAAATATCAGCCATTTTCTTTGCCCAAGATCACCAGATATATAAGTGTTATGAGCTCTCCATCTGGTTTTAAAATATCAGCCATTTTCTTTGCCCAAGATGGCCTCATGCAAGGGTCTATGGCAGTCTCCATCTGGTTTTAAAATATCAGCCATTTTCTTTGCCCAAGATGGCCTCATGCAAGGGTCTATGGCAGGAAAAAAACTGCAATATTACACCCATATGATGAATTCAGATATAAGAATGAAAAGAGCGAGCATTCTAAAAGAAAGGAATGAAGCTTTACGTGTATTCAAAAACCATATCAAACAATTCCATTGGCTGCCAAGTGAAAAAATCTGCTGCCAAAAAGTTGAAATAATTTGCATTTGGCAAAGAGGATGACCACTGATTCAAAGAAAATAATAAAGGGTTAGAGGTAACAGAAATACCTAATTCCTCGCTATATCATACATAAATAAATAAGAGCACTACTATAATGTTGGATGTCCCTAAGAGCATACAATAAGAACAACGAGTACAGGATATGTGACAAAACTGGACAAGTTAACTGCAGGCGCAGGTTTTTCTGCTGGGCGAACCTGACATCAATATTTGAGAGTTAGTTTTGGTTCTGAAGTTTAAATAATAGGTCAAATATTTCTCAATCAACGAATGTGTCGCCATACTGACTTTGTCATGCATCTTAAACTTTTATTTATCAAATTAACTTATCAATTTATGTTCATAAATATATAGAGCCTTAAATTCAGGTTAATTTATCATCACATGAAGCCTAAGCTCATAGTCTAGGAAGCAAAAATAGGTGTCCCCCGGCATAAGCAAATGCTGCATATTTCATTAGAAGTGTTTTCACATATCTATATCATTTTATACCTCAAAATCTCTCCAAAATCTTTAAGCTAATTTACAGGTACCAGATCTATTAGTTTATTGCTCTCTTATAGAATCAAAGGAAAAAAATCATCTGCCTTTACCTTACGCTAATTAAATGTCCTCCTCCCCTTTCTCTTACAGGTCAGGTATGTTAAGACAAACAAAAAGAAGGCAGGGCTCTTTTGTGTCCAAATCTACACACACATGCATGCACGCATGTGTCGCGCGCCTATGCGGAAGCGTTCTCGCTCACCAAACAAGTCGTAAGCACGGGAGAAGAATAACCGATCACACACGAGCAAAATCCAAAATTAAAATACGACAGATCAATCACAAACACAAAGATATATGTGGTTCGACAATTTGCCTACGTTCACGGGGAGAGGATGACGAAGATTCTACTAAATCAAGGAGAGTACAAAGGGTTACAATCTCACAAAACTCACAAACTAACCATCAACCAAAGCTCTCAACTTGCTTTCAATATCTCCCTCTCATAACGCTCAAAAAGTCTCTCTAATCTCTGATTACAAATCTCCTTTTTTTGATGATCCTAATTTCTTCTAAGGCGTTCCATATATATAGAAAACCTAAAACCGAAATAAACTAGGAATTCTAAAACCAAAAACAAAACAAATTAGGAATCCTAATAACATGTTATCAAAACAGATTAAGAATCATGTTACCAAAATAAATTAGAAATTCTAATAACCTGTTACCAAAACAGATTAGGAACCTGCTATCCAATAATTCCTCTCATCAGCGAAAATTTTGACAGCACCTCGGCAACATAACAAGAGAGTTAGATCGCAATAAGAATTCTCGTTTCACTAAGAAAACAGGAACCAAAAGTAAAATATCTCAACAAAGTGGGATATCAGCTCTTTCTCTCATAAGTTCTAGGACTGACCTATCGAGGGAACCTAAATAAGCTATTACAAATCACACAAACAACGAGATAAAATAATTTTACATTGTTCGGCAAATTGCCTACGTCAACGGGGCAAGGAGGGGAGAGATCTATTATTAGAGAGAAAGAGAATACAAAATAGGGTTTACAATCACACAAGATCTCACAAATAAAACCCTCAATCAATCTCTTAATTCCTCTCTCAAAAGGACAGCCGCCTCTATAAGTCAGCACTGTTCTCTGTGTTTTCTTTTCTCAGCACGAAGCCCAAAAAAACACCGCACTCTCCTCTGCGCGAAGCCCTCTTTGCATGTCGCCCTGCCTTGCACAGCGCCTGTAGTGACTTCTCTCCTATGTGCCTCAATTTGTAATGCCAGAGTCTGCTAATGTCTGCCTCTAAAATAGCTAAAGCAACCTGACCAATCACGGTTCTCCCCTTCAGATAATACAAGTTTCGACTACGGACTCCCTTCATCACCACCAAAGATCCTTTAGTAACATTTGCTACAGTATCCTCAAATGTCACCTTGAATCCCTTCGCCTCTATAGCTCCAGCTAAGATAAAATTCTTCTTCAACTGAGAAACAAATCTCACCTCCTTTAATTCACGGACTATTCTATCGTGCATCTGAATACTCACAGTACATATCCCACAAATACCACATGATTAATCATTTTCCATGATAACAATACCCTAATCGAGTTTCTCAAATGATAAAAATCAATCTCGCCTAGGAGTCACATGATAAGTAGTGCCAGAATCAAACATCCAATCTGATGAATCCAAGTGGTTCACCTCAGGAGTAATCAATAGAGAAAATCTCGAATCATTGGAATCATCGCCTTTCGCAATATTCACATCATGGGCCTTCGGGCCCTTCTTCTTACTATTCTCCTTCACCTTGATCTTTGAACAGTCTCTCTTCCAATGTCCCTGCTCCTTGCAAAGTGCACATTGGTTTTTACTAGCTGGTAACTACCTCTTGACTTTAACCTTCCTCTATTACCATCTTTTGGATATGGGCTTCTTCTACTTATCGTCGATAAGGCCCCTCCTGAAGTACTAGCGTGGAAAGTCTTTTTGTTCTTCCTCCTCAAATCATAGTTTGTCAAAGCATTAGTAACTTTACTATAGCTGATAGAAGATCTCTCATTCAACAAAGTAAGTATGAAAGTATCATACTCCTCATCTGGTAAGGAGCCCAACAAAATAATCGTCTTGTACTCATCCGATATCTTCTCATCAACATTTGCCAAGTCCGACAATAACTTAGTATAATTGTTCACATGAGACGCTAGTGAGATGCCTCGGGATATTTAAAATCTGAACAATCTTCACAACAAGTACAAACGGTTCTCAACACTCTTCGTAAGGTACTTATTGTTAAGAATTTTCCACATCTTCATTGTAGATGTCACCCCAATCACATCATACTTCAATTCCTGTTCTAAAAAGGATCTGATCACCCCACAAGCGTTCCTATTCATCTTTTCTCATATCGCGTCTTCATATTTTGGTGGTCTCTCTTAGACCATGATGGTCCCCTCCAAATTCTGAGCATTGAGCGTATCTTGAACGTCGCTCATTCACAAACCAAAGTTGATCTTGCCGTCATACTTCACCATACTAATTTTGATTTTCTAAAAACTAACTTGGATTGTACTCGTTATCTCGCTGCTTTCACCAACTTCTTCACCCATACTCGTAAACTCTAAATTGCAAAGAAACATTCAAACTTTAAAAGAAATAAGAAATTACCAAACTGAACCCTAGATTGGATTCCAAATAGAACTCCTAACCACACGAGGAAAGTGAGATCTCTAACGACAACTTCAAATCCTATCTCCACCGAAGCCTAGAACTCTAAGAACCAAGTTTTCACGACGAATCTTCCTAAACCTAATGCCAAAACCCTAGATCTGAAATCTGAGCTCTGATACCAATTGTCGCGCGCCTATACGGAAGCGTGCTCTCTCACCAAACAAGTCGTAAGCACGGGAGAAGAATAACCAATCACACACGAGCATAATCCAAAACTGAAATACGACAGATCAATCACAAACACAAAGATATATGTGGTTCGACAATTGGAGATTCTACTAAATCAAGGAAAGTACAAAGGGTAATAGTCTCACAAAACTCACAAACTAACCATCAACCAAAACTCTCAACTTGCTCACAATATCTCCCTCTCGTAATGTTCAAAAAGTCTCTCTAATCTCTGATTATAACTCTCCTCTTTTTGATGATCCTAATCTCTTCTAAGGCGTTCCATATATATAGAAAACCTAAAACCAAAACAGACTAGGAATTCTAAAATAAAAAACAAAACAAATTAGGAATCCTAATAACCTGTTACCAAAACAGATTAAGAATCATGTTACCAAAATAGATTAGGAATCCTAATGACCTGTTACCAAAACAGATTAGGAACCTGCTATCCAACATCATGAACACACACATATGAACACACGCACACAGTTGAGTTTTTTTTTACAGATATAAGAGTTTGAGAGGTAAATTTATAAATATTCTCCCTCCGTCCCTCCCTCATCTCCACCCTCCAATCATCAAAAATCCGGCATCCTTCTCCTCTTCATCTTTCAGACCCAACATCGAACACTCTATCTCAAGCAGAGGAGTGAGTGGAGGAGAGGGAAGAGAGAGGAGAGGAAAGGGAGCGGAGAGAGGAGAGAAGTTGAGAAGGGCATTGAGATAGTCCCATTAGCAAGGGAAGTTTTGGACTTTGAGCATACACTTCAATCATAGGCCCAAAAATAGCACATATAAAAAAATTCTCTCTGTGATATATGATGTGCCTCATTCATCAAGAACTGATGTCAGCAAACAAACAGTACAAAAATAGCTATCATACAACATTCACATGAAGTATATTTTTCGATATGAAAAAGGAGAAAATTATCTCTCATCGGCATTTTGCTCAGTTTAACAAAGACTGCAAAAAGATTGCATCAATGTTGTTGCATTTATTTTTTATTTCTAAATGTCGTATGTTGACTTTTTGGTTTATCTTCGTGCACATTTCACAGCTGAAAGTCAACTGTAAGTGCATAATATCCTACAATATCAGCACGTCTTCCTAATGTTATGTTTCATTCCTTTCTGAAATTTATAGTCTTTATATGTTGTATTTAAGATTTTTTTCCGAGCATGAAATACCTGCATAGAGTAAACAGATGAATTGCACCGTGATAAAAAGTTTCATGTTTTCAGTATCTCCTCTAGTAATAATACCTCGTTAGCTTTCTTAACAGCAGTGCTTGATATATCCAAGCCTAAAACATGACGATCAGGGCTGGCCATAGCAACCACATCATACCCCTGACACACAGAACAGCAATTCAGTTAGAAAAGTCCAGCTACCGTAGAACAGTTGAAGGAAAAGGATAAGAATAAAATTGAAATTTTAAAGATTTACAAAGGCTAGCCTGGAATAAACAGCATAACCATATACGAATTATCTGACCATATGGCGGATAACATGTTACAATTGAAAGATCTTAATCTAATAATTAAAGCATTCACTTTACATGGAAAAACTACAAACACATACTTGCCAACTAATTATTGATTTTATTTATTATCATAAAAAAAGGCATAAATACAGTACATATTGGCAAGTAAATCATGTGCCATGTTTACTGCCTTTAGTTGACCTTTTAAACAAGGGAAAGGATCCTTTTAATAATATGTTTTATTTTCATCATCAACTTGAATCAATCAGTGATTAACTACTGGGCTAACAATAATATAGTGCATTATTTTTCCCTTTTGACTGAAGTGTCAAAATTAATTATTAATATAAACATTAAGTTTCAAACTGTTTATGATGGAAAAAGTCGACCTAAACCCCGAGAGAGTCTGTCATCTTTATATATAAATAGAGAATCTGTTCAGGACTCTCAATGTGCGAATAAACACAAATAAACTCAACTCTAGTTGTACATTACTCTCTAATACTCCACCTCAAGTAGGAGCATAGATGCCAATCATGTCCAGCTTGTTACAAAGAGTCATAAGAAAGTTGGTCGTCACAAGACCTTTATAAGAATATCAGCAATCTGATTACTGAGGCAAACATATGGAGTAACAATCTTCTTAGATTACAACGTATCCCAGATAAAGTTGACAGTCCACCTCTGTATGTTTGGAGCTTGAGGTGCGGTTCATGTAAGATTGTGTCGTTAGTTTGTTCGAATTGGTTCAGGTTAAGATTGTCATGTTTGTTTAATTTGGGCTGAACCATTTTACTTCCTAAAGAGGTGTTATGTTTGGTGAAGTTTATCTCTTTTGTTTGATATATTTTTATGATTGTATGATAATTGGATGATTTCTTCTGGAGGGTTTGGCATTTGATAGTAAGCTAAAGATTGTAGCTTTACGAGTTTTACTTAGTGCGGATTGGATTGAACTTGGGAGTTTGTGACAAAAATTTGATTCAGGTGAAGGTTGGATTCGAGTAAGAGATTGGTCAGGTTTGTTGGACTACTTGAAGGAGCTGGTTGCAGTTTGAGTTCACTTTTAGGTGGTATAAAATATAAATATGAGATGACGAGATTTTACGCAATTGCTTTTGCAACATCCGGTTCACTTTCATGTATGTATCCAAACTCGCAGTTGTTGATCAAGCACCAACTTGCATTAACTTCTTATCATAAAGAAATTAAACTATATTTGAATTTGTAGTATGTAGATGCAAAAAGTCAATAATGGAACAAGTTAATCTGTAATGAATTTCTAAAGCCTGCATATCATCAAAGAAAAGCTGAAAAAACCTTATTTATCTCTAACATAGAATGCTCCATAGGAAACCATTTATAAAGGTACTTACATTTTAACACTACTCAGGAATCTCTGATTAACAAAAGTCAAATGTCTTTGCATATAGTTGATAAGATTTAAAACGAAATGATAATACTCTTGTGTGGGATCAATAATTTTCAAACTACTAATATACAGCATACTGAATAGAGCCACTGGGATTGTACTCTAACAGGACACTCACGTTGTTCCTTTGAAAAGCATATGAGATAAAAGAAGTTTTATAAAACACTTCGGAGAAGATAAATCTTAAAAGTTGATTGCATTGAAGAGAATAAGAGCCTCACAGTGCCACATCCAGGGACCAATATGCGCCCTTTTGGAAGCGTTCCGGTTTCAAGGAGATGTAAAACTACAGGCGTTGGTTGACCCAGGTCCCATGGAGTAACTCCTTTCTCCCAGGATTTTTCCCAGCCATCTGACAAGTTAGAAACATAAACTCACTTGAGGCCAAAGGCCTAAGAAGCCTTCATTAATTATCAATTACAAGCTGAACATACAGATCACAAAATGAAAAAAATAAAGTTTATAAATGATAGATATCTGAAATAAATCGATTCTATCTTTATAAAAGCAAAAAAACACCAAAATATTAAAAATTATTAATGTCCTTGTCTTGAACATTTTTTCAGTTTACTCATTTAATGATATCTATCAAAAACTGTGGAGTCAGATACAAACTAGAGAGAAATCAACGAAGCACTTCGGAGTTATAGAATTGCTTGCAACATGATCATCATTTGCAACTCCTTAATACTGGTACTAATATCAAATGGACAATTTAAGATGAGAACAAAAAAGAATTCAAACTTTGAAAGGAAGAATATAGTTCTTTTTGGAATGAAGCCGAAAAATATTTTTCATCAGGTAGTGGTGCACTTTTAGGCTTCAACTGAATTTGAACCTACTTGCTGAAAGGAAGGGTTCTCAAATTGTCAACTCTAAGCTCAATTCTTCCATGCCCGTCTCACTGGTTTGCCTTTCATCATTATCATAATAGCATCAAACTCTTTACACCTCAAATTCAAATCAACCATGGAACACAATTGTGAAGACATGTAGCTTCAAGAATATTTTACAAAAATTCTGACTACTGTCAATCTGACCTCAAAGCTGTTATTATTGGTAAACATTCCCATCGGAGGAAAGTATCGACACCAGAAGAGTTGTCACAAAAACACGTAGAAAACTAGTAGGCCAATTGATTCTAGAAAAACCTGTACCAAACTGTTATGCAGTTTAATCTGACACCCCAAGCATCATCTAGGCTTAAGAATCTAGAAGAAAGGAGAAGACAATAACTCTCTTATAAAAATCTGAGACGCAAGACAAAAGATAACAAACAGATTCCCAGTAGAAACTTCTTCAACATGGAAGTTAGATGATCAGTATTCTCTGGTACATAGCTGCCTTGTATAGTGTTGAGAATCGTCGTCACTGTTTGGCTCAGAAGCCTGCTGAAATCAGTCCTGTTCTTCTCTCTAGTGCACCACCAAGAACACAAATGGAGAGCTCGCCACAATAGGGTGAGAGCACAAAGCTTGCAGGAGCACAAAGCTCAGATAAGTGAGAGGATGGATCACACAAAGCTCACAGGAGCACAAAGCTCAGATTTATCTTCACTCCCTCTTCTTCTCTCAGAGCTACTTCCTTCCCCTTCTCTTCAGAGCAACATCGATCTTATAGAAAAGGGGGTTAGCCGACACTTAGAGAAGAGCTAGGGTTAGGAGCCGACCTACACAAGTGGAAGATGGGACTCAAAGCTGCACAGGACCCCTATTGTGGCAAGCTCTCCCTTTGTGTTCTTGGTGGTGCACTATAGAGAAGAATAGGACTGATTTCAGCAAGCTTCTGAGCCAAACAGTGACGACGATTCTCGACAGTGGTATCAGAGCTCGGTTGGAGTCGTCGCCGCCCTTTCAAAACCGTCGGACCGCCGCCGAATCGCCGAGCAAGAGGGTAAGGTCGAAACCATCTCCTAGGGTTTCGCTCGGATATACTCTGGCCTTTGTTGAAAAATACAGTAATTGTTAAAAATTATAGTAAATCTTTAAGATTATCTTTTTTAAATTTTTGCTGCGTTTAACTGCTGAAATTATCTGCTGAAAAATCTTTTTTTAGTCCCTCTGCGGTTATCTGCTGAACATTTGTATTTTATTGTGTGCTTTTTCTATGTGAAAAATGTCTGCTGCTAATCAATATGGCATGGTTCAATATGGTATGGCTCCGTTCAACGAAAAATCTGATTTTAACATTTGGAAACAAAAAATAAAATGCATTTTAATTCAACAGAAGTCATTTAGGGTTGTTGGCCAGACTTATTTGACTTCTGACACTGAAGAAAAAAGAGCTGAAATGAACAAAAATGCTTGTTCCACAATTTATTTGAACTTATCTGACTCTGTGCTTAGAAAAGTTGGAATTATGAAATCTGCTAAAACCCTTTGGGATAAACTTGAAGAACTCTATACTGAAACCTCTTTGCCCAGTAAAATATTTTTGCTTGAATTTTTTTTCAAATTTAGATTGGATATGTCTAAAGACATTGAGGAGAACCTAGATGTTTTCACAAAACTTATTTCAGATATTAAGTTAACTGGTGAGAAACATATAGACAACTATACTCCTATTGCCCTTCTAAATGTTATTCCCGACTCATATAGTGATGTAAAATCTGCTATTAAATATGGTAGAGATGATATTACCCTTGACATTGTGATTAATGGTCTTAAGAGTAAGGAATTAAAACATTCTGGGGGAAATAAAAATTCTGGTGAGGTTATGCATGTGAGAGGTAGGCCTCAGAATAGGTCTAATAACCAAAAGAATGCTAGTAATGGGGAATCAAGTAAGAAAAAATTTGAAAATGGAAGGGGTAGATCTAAGTCCAGGTTTAAAACTAAAAAATTCTATAATTGTCATGAAACTGGTCACTTTATTAAAGATTGTCCTAAGCCTAAGAAAAATCAGCAAAATGAACATGCTAATATGGCTGTCTGTGAGGGGAAAATGGGTGAGATTTTCATGAGTAATAATCTGTGTGATTATGCATATTTGAACTCTGTGTTATTTGATCCTTTGTGTAAATCAGATTGGTTGGTAGACTCTGGTTGTACTTTTCATATGACTCCTTTTAAAAACTTGTTTTCAAACTACAAGAAAATAGAGAATGGCTTTGTGTCAATGGCAAATGAAAAGAAATGCAATGTTTTAGGAACTGGTGATGTATGCCTTAGGTTTTCCTCTGGTTCTGTGTTTACTTTGAAGGATGTTAGGCATGTTCCTGATTTACGTTATAACTTGATTTCTTGTTTATCTCTAGAAAATAATGGTTTGGAGGGAAAATGAGGTAAAGGGGTTATAAAAATTCTGAAAGGGTCTATTGTTGTTTTTACTATTGAAAAACAAAATAATTTGTATGTTTGTCATGCTGAACCTATGCTTGATTCTGTTAACTCTGTGATAGGTGATAAATCTGTTTTATGGAATAATAAATTAGGTCACATGAGTAATAAAGAATTAGAAATTTTGCATAAAGGAGGTCACTTTGATAGTGATAAAATATCCCCCATCCCTTTCTGTGAATCTTGTGTGCTAGGAAAATAACATAGGGTTACTTTTCCTACTTCTTCTTTTCCTAATCAGTCTAAGTGCACTAGTATACTTGAATATTTGCATGCTGATGTGTGGGGTCCCTCTAGTGAGCCTACACATGGAGGGAACCAATATTTTCTTTCCATAAATGATGATTATTCTAGGAAAGTTTGGGTTTTACTCATGAAACAAAAATCTAAAGTTTTTGATAAATTTAAAAGCTGAAAAATTATGATTGAAAACCAAACGGGAAAGAAAATTAAAACTCTTAGGACAGACAATGGTCTTGAGTTTTGTAACAAACAATTGAATGATTTGTGTACTACTTGGGATATTAAAAGGCATAAATCTGTTCCCTACATGAGGGCTATGTTGGCCACATCTGGGCTCTCCAAGAAGTTCTGGGGAGAAGCTGTTTGTATTGCGGCCTATTTGATTAATAGGTCTCCTTCTGTTCCCTTAGGAGGGAAATGCCCTGAATTTGTGTTCACGGACAAACCTCTTGATTTAAATAATTTGAGAATTTTCGGGAGTGCTGGCTATGTGCATCAAAAGATTAATAAGTTAGAACCTAGATCTAAGAAATTGTGTTTTCTTAGGATATCCTAAAGGAGTAAAAGGTTATAGGCTTTGGAATAAGAGTGAACCGGGGTTTAAGATAGTGATAAGCAGAGATGTTGTTTTTAATGAAAATGAATTTCCTTGTTTACCTTTACATGTTCCTATTCCTGAAAATGATGCTCCAAATGAGGTGGAGCAAAAGCCTATTATTAATCAACCCAAATCATTTCCTGAAGAAAAATTGAATGATATAATTATTGAAAATCAAGATGAGATTATTCCAAATGAGGTGGAGCATGATATGCAGGAAATAGATAACATGCATGATTTGAATGATTATCAACTCACTAGGGATAGAAATAAAAGAACCATTAGGAAACCTGAAAAATATAGAGATTGTAATTTGATTGATTGTAATATGTCTGAGTTTGCCTTTAATGTGTTTGAATCCATTGAGTGCAATGAACCTAAGACTTATAAAGAAGCATTAAGGTCAAAATATTCTGAAGAATGGATTAGTGCTATGAAGAGTGAGATGGAATCCCTAAGAATTAACCAAACATGGAAACTTGTTCCTAAACCTACTAGTTGTTCTGTAGTGGACTGTAAGTGGCTGTTTAAGGTGAAACAAGAATCTGAAAGTGTTAGGTTTAAGGCTAGGTTAGTAGCTAAGGGATTTACTCAAAAGGAGGGAATTGATTATGCTGAAATTTTTAATCTTGTTGTCAAATTCACTACTGTTAGAATTATGCTTGCTTTAGTTGCTTATTTTAATTGGAAATTAAAACAAATGGATGTAACTACTGCTTTCTTGCATGGTGATCTTGATAAAAATATTTATATGCACCAACCTGAGGGCTTTGTGGACCCTAAACTGCCTGATCACGTGTGTTTGTTAAAAAAGGCTTTGTATAGTTTAAAACAATCACCTAGACAATGGAATATTAGATTTGATAAATGCATGCAATCTTTAAAGTTTAAAAGGAGTTTTGCTGATCATTGCCTGTATTATAAGAATATAGACTCTGTGCCTGTATTTCTTGTAATTTATGTGGATGATATGTTGATTGTTAGTCCTTGTTTGAAGTCTATTAAGTATGTTCAAAAAGGTCTTTGTGAAAATTTTGACATGAAAGACTTAGGTGATGCTAAAAGAATCTTAGGCATGAATATTATTAGGGACAAAAATAAATCTACTATACTTTTAAACCAAAGTTCATATGTTGAAAAATTTTTGAGTAAATTTGCTATGTCTAATGCCAAATCTGTGAATGTGCCTCTTGCTTCTCATTTTATGTTAAGTAAGGATCAATCTCCCAATACTAAAACTGAAATAAATGATATGAAGAAGGTGCCATATTCGAATGCTATAGGATCGGTCATGTATCTCATGGTTAGTACTAGGCCTGACATTGCATATGTGGTTAGTTGCTTGAGTAGATATATGTCAAACCCTGGTATGCCTCATTGGAATGCCTTGAAGTGGCTTTTAAGATATTTGAAATCCTCTGTGGATGTAGGATTAACCTTTTCTAAGTGTTCTGAAGGTGTCAAACTTGCTCGCTATGTAGATTCCAATTATGCAAATGATAGAGATAATAGAAAATCTACCACTTCCTATGTGTTTACTTTGTGTGGCTCTTGCATAAGTTGGAAATCCCAATTACAACCCATTGTTGCTTTATCTACTACTGAATCTGAGTATGTAGCTGCCACTGAAGCTTTTAAAGAAGCTATTTGGCTTAGGGGCCTTATATCTGAAATTGATTTTCTTGATAAAAATGTGGTTGTATTTTCTGATAGTCAATCTGCTATTCAACTTTGCAAAAATTCTGTTTTTTTTTATAGAACTAAACATATTGACGTTAGATTTCATTACATTCGGGATATAGTTAAAAAGGGTATTGTCAAGTTAGAGAAAATTCCCTCAGAATTTAATCCTGCTGACATGGGTACAAAGTGTTTGCCTGCTGAAAAATTTATATCGTGTCAAAGAATCTTGAATTTTGACTTTGGGTAATTTTGACTTTGCTTTGTGTGTTGCCTTTGTGGCCTATTAACTTGCTTTGCGCTTGTTAGTAGCTTTGTGATTTTTTCCCCTTTGAACTCGATGACCGTTTGGTAGAGTTCGGTCCTTTGTGGACTTGGTATGCTTGGTGATTTTACCCCGATCTTTGTGATCTGAGTTTACTTCGTGTATTCTCCTTTGTGGACTTGGTATGCTTGGTGATTTTACCCCGATCTTTGTGATCTGAGTTTACTTCGTGTATTCTCTTCCATTGCTTGTATCTTTTTTGTGATCATATAGGTAATGATTTGGCGATGATGAGTCCTGCAGTTCCGTGTTTTTCCTCTGTGCACTACCTTGGACCAAAGGTGGAGATTGTTATTATTTTTGTTGGCCCAAATAAGATGGCCCGTTACCAAAAGGCCCAGTTCCCTATTCATTTATCTGATGTGCCCTAGCCCCTCTATTCCACTCTTACCCGATGGTACTCAATCTCCTCACCAATCTTCGTGACCTGATGGCTGCCGCTTCCCTATTCCTAGTCATGCGCTGCAGCCCCTTCCCTATCTCTCTGTCCTGTGCAGCTTTGAGTCTCATCTCCCACTTGTGTAGGTCGGCTCCTAACCCTAGCTCTTCTCTTAGTGTCGGCTGCCCCCCTTTTTTATAAGATTGATGTTGCTATGAAGAGAAGGGGAAGGAAGTAGCTCTGAGAGAAGAAGAGGGAGTGAAGATAAATCTGAGCTTTGTGCTCCTGTGAGCTTTGTGCGATCCATCCTCTCACTTACCTGAGCTTTGTGCTCCTGCAAGCTTTGTGCTCTCACCCTATTGTGGCGAGCTCTCCCTTTGTGTTCTTGGTGGTGCACTAGAGAGAAGAACAAGACTGATTTCAGCAGGCTTCTGAGCCAAACAGTGACGACAATTCTCAACATATAGAAAATTGAAATCATCAAAACCTCTTGCATCCAACCGTTAATGGTCAAATTTTGGGAGCATAGCCATATGAAGGAACTAGCTTGTCTGATCCTTCCTCTCGATATCAAACTGTCAAAAGAGTCTCCAAATTACTGTAATCTAAACCTGATGCTCCTCCTTCATAAGCTCAAGGGGACCAATTATCATGCCAAAAAGGTCATCATATAGAATGAACTTGTTGAATCAATCAACCAATTATCAACAGCATCTGCTGGTACATTAATGAGAGTAATCTCTTCCTTAGTCAGCCAAGAGAGTAAACTGATTTTCATCATCCTCATCGCGAAGTTCTCTGACAAAAATCATGATCAAATTGCTCCTATTACAAATGCTCAATGAGTTCGGAAAAATCAAAAGGAACAGATACGTATGAAATTCATCAGTGCCTAATAATTAACGAGTATCTTGATTTATCCGCTTTACTCAAATAAATAAAATTTCCACAGCTTCTTTTCCTTATCTGGTTCAAAGATAGCAAGAAAGCATCAAATTCGTTAAAAATATTAGAGCTACCTTCATAACTCATTTCAGAAAGAACACGAACTCTTAAAAATATCTAGCCTAGGGAAAATATGAGAAATGCATCATTTTTCAGAAAAGTTTTTCCTGAAACACATGAATTTCAATAGAAATATGAATTAGGAATGATGGTTATGAATGTAGACTAGATTTAATTAGATTCAACAATTATCCGTTTAAGATCATGGCCTTAGAAAGACATAGCTTTCAAATATACTAAACCTGCATATCATTAAGTAATTATTTAATTGGATGAAAATTAAATTTAGCATTTCTATGGGCTTATGCTTTACTTGTTCAAAACATCCAGAACAAAGAGTTCCATTACAAGTACAATCTTTCAGTAAAGTCCATGCTACCATCATAACTTGTTTCCTTCATTATGAACTCCGGGACCAACTTACCTAAACACGATCAATTTGTTTCCTTCTTTCTCAAAAGTAGGATTAGAGCATTACATGTTAGTATACACGCCAACAAGAACGCCTCGAACAGAGACGCAATACACACTCAAACGAACGTGGAATCACAGAATAAAATCAACAGACACAAATTCAATCACAGTACTCACAGATATAACGTGGTTCACTCTTACGGAGTGTAGGCTGTCTAAAAATAACAAAAGATAGTTGATCCCCATCAAAACACCGACGATGGAAGTTACACTCTGATGACTTCTAGAAGGTTAAAATTTGAAGACTTTCACGTAGATCGCTAAATGTTACAATCTGACGACCTTCATGACAACTGATGGAAGCTCTAATCAAACAGCCTACATAATCAACATCGGGAGTTACAATCTGACGACTCTCATATATCAGAGAGCTAAAGCAAAGATTACAAAATGACGATCTTTGCAACGCTTCGACAGAAAGAGACTACAAATCGACGGTCTCTTCAAATCAAACTGTGGAAGTCCTCCCCGCACACCAGCATCAAGACGCACCGCGTTCATAGCCACGAACGCAGCTCAAACGCAGCTTCCAAATCGCTGCAAACGCAACCCAGACGCAGCTCTAATCGCTGCCAGACGCAGCTCTAATCACTGCCAGACGCAGCTCAAATCGCTGCCAAACGCAGCTCAAATCGCCGCCAAACGCAGCTCAAATCGCCGCCAAAGCTCAAATGCAACTCCAAAAGTTGCAAACGCAGCTCAAATCGCCGCCAGACGCAGCTCAAATCGCTGCCAAACGCAGCTCAAATCGCCGCCAAACGCAGCTCAAATCGCCGCCAAACGCAGCTCAAATCGCCGCTAGACGCAGCTTCAAAATCGCTGCAAACGCAGCTCAGACGTAGATTCCAACGCTGCAAACGCAGCTTCTAATTGCTGCGTCCGAGCTTCCAGACGATGCGTTCAAGCTTCCAGACACTGCGTTTGAATGCAGAATTCACGTCAGAACGCGGGCCTGCGTTTGACTCGTTCAAACACGAACTGAACGGTTCCAAAACCGTTTCCCACGATCTGAGGGGATCACAACTCCACTCAGGAGTGATTTAAGGGGCGGTTACATCCCATTAGCCCCACTTAGGAGCGAATTAAGGAGGTGGTTACACCCCTTAATCCCCTATAAATAACTAAGAAATCAACTTAGTTCGAGGCTGGATTTTTCGGGCGGTCTGTTGGAACTTCTTGGCTAGTCAACAGGATCCTTAGAGCATTTCTGGAGCTTGGGAGATCTGCAACAAGAGCTTCTTCATCCTTGGCTTGAGAACCGATTCTCGGTTCAAATCAACTCTTTTTCAAGAGTTCTAAACTCGATCAGAGTTATCAACTCATCAAGAGTTTTAAACTTGCCACGCAAGTTCTCCACAACGTCAAATCGTGAGAAGAAGACCACGTTCCAGTGAAACAAGACATCGGATCGTCAACGAGAAGCAAACTCGACGCGAGCATTCGAGGGAGGCACTCCATCGCCACCGAGAAGAACCCAGTTTTAAACAAAGAGGAAGAACCAATTTCGTTCTCCTCTCTTTTGTAATCAAATTGTAATCAGAATCAAAGGAATATCTCCAAAGAGACTAAAGCTCCAACTGCTCCAATTGCAGCCGAACCGCCTAAGGAAGACTGCTCGGACAGCCCCTTCCCCGATGGAGTGGGCTCAGCTTCAGCCAAACCCGCGCCAAGACGATGGGTATCGGGTCGAAAGATGCCCATGGAGGCGACAAAGGCCTTGAAGCAGGCTAAGAAGAACGTCGCTAAACGGAGGAGGAGATCCTTACGACGAGCACATCTCCGAGAATGTCGATCCTCAAGTCAACATGAGCTTCGTGTTTGTGAGCCTAAACGCGACCCTATGCCCTGCGTTTCTGTTTCAGAACGCAAGCCTCGCGTCCATGAGCCCAAACATAGGCTCTGTGTAAAGAAGACTGAGCGCAACCCTCAGGAACGCGTTCCACAAAATGAACGCAACCCTCAGGGGTGCGTTCCACAAAATAAACGCAACTCTCAAATATCTCAACCAGATCCATGTTCACCAAGAGCCAGTCTTGTCCAATCATGGACTGGGGGTTCCAATTCAAACCTCACGATCAGTGAGTAGTTCTCCTCGAATCTTTACAACAGATTTGAGAGAGTTCATATCGAGAGAAAGACCGATGCAACAAGTCATTCCTACGGTCCTCTCGGCATATCAATGCTGCTCATATGTGGCCAAACTATTGGTGTTCGACCAATTTATGAATGTTGCTTTGCCCAACCAACGACGATGTTCTCACAGGAAGAAGTCTCCAGAGATCGAATATCCTGAGGTCACTATCAATGTGATCGCTAGAGGGAAAGCCTCAAATCCTAGTTCCGATGACTCTGAGACAAGTCGTTCACCGGCCGTCAGACAAATCGCTAACGAGTTTGAAGGAATCTACCAACGCACTCAGATGCGAACAGGAGCAATTCCCCCTGTCAACTATCGGAGGTTAGCCACAGGAACTAATTCCGATGATGAACACTCAGTCATTGCGGAGTCTCAATCATAAAGCTCTTTCATTGAGCATGAGAGCTTCACCCACATGGCAGAACATTCTGAAGATCTTTCAAAGAGGGTTGCTGAGCAAGACGCCATGCTCAAATTACAGCAGAAGACCCTCAATGAACTCATGGCCCTATTGACTCAACTCGTCGCAGACAACGCTAAATCTCAGAAGACAGAGTTGCCACCTAGGCAAGAATCCTCCCGGAGAGAAAAAACGTCTTCATCCCGACCTCACACAAGCAAAGGGAAGGGAAAAGTGGTTGATGACACGGCTTCTGACCAAGAAGCCCACAACCTTCCTCTGATGAAGGAAGAGAGCGGGAGAACGGGCAGAATCTCCAGTCTGCCAAAATGGAAGAATTGGAAGCCCGCCTCAATGTCATTGCTAACAGAAGCGAGCTCCAAGACAAGGGAGTTATCAGACCCTATCCTGCCGAATGGGATGCAGCCCCTTATCCTCCAAAATTCGAAGTCCCGACGCTACAAACGTTTAACGGCACGGGATCACCGAACCAACATATCTATCATTTCAAGTCACAGACTAGAAATGTGATATCAAATGACGCCATACTGGTTCGATTGTTCATTGGCACCCTCAAGGGAGTTGCCTTTGAATGGTTCAGGAAACTGCCTACCAGATGTATCCAAAAGTGGACGGATTTAGAGAGACTCTTTCTGTTAAGATTCTTTGAAGAGGATACAGAAGTCTCCATCCATACCCTCCTCACCACTAAGCAAAAGAAGAGGGAGTCCGTCAAAGCTTTCGTTAAGAGGTTCCGAACCATGGCTCTCCGGTGTTCGTCAGGCTCAAAAGATTATTGTCAGGATCAAAGCTGAAGAACAAAGTAGGCAGGATCAACCTGAGCAATCGGACCAAGCCCAACCTTCACCTTAGCAATCGGACCAAGCTCACTCTTCCCAGTCAGAACCGGAAGATACTACGACCACTGAAGCTAATCCTCCTCTTCAGTAGGATGGCAGGTCCAACAACTATCATGTTAATGATCACCTCTGATAGTCCATTTTCTCCAAATTCTCCCACCAATCCTCTTCAAGTAGGATGGAGGGTCCACCAAAACTATCACGTTAACCGTCACCTCTGATAGTCCTTTTCCTTTAAATTTTCCCACCAATCCTCTTCAAGTAGGATGGCGGATCCACCAAAACTATCACGTTAACCGTCACCTCTGATAGTCCTTTTCCTTCAAATTCTCCCACCAATCCTCTTCAAGTAGGATGGCGGGTCCACCACAACTATCACGTTAATGATCACCTCTGATAGTCCTTTTCCTCCAAATTCTCCCACCAATCCTCTTCAAGTAGGATGGCGGGTCCACCACAACTATCACGTTAATGATCACTACTGATAGTCCTTTTCCTCCAAATTCCCCCACCAATCCTCTTCAAGTAGGATGGCGAGTCCACAAAACTATCACGTTAACAGTTACCTGTGATAGTCAAACTTATCACATAATGGCCTACCAGGTGATATGCCTCTATTCCGACTTCATGGATCCCCACTAGGTGATGTGCCTTGTCTACCTCTTTTTATTCCCCTGCTAAGTCTTAATCAAGACTGGAGGTTGGTTACTTGGAATCCATTGGATTAAGAGTAATAAATCTTTCACATCGTCAAGTTAACATTACACTTCTGACGATCATCACCCCACAGAGTATGCATTCAACTTGCATCACTCCCAATTTGTCACGTTAACAATATACCTCTGACAATAATTAACTTATCAATCCTTGACAATAGGATTATAAGTCCTCAAAATTGCTCAAATCGCAATCTTCCCCAGCAAGACGCTAAGTCTTCAAAATCTTATTCAAATCACAAGCATCAAAATTTATCACTTTTGATGATAAACTCATTTAGCAAGTTTCCCCAGCGAGACGCTAATTCCTAAAATCTTGTGCAAGTCACAAGAACACATTCCTGTCAAGTTAACATCAAACCTCTGACAAAATCCACTTATCAATCCTCATCGATAGGATGATAAGTCCACAAAGTTGCCCTGATCGCAACATCTTCCTGTCACGTTAATATCACACCTCTGACAAAATTCACTTATCAATCCTCTTCAATAGGATGATAAGTCCACAAAGTTGCTCTCACCGCAACACAAATCCTGTCACGTTAATACTAAACCTCTGACAAAATCCACTTATCAATCCTCATCAATAGGATGATAAGTCCACAAAGTTGCCCTGATCGCAACATCTTCCTATCACGTTAGTATCACACCTCTGACAAAATTCACTTATCAATCCTCTTCAATGGGATGATAAGTCCACAAAGTTGCTCTCATCGCAACACAAATCCTGTCACGTTAACACTAAACCTCTGACAAAACTCACTTATCAATCCTCATCAATAGGATGATAAGTCCACAAAGTTGCTCCCATCGCAACACAATCTTGTCACGTTAACATCATACCTCTGACAACTCACTTATCAATTCTCGTCAACAGGATGATAAGTCCACAAAGTTGCTCCGATCGTAACAAATCCCCGTCATGTTAACACCAAACCTCTGACAATCCACTTATCAATCCTTTTCAATAGGATGATAAGTAATCCCCGTCATGTTAACACCAAACCTCTGACAATCCACTTATCAATCCTTTTCAATAGGATGATAAGTGCATAAAGTTGCTACGATCGCAACATTCTCTTGTCACGTTAATATCAAACACCTCTGACAAAATCAACTTATCGACTCTCGTCAATAGAGAGATAGGTCCTCAAAGTTGCTCCGATCGCAACACTTTCCACTTATCGACTCTTGTCAACAGAGCGATAGGTCCTCAAAGTTGCTCCGATCGCAACACTTTCCACTTATCGACTCTCGTCAATGGAGCGATAGGTTCATAAAATTACTGTTAGGTTAACATCACACCTCTAACAGTCAAACCCCCCCAATGAACTTGTTAATCCTTTTTCAACAAGAATAGCAAGTTGTCATTATAAAATCCCCAGTGGATTAAAGATTTTCTGGAATTATCCTAGTGATAATAAAGAAAATTTTTGAATTTCACTCTAAGTGAAAATTCACGCCAAGTTAATACTACACTTCTGGCGCTTCCAACTTTCTTTCAGTGTTTCAAGTAACACAGGAAGAAACAGTGACAAAGTCTACGTATTCAACATCGTAGCACCAAAAATCCATGTCTTTCACGCATGGGGAACTTTATCCCAAATCCTAAGTAGGGATAAGCCTACGCCTAATACGCGTTGCCGGTTAGTCTTTTTCTGTAAAAATGACAAAGTCTATGTATTCAAATTCATAGCATCAAGTCTAAGAGGGTTCATTCTCTTAGCATAACGTTACATGTGGAACGGACTTAGACAAGCCACATGCTAGCCCGACTCAAACGGTAGTCGGTAAAGGCTTATCAAATCCGTTGATGGCTGAGGATTTGCCAAAAATCCTATGCATGTTTGTAGGTCCATCAGCTTAATGGATGTGAGCCGAGACTTAAAATAGATGAGCCAAAGATAAGTCTCAAAGACTTAGTTAAAAATGCACGGAAGCCACTTCCATGTCCTAAGTCAAAACATTGAGGTCAGACCCGCGATGCAAAAACCGAACGCCGAGGTCACACCCGTGTTCCAAATTCAACATGCAAGGGTGAAACCTGCATCTCAAGTTCAAAATGCAGGATCCACCCCCACATTCCAGAAGCAGGATTATGACGCATACCTTCACACAGGTCATACGTGGCAAATCCTTTCAACCAAGATGCCTTCAAAGCAAGTGCAGACAACAAATCCTTTACCATAAGAAATCAACAGCTCCAAGATCAGAGTTGAGATCCAAAGTATTCCGAAAATTCGTCCCAGTCAACCGCGAACTTTCGAAAACTTTGGAGGGGGTTCTGTAGGCTGTCTAAAAATAACAAAAGATAGCTGATCCCCATCAAAACACCGATGATGGAAGTTACACTCTGACGACTTCCAGAAGGTTAAAATTTGAAGACTTTCACGTAGATCGCTAAAGGTTACAATCTGACGACCTTCACGACAACTGATGGAAGCTCTAATCAAACAGCCTTCATAATCAACATCGGGAGTTACAATCTGACGACTCTCATATATCAGAGAGCTAAAGCAAAGATTACAAAATGACGATCTTTGCAACGCTTCGACAGAAAGAGACTACAAATCGACGGTCTCTTCAAATCAAACTGTGGAAGTCCTCCCCGCACACCAGCATCAAGACGCACCGCGTTCATAGCCACGAACGCAGCTCAAACGTAGCTTCCAAATCGCTGCAACGCAACTCCCGTAGATTCCAACGCTGCAAACGCAGCTTCTAATTGCTGCGTCCGAGCTTCCAGACGATGCGTTCAAGCTTCCAGACACTGCGTTTGAATGCAGAATTCACGTCAGAACGCGGGCCGGCGTTTGACTCATTCAAACACGAGCTGAACGGTTCCAAAACCGTTTCCCACGATCTGAGGGGATCACAACTCCACTCAGGAGTGATTTAAGGGGCGGTTACATCCCATTAGCCCCACTTAGGAGCGAATTAAGGAGGTGGTTACACCCCTTAATCCCCTATAAATAACTAAGAAATCAACTTAGTTCGGGGCTGGATCTTTGGGGGTCGGTCTGTTGGAACTTCTTGACAGCAAAAAGAGGATCCTTCATCCTTCGGTTGGAGCTTTGGAGATCGGCAACAAGATCTTCTTCATCCTTGGCTTATAACCGACTTTCGGTTAAATCAACTCTTTCATAGAGTTTTAAACTCGTTCAGAGTTCTCCACAACGTCAAATCGTGAGGAGAAGATCATGTTCCAGTGAAACAAGACGCCGGGTCATCAACGAGAAGCAAACTCGACGCGAGCATTCGAGGGAGGCATCTCATCGCCACCGTGAAGAACCCAGAATTAAACAAAGGGGAGAATCCAGATCATTCTCTTCTCTTTTGTAATCAGGAAATCCAATTGTAACTGAGATTAAAGGAATACAAATCAATTTTCCTTCATTGTCTTTTTACTGCAAATTTTCCACCAAACACAGAGCTACTCCACGGTGCAACGATGACGCCCAATTCCTTTATATTCCTTTCCGAGGTTACAAAGAGAAGATTAAAGAGAAAACCCTCTCTTGATTAAGATACTTTGCAAGAATTCTCACAAACTCTCTCTATGTTTTCTCTCTCGCTCTTCTATATGAGGAGTTATTTCTGAGATAATTTTTTCTAAAGAGTTTTGTGCCTATTTATAGTGGCTGGTAAAATACTATACACTAATTTTAATCTTATTTTTCTGTGGTGGGGCCCGCCAATTTATTTTTTTTCAAACTCTTCCTAACTCTGCCTAAAGGACAGTGCCTAAATTAGGCAAACGTCCCTTTCAAAGTCTCTTTCAACAATCTCCCACTTAAAGATTTCATTGAGTATCAATCATATCTTCATACCATTCTTGGTTGCATTATCCGGATGTCTTATATCTTTGGTGTCTTGCACGGCTCTCAACGTTCTCAACGGAGGCCATATGAGGCTATACACAGCCTCACCTTCTCGAGCAGAACTGGCTTGATTAGCATATTGGTTGGATTGTACCTCGAATCAATCTTCACAGGTTTGAACTCATTCCTACTTTGCCATCTCCATATGGCATGATGCTTCACGTCAACATACTTGGTTCGAGCATGGAATGCGTCGTTCTCTGACAAGTGAATGGCACTCTGACTGTCATAGTGGATGAAGTATTTCTCAAAACTTACCCCAAACTCGAGAAGAAAAGCTTTCAACCATAGCAACTCATTTGTTGCCTCTGCTGCAGACACATACTCGACTTCGGTTGTCGATATTGCCACAGTTTCCTATAACTTGGATCTCTAACTTATCGTCCCACCACCCAAGATGAAGATGTAGCCGCTCGTGCTCCTTCTTGAGTCTATATTCCTAGTGTAGTCTGCATCACAAAAGCCCTCTAACTGTAAATCCGTCTCGCTAGACTCAAGACAATGATCGGACGAGCATCTCAAGTAGCGTAGAAGCCACTTGACCGCACCTCACTGGTGCTTCCCTGGATTTCTCATGAAGCGGCTCACAACTCCCACTCTTTGTGTAATATCTGGCCTCATGCACACCATCTCATACATCAAACTCTCAATAATAAATGCGTATGGTATGTTGGCCATAAACTCATGCTCTTCAGCAGTCTCTAGTGTTTGGGTCTTTAATAGCTTGAAATGTCACGCAAACGGTGAGCCCACCAGTTTAGCTTTTTCATGCTAAACTTTTAAGAATATTCTGAATGTAGGACTTCTGAGACAACCTCAGCCTCCGTGCTGATCTGTCTCTGATGATCCTCATCCTAAGAATCTAATTTACTGGACCTAGATCCTTCATCTCAAAGAACTTGGAGAGACGCCCCTTGAGTTCCTCAATGCGGGTCAAGTCAGGCCCAACAATCAATATGTCATCAACATAAATTAAGAGTATCACATAGGATTCGTTATAACTCTTGATGAAGTAGTAGTGGTCTGTGTCACATTTGAGAAAACCATTCTCCTCCATAATTTTCTCAAGCTTCATGTACCACTGTCACGGAGCTTGTTTCAGGCCATACAAGCTCTTACGCAGGCAACACACGAGGCCCTCACTATCTAGTTCCTCGAAGCCCACTGGTTGATGCATATAGATCTTTTCCTCCAAATCTCTATGAAGGAATGTCGTCTTCACATCCATCTTATCTAGATGAAGATCTCGAACTGCCACAATGCTCAACACAGTCCGAATCGTTGTCAACTTAATGACGGGAGCGAAAACATTAGAATAGTCTATCCCTACTTTTTGTTCATAGCCCTTCACTACATGCCTCACCTTGTAGCGTCGCCATCCATCGGCTTCATCATTGACCCAATAAATCCACCGATTGTGAAGAGCTTTTTGGCCTCTTAGAAGCTTTAAGAGCTCCCAAGTCTCATTCTTCGTCAAGCATTTTATTTCTTTCTCCATGGCAGACTCCCACTCATCCCGAGCTTTGCCAGTCTGTTATACCTCCTCATAGATTTTTGGTTTATCACTGTCAGTCAGGAGAAGATAATTTATGGTAGAAAGGTAACCTCTCTGGCACCCTCGGAATTTTTGGAGCTTTGCGGACTGCGATCGGCAGCTCTGCTAGATCTTGCTACTGTGCATCTGGTACGTTCTCTTAGTCTCCGTCTTCTATGCTGATTAGTATTTCACCATCTTCCTCACTATCAGCAATATCTACGAAAAGAGTGGGAGATAGCTAACTCCCACTCACCTCTTTGGTCTTATACATCGCATTCTTATTGAACACGACGTCACGACTGCACACCACCTTGTGTGCATTGTGATCCCAGAAATGGTACCCATACTCATCTCCTCTATAGCGGGTGAAAGAGTGCTTCTTTAACTTTGGATCAAGCTTTGACTGGTCTGCAGGATTGGTCATGACATTGTAGGCATATAAAATTGCTTATAGGTCCCTTATCTCAGCTCGGCACAAACCGACAAACCAACGAGGCAACGAGATTGACTAATCGCACGCAAGCAACGAAATACGTCCATTCACGTGCGGGATCAAGCCAAGTGTTCGAAGAGTCAACGAGTCATCCAACCGAGAGCGGACTCGGACGAATCACGATCGAATCAAGATCAGTTTCGGACTCAGACTCAGAAGTGGATTTACTGCCTAATCAGGATCCGGATTTACTGCCAAATCAGGTCAACGAATCAAGTCTGGATAAATCAACCACAGAACCGAATCACGAATAGAACCAAAGGCGGAAAACAGCAAACCCACACACCCGGAGGGGCTCGGCTCAAACCGAGCCACCCCAGGGTGGCTCGGCCCAACCCTAAGGTGGCTCGGCCCAGTGCTGGCCACCCAGAGGTGGCCGACAGATTTCTGTGCGCGGGCACAGTAAAGAGAGCCTATAAATAGGCCACTTGGTTCATTTGTTCAAGGGTTGGAAATTTTGGAGGCGAAGCTCTGCCGGATTCAAGACTCGAAACTTAAAAAAAGATTGGAGCTTTAGGACTTCGGGGACTCACTCTTCCAGATCTGGTGCTCAGCGATCGTCAACGCCAAAAAAGGCAGGTGTTCGAGAGGACCGGATCTCAGATCTACGCAGACGTACTCCGGATCTAAGCTTGGTCTTAGATCCCGAGACTTGGACGATTGTTTCCTTGGTGAATCAATCCTCCCCGGCTATTATTTCCTTTGTGGAATAATACCCGTCGTACTGCTTAGATCTGATCGGATCTAGATCTCGCGGTGGTCCACGGATAAACCCCGGCGCAGGCAAAGAACCCACACAAAGCAAGAGACCGCAAAACAGGATCTTGCGATTCGTTCGACAAATAAGGAGAAAGTTGTAATTTTCTTTATTTCTTGTGTTATTTGATTTTCGTTGTAACCGGATCTAAAAAAAGACCGGATCTTTGTAATCGATAAACTATTACAAGAATTTGCAATGGAATCAATGATGAAGAAAACAACGATTTTTCCCGCGAACATTCTTTTCAATTTGATTTTCGTTGTAACCGGATCTTATAAAAAGACCGGATCTTTGTAATCGATAGACTATTACAAGAGTGTACAATGGAATCATTAATGAAGAAAGCAACAATTTTTCCCGCGAACAATCTGGCGACCACAGTGGGAGCCAACGATCTCATTGCCGAGATCGTTGCGTCGCAGCCGCGGATCTCGATCCCGGTCGAGGAGGAGGTCGAGTATGAGTTCGACCAACAAAAGTTCGAGGAGTACCTTTCATCCTCGTCCGGATCTACCTCCCCTCGCAAGTCTAAGAAGTCCAAGTTCTCTTCCAGCAGAAAGGTGCGTTGGTACGAAGAAGTTGAAGCTACCAACGACGACCTCATCCCGATTGACGCCAAAGTTGCGTCGGGTGAGGCTCCACCAACCTCCAACCAGATCAAGCTGGTTCCAACCAATTCCTCCGTCACCAAAGGAGCGGTGACTCTCTCAAAGAGAGCCCGCCAAAGGCAACGCCAACGCTTGGCCAAACAATTCGCCAAAGCGATGGAGTCGACCGACGGAATCCGCTACAACGCGGATTTGAAGAACGGGAGAGGCAAACAGCCTCAACGGCCGATGAATGGCGACTCCTCCAAGCCGCCAACGAACGAATGGGTCCGTGTCAAACGGAACCGTTCGACACTGGAGGAGCGCATTCGCAAACGCCGCGCACTATCAGCGCAGGCACGGGCTCAAGTCGAAGAAGCCCGTAGAAAGCTGCAGAAAGAGGTGGTCAAGAAGCCGCCATCAACCCGCCAAGTGTGGAGGCCGAAACAGCCTCCCACAAAAGTTCAACCACCGGCGAATCAACCCAAGTCGCCGGTAATTCCAATAGCTTTTTCGGGAGATCGTGCAGAATCGTCCCAAAGGAAGAAATCAGTTTTGGAGCGCCTCGGTCCAATTCCCGACGAGAGAGGCAAAGCTCCAGTTCACGAGCGTTTGGGCCCGATGAAGAAGCCCAGAACGACTCAACACGCTGGGGGTCGCCATCACCTCCAGTATAACAAAGAACATTCCTAACGAGAGAGGCAAAGCTCCAGTTCACGAGCGTTTGGGCCCGATGAAGAAGCCCAGAACGACTCAACACGCTGGGGGTCGTCGTCACCTCCAGTATAACAAAGAACTCAAGGCAGCTGCGCTCACCAACTTGCGCATCGAAGTCCAAGAGCACGCTGAAGACTCGCGCCCACAAAGGCACATTTCGAGGCGTGTAACTTTTGAAAGCCCAAAGAAGGCAATCCAACCTCAGATGGAAACATTATCATCTGATAGTGATAGTGTTATACCTGAGAAGTCGTGCCCGCACACGATAGGTTACTCCGACTGTCAAAATGACGAGTTGTACTATCGTGCTGGGGGTACGAATAGAACCAGGAAGAGGAGTCCCCGAGAACAGAAAACTCAATGCCTCTGTTCCAAACTCATTCGGGCGGTATTGTCTGAATACAACTGCATCAAGGCAGTCCCCGAAAGAGTTTCAGTTTTCGAGAGACTTAGTACCAAAATGCCAAAACCAAGGCGTAGACGTTTTCGGCAAAGAAGGACGGTGGTTGAAGATGAAGAATTTCCGAGGGTCACCACCAATATGACCAGCAAGGGGACATCGGCACAGGATGATTTCGAGTCGATTCTGAAAGCATCCCGGCGCCTAACCCGTCTGCAGTCTAGAGCAATCGCACGAGGAACCTATGGTAGGGTTCGGACAAGAGTACCTTCAGAAGGTGAAGAGTCGGATACCTGCTCCGCAATCGCATCAGATAATACAGTGTCCAGTGAGGGGGAACCCCATGAGTCACTGATGATAGGTGCGGAGCAAATTGTCAAGATGATTGAAGACACTTTGGCTAAACAGCAGGAAACTTTCAGGTTCGAGATGCAGATGACCATGCAGAACATGAGAGAAATGCATGACCAACAAATCCAAGCATTGGCGAACCAGCAAGGCGAGCCGAGTCGTCGCAACCAAGATCAGGTTGTTCAGGAAGAAGAGCACACGGATAGGGATGGAGCTCACAATGCCAATAACCCTCCCGTCAATGCAGGGGGTGGTAACGAGGATGCCAACGAGGATACAAGTGAAGACTTGAAGATCAAAGATCTCGAGAGCAAAATCAACACATTGATCTCCGCTCAAGAGACGAAGAAAACAGGCATTCCCTGTCCATACCCAAGAGAGTGGGAATCGATCCCATATCCGGCGAAGTTCAATCTAATCAACTTCACGCCGTTCGATGGGAAGGGTTCCCCCACTCAGCATTTGATTTATTTCAAATCGCACCTGGGTATTATTTCCGGCAATGAGCCTCTGATGGTGCGGTCATTCGTCGGCACTCTTCGCGGAGCCGCCTTCGATTGGTACCGCCGCCTCAAGCCAGGAAGCGTGAACAGCTGGGATGACATGGAGACCAAGTTCCTGGCCAACTTCTTCGACGACGACACCGAGATATCTATCGGATCATTGCTCGATGAGAAGCAGAAGGACGGGGAGTTAGTCGACACCTTCGTCAAAAGGTTCCGGAACAAGGCGATGAATTGCCGGGACCCGATCACAGAGGAATTCATCCTCCAAACTTGCCACAACAACCTTGCGTTGGACGTGTTGGAAGCAATGGGAACAGCACCGTCTGACACTTGGAAGGATCTGAAGGTCCGAGGGGAGCAGGCTGAGCGATTCCTTAGAAGGAAGAAGGCCGAGAGGAACCAACCGACGGTTAATCCGCTGGACTCAAATTTCGCCTCTCGTGGTAAGGGCAAAACACCTGCAGCTACTGGTGGTGCTAATCAAGCGTCACAACAGCAATCCCGAAGGCAGCAAAAGACTTCGGGTCCGAGACTCCAAAGAGAGTATTCCTTCAAGGACGAAGACGTTCCAGCCATCTTCGAATCCCTCCTTGAAGGTAACAAGATCAAGCTACCACCTATCACAAATCAGGAGGAAGCTGACAACACTACGGACCCAAAGTACTGTGCATACCACAGGAGGGTCGTTCATCCCACCAAGGATTGCTTTGCTCTCAAGAATAGCATTCAGACCTTGGTTGAAGCCGGCGTCATAACGCTAAGGTAAGCCAATTGAGAACGGCAAAACTCCAAAGAGTATACGAGTATAAACTGTTTCTCAATCCTCCGACCGGTATAAGAGGTTAAACTACTCCCTGATACTCCAATAGGTATATGAGTCTAAACTGTTTCCCCACTTTTGACGGGAAGTTCCTGGAGAATATTAAGCTAATATTCTTAAGGATAACCCGGTTAGTTAACTGATAATAATGTCCGAACCAGTTCCGCAGAGGAAACTGGGGGTGGACGATTTATGTAACGGGAAGTTCCCAAAACCACAGCAATGTAATGAATAAGAACTCCCATTCTCACCATGTCTATGCACTCAACACTCTCTCTGTTAGAGTCTGGACGTAAAGTACCCACTTGGTCAAACCTTCTTACAGTTAGGACCACAGTCAAAATCCCCTCTCGATTCCCCCAATGAACGAGAGGTCCACAAATTGAGCGATCAAACCTTCCTACAGTTAGGATTGTCTCAAAACACCCACTTGGTCAAACCTTCTTACAGTTAGGACCACAGTCAAAATCCCCTCTCGATTCCCCCAATGAACGAGAGGTCCACAAATTGAGCGATCAAACCTTCCTACAGTTAGGATTGTCTCAAAACACCCACTTGGTCAAACCTTCTTACAGTTAGGACCACAGTCAAAATCCCCTCTCGATTCCCCCAATGAACGAGAGGTCCACAAATTGAGCGATCAAACCTTCCTACAGTTAGGATTGTCTCAAAACACCCACTTGGTCAAACCTTCTTACAGTTAGGACCACAGTCAAAATCCCCTCTCGATTCCCCCAATGAACGAGAGGTCCACAAATTGAGCGATCAAACCTTCCTACAGTTAGGATTGTCTCAAAACACCCACTTGGTCAAACCTTCTTACAGTTAGGACCACAGTCAAAATCCCCTCTCGATTCCCCCAATGAACGAGAGGTCCACAAATTGAGCGATCAAACCTTCCTACAGTTAGGATTGTCTCAAAACACCCACTTGGTCAAACCTTCTTACAGTTAGGACCACAGTCAAAATCCCCTCTCGATTCCCCCAATGAACGAGAGGTCCACAAATTGAGCGATCAAACCTTCCTACAGTTAGGATTGTCTCAAAACACCCACTTGGTCAAACCTTCTTACAGTTAGGACCACAGTCAAAATCCCCTCTCGATTCCCCCAATGAACGAGAGGTCCACAAATTGAGCGATCAAACCTTCCTACAGTTAGGATTGTCTCAAAACACCCACTTGGTCAAACCTTCTTACAGTTAGGACCACAGTCAAAATCCCCTCTCGATTCCCCCAATGAACGAGAGGTCCACAAATTGAGCGATCAAACCTTCCTACAGTTAGGATTGTCTCAAAACACCCACTTGGTCAAACCTTCTTACAGTTAGGACCACAGTCAAAATCCCCTCTCGATTCCCCCAATGAACGAGAGGTCCACAAATTGAGCGATCAAACCTTCCTACAGTTAGGATTGTCTCAAAACACCCACTTGGTCAAACCTTCTTACAGTTAGGACCACAGTCAAAATCCCCTCTCGATTCCCCCAATGAACGAGAGGTCCACAAATTGAGCGATCAAACCTTCCTACAGTTAGGATTGTCTCAAAACACCCACTTGGTCAAACCTTCTTACAGTTAGGACCACAGTCAAAATCCCCTCTCGATTCCCCCAATGAACGAGAGGTCCACAAATTGAGCGATCAAACCTTCCTACAGTTAGGATTGTCTCAAAACACCCACTTGGTCAAACCTTCTTACAGTTAGGACCACAGTCAAAATCCCCTCTCGATTCCCCCAATGAACGAGAGGTCCACAAATTGAGCGATCAAACCTTCCTACAGTTAGGATTGTCTCAAAACACCCACTTGGTCAAACCTTCTTACAGTTAGGACCACAGTCAAAATCCCCTCTCGATTCCCCCAATGAACGAGAGGTCCACAAATTGAGCGATCAAACCTTCCTACAGTTAGGATTGTCTCAAAACACCCACTTGGTCAAACCTTCTTACAGTTAGGACCACAGTCAAAATCCCCTCTCGATTCCCCCAATGAACGAGAGGTCCACAAATTGAGCGATCAAACCTTCCTACAGTTAGGATTGTCTCAAAACACCCACTTGGTCAAACCTTCTTACAGTTAGGACCACAGTCAAAATCCCCTCTCGATTCCCCCAATGAACGAGAGGTCCACAAATTGAGCGATCAAACCTTCCGGTGGGGACAATCATATCCAAAGTATTCCAGACTCTTCTATAAAAGAACGACACTGAAATACTTTGGAGGGGGTATCTGTAGGCATATAAAATTGCTTATAGGTCCCTTATCTCAGCTCGGCACAAACCGACAAACCAACGAGGCAACGAGATTGACTAATCGCACACAAGCAACGAAATACGTTCATTCGCGTGCGGGATCAAGCCAAGTGTTCTAAGAGTCAACGAGTCATCCAACCGAGAGCGGACTCGGACGAATCACGATCGAATCAAGATCAGTTTCGGACTCAGACTCAGAAGTGGATTTACTGCCTAATCAGGATCCGGATTTACTGCCAAATCAGGTCAACGAATCAAGTCTGGATAAATCAACCACAGAACCGAATCACGAATAGAACCAAAGGCGGAAAACAGCAAACCCACACACCCGGAGGGGCTCGGCTCAAACCGAGCCACCCCATCAAGGGTTGGAAATTTTGGAGGCGAAGCTCTGCCGGATTCAAGACCGAAACTTAAAAAAAGATTGGAGCTTTAGGACTTCGGGGACTCACTCTTCCAGATCTGGTGCTCAGCGATCGTCAACGCCAAAAAAGGCAGGTGTTCGAGAGGACCGGATCTCAGATCTACGCAGACGTACTCCGGATCTAAGCTTGGTCTTAGATCCCGAGACTTGGACGATTGTTTCATTGGTGAATCAATCCTCCCCGGCTATTATTTCCTTTGTGGAATAATACCCGTCGTACTGCTTAGATTCGACCGGATCTAGATCGTGCGGTGGTCCACGGATAAACCCCGGCGCAGGCAAAGAACCCACACAAGCGAGCGACCGTAAAACAGGAGCTCGCGATTTGTTCGACAAATAAGGAAACAAAGTTGTAATTTTTCATTTCTTTTTATTTGATTTTCGTTGTAACCGGATCTTATAAAAAGACCGGATCTTTGTAATCGGTAAATCATTACAAGAGTGTACAATGGAATCAATGATGAAAGCTACGAATTTCCCCGCGAACAGACATAGGAGTCACAACCAAATACTCGTAAGTGTTCTAGCTTCAGCTTCTTTTCGGTCCAAGCCTCTTCCAGTATCCTATAACTAAGAGCCACGGATGGCCTATGGTTGATCAAGTATACAGTAATAGTCACAGCATTGGTCTAAAAACTCTTAAGAAATCTGGAGTGGATTCTCATACTTCTGGCGCGCTCCAAGATAGTGCGATTCATACGCACAGCCACTCCGTTATGCTAAGGTGTGCCTGGAACGGTCTTTAATCTCCTAATCCCATGGGATGAGCAGAAGTTCTCAAACTCCTGGCTGCAATACTCACATACATTATCAGACTTTTGTCACTTCAGTTTATTGCTTGTTTTGTTCTCCACACAGGCAAGCCACTTTTTGAAGATGATGAAAACATCTGACTTTTGCTTCAAGAAGAATACTCACATTTTTCTAGTAGCATCATCAATAAAAGAGACAAAGTAAAGAGAGTTGCCAATAGATAGGACTTACACA
>NC_033803.1:30469725-30485404 GCF_001876935.1 Asparagus officinalis | reverse complement strand
GATCCGGTCCAGTCTTGTTTGAAGCTCACCTTCTTCTGTTTGCCTAGGATGCAATCTTCACAGAAAGTCGGATCGATCTTGTTCAGACCCAAAAGCCTCTCTCCCACGGCCATAATCTGCATCCCTTTCTCCCTCATGTGGCCAAGTTGCTGATGCCAAGTCATGCAATCGGCGGATAATGATAATGCTTGCCCTGCAGCAAGCAAGCGGTCGATATTCCCATTGGCGATGTAGAGAGACCTCTCGTGTTTGTCATATGCTACCACCAGGACACCCTTGGACACCTTCCAGCTTTCCTGCTTGAAGAATACTTTGTAACCAGAGTCAGTCAGTTGCCCGTCTGTTATAAAATTTTGTCTGAGATTCGGTACATGTCGAACATCGTTTAGCGTCAAGGTGGTCCCGCCCTCCATTTTGAGGGTATAATTTTCCTTCCCAGAAACCTTGCAAGGTTGATCGTCGCCAAGATAGACTGTTCCCAAGTCCTTCACGAATAATGAAAGCAGCTTTTGTTATGAGATTGCATGGAAAGATACGCCAGAGTTGATGACCCACGCATCGCTCTTGTCTTCAAGAGATAGGAGAAGCACATCTAAATCCATCTCGTGCATGAGATTGGCTGCACTTTTAGCCTGATCATCCCCTACTGATACTAGCTAGAACAGAAGTTCAACAGTCCCGTGCAAAGTGACTATTTTCCCCCATCTGAAACACTTCCCTTCACCGTAACCACTTAGGTCTGGCCCTTTAGACTTTCCTCTAGACTTTGATCAGCCTCGTCATCCCCTACCCTTCTTCTACATGCGCCCTCGTGCCTCGACATGCAAAGCATTCTCACTGCTAGATGCCTCAGTTCCTGAGACTTTATAACGAGATTCTTCATCCAGAATTGTCTCAATCACCATGTTGAGCTTCATCTTACCATTATCATTCGTGTTGCTCACCACTATCACTAAATTCTCCGATGAATCTGGTAGACAAGATAGTAGCATAAGAGCTTGGATCTC
This sequence comes from Asparagus officinalis, assembly GCF_001876935.1. NCBI lineage: Eukaryota > Viridiplantae > Streptophyta > Magnoliopsida > Asparagales > Asparagaceae > Asparagus > Asparagus officinalis. Next base: position 30,484,397 of record NC_033803.1, on the reverse strand, counting down.
ATTGTTGAAATTAAGATTCATTGTAGCAAGGTGTTACACCACAGCCTGAAATTCGTTCAAGAAATCCGCCACGCGAGCTCGTTATTACATCTTTAGATTGAATAGTTTCTTCATCAGGTACACCTTATTTGAATCAGGCGACTTCTCATACAACACCTCCAAGGCCTCTATCAACTCATTGGTGGTGGTCGCATGCGAAACGTTATAAGTCACATGCTAGTAAAGATTGAACTTGATGGTGGCAAGTGCTTTACGATCGAGCACATTTCACTTATCGTCGTCCATCTTCTCAGGTTTTTCCTCCATCCTTGGAGAGGTAGGAAGAGATCTTTCTGGTACAAATAGTCTTCTATCTGTATCCTTCAATACCTAAAATTTTGGCCGTCGAACTTCTCAATTCGAAGCCTATTGTCTTCAACTATAGATCACATGGTTAAAGATTTCGTCTTTTCCCAAACCGTATTTGTAAATAGTAATAATACTTATGAATAATACCATACTCGTGAATAGTATCCAGTGTCTTTAAAGAGTAAATGATAATCTAACTTATTTTCTAATATGGAGGATTCACTTTTAGTGGCAGCCACAGAGCATATGATAAGCAGATATACGTACTCTAAGTCAGTCTTTGATACCAGTTGTTAGTATACACTAATAAGAATGCCTAGAATAGAGACGCAATACACACTCAAATGAACATGGAATCACAAAATAAAATCAGCAGACACAAATTCAATCAAAGTACTCACAGATATATCGTTGTTCACTTTTACAAAGCTACTCCACGGTGCAACGATGATGCCTAATTCCTTTATATTCCTTTCCGAGGTTACAAAGAAAAGATCAAAGAGAAAACCCCCTCTTGATTAAGATACTCTCTAAAAATTTTCACAAACTCTCTCTATGTTTTCTCTCTCACTCTTCTATATGAGGAGTTGTTTCTGGGATAATTTTTTTCTGAAGAGTTTTGTGCCTATTTATAATGGCTAGAAAAATAATATGCACTAATTTTATATTATTTTTTTTGTGGTGGGGCCCACCATTTTTTTCAAACTCTTCTTAACCCTGCCTAAAGGACGGTGCCTAAATTAGCATGTTAAAAAAATTTTGAATCTCAAACTTCAAAAAGAGTCTTTTCAATTATAGTGTAAGATGGACCACGAGTCGTTCAAAATGGGTGAGCGAATGGACTTTGAATTGAAAAGGGGAAAGATCATGTGATAATACATAACAAACTCCAACAAATTTATAAATATATGCATAGTTTTTCTTACATTCATAATTCTATGAGAGATTGCTTTAATAATTACAAAACCTTGGACACCAATAAAAGGAATGTAACTCCACAAAGCTCTTAGTATTCAATTTGAACAAATATGAAAAGAGAATTATCACTTCAATAGTCAAAGGCTTTTTTATAATCATAGAGGAAAGAGAAAAACAATGTTTTTTGATATTTATAATAGTATCACTGTGATATCCTATATGTGTGTGTATACATACAAGAGTTGTTATATAGGATAAGAATGAGTAATCATAAGATAATAACAATATATCAAATATATCTAACACTTCCCTTAATCTGGAGCATATATTATATATATGCCAGCTTGGTCCACATGGAACAAAATAACTACTTGAAAAGAGCTTTATTGACGTTATCTTCTTCCTAGAGCACTTGAAGATGTTAAAAATAAGAAAAAAATATATCAGAAAAGACTCATAGCCAAAAGAAACCCTAGATTTGTTAGCCAAAAGAACATAGGGGGTCAGCAAGAAAAAAAACCTTGGCGGGGCATCTAAAAGAAATCCTATGTTGAAGAAACCCTAAGAAGGTTTTTAGAAGTGAACCTAGACGGTGAGCCAGAAGCAATCCTAGGCGGGTCAGCCAAAAGAAATCTTATTCCCAAAAAAACCCTAGACGGATCAGCCAGAAGAAATCTTATTACCAGAAAACCCAAGGTAGGTTAATCAAAAGAAACTCTAAGTAAGTCAAGCAAAAAAACCCTAGGCGGGTCAACCACATGAATTCCTAGGTGGGCCATCCAGAAGAAATCATAGGTGAATCAACCAAAAGATATCCTAGATGAGTAGATATAGAAGTAGTAGCCAGACAGATATCAGCCAGACAGTAAGACAAGGATCCAAAGATAGATCATCATCTAGAGATCTATAGAGGTTGAAGAAGATACAAGATCATGAAGTTCATTTCAGATTTGACTAGGAAGAGGTTTTCAGACCATGTTTAGATCAGACCATACTCAGATTCAAATCGATTTCAGATTAGATCTGACCTAATTTGGAGGGCTTGTAGGATTGTAGGAAGTATAGCAGTGAAGATCAATGACAAGGACAATGCAAATCTTAAAAAACACTAAAAAATCTTAATATTATTGATGAGGATGGTTACATATATTTATACCAAGTTTGAAACGTAATATGGAAAGTGCCAATATAGACAAAATAAAGTTGGAAATAAGGAGATGGTATACTCCTTAATACACGTTTATGCTACATGATATAGAAGATATAACATCAAGAGAATATATACCGCTATATTAAACACCCCTTCTCAAATTGTATTTGGGTCTACCGAAGGTAGTTTGCTGCGAAGAAGTGTGCATAATGATTTGATCGCATGTAGATCTTTCTTGCAATATTGAGTGTGCTTGCTTGTGGTTAAGTACTGACAGTTGATGTGTATGGCACGGGGAGTTGTCTGGGGGAACTTGGCATGGAGAACTAGTTAAAGTGTGCTTTCCCAGAGAGCCGGCTAGAGGATTGGATGGTCCAAAAAGCCGATCAGAGGGGAGCTCAGCCTAGAGAGACGGGTGGAGATGTCGCTATCCGGTGAAAGCTTTGACAGAGACAATGAGGATGTGGTTGTCCAGTGAGGACTTGGATAAAGACAACAAGGATATTCTTGTCTGGCGGAGCACTTGAAAGAAGCAGTAACGGGTGAGAGATCTAAACCAGCAGAGGGAGTGATTGTAATTGATGATCACATCGGCAGCGAGAACGGAGTGGTCATCGTGTGATCAAAAGCGTGACAAGCTCTCAGGTGTAGTAGTAATCATGAGGGGAGTTGGTGTCAAAGGATGTGTTCAGGGTCATAGTCTAACCAGCGTTGAGTTTAGCAATGGACAACAACGAACTAAGCAACAACAGCCATAGTCTTAGTCTATGATGTGGTGATCGTAGATTTGTCAATCATGAAGGAGATCAGCTTCGTGCATCATCGAGGGAGGAAAAAAGTGGCGAGATCTCTGAGAGGTCAAGTGAGGTAGATATTATCAAATGATGAGGCAAAGAATGTGAGAATAAGCTAGAGTTACATCGAGAGATTGCCAAGATGCAGTGAAGGATCAATGGTGAGCAGAGTGGAGGGATGGTGGAACGTATGGTGCTCTAAGAGGAAGAAGTGTTCGCAATCTACTCATGAGTAGCATAGAGGAGTGATGCTATTTCTATTTATTGCATGATGGCCGCAAGCACATCCAGCTATGTAAATGACATAAAGATGGATGACGGAGGTGGGAAGGAGTTTAGTGAGTATAGAGGATGGAGAGAATTGAATGCTGGCGGAGGTCGAAAGCCGCAATGGACATGCATGAAGGTTTGTGCTTCAGAATATGCCTCTTCGTGGCTTGAAGTGCTAGAATAATGGAGAGAGTTTCTGCTAGCTAGCAGCCATAAAGTGGCTCTGAAGACCATGATATATATAATATATATACTATATATATATATATATATATATACTATATATATATAATATATATATATATATATAATAGTATAATATATATATATATAATATATATATTATATATATATATTATATAATATATTATATATATATATATATATCTAATATATATATATATATTATATATATATATATATATATATTAGTATATATATTTATAATCATATATAAGAGAAAAATGAGTAAATTTGGCTACCAGAGCCAAAGGTTGTGCTTGTAGTGAGGTGGCATAATCTCCTCCACTACATTCAACATGTTTGTATATATATATCAATATATATATAATATATATAATAATATATATAACATATATATATATTATATAGTAATATATTATATATAGAGAGAGAGAGAGAGAGAGAGAAATATGGAAACTTGGTATAAGTTGTTTAAAAAATTGGTAGTGATTGGCGCTAATTTGGCCCCTACATCACACCTGCGAAGCTAGAGCCTGCAACACCCTTACCAACTCCAATGTAATGTATGGACAAATTAGGCCAATATCACTACCAAGTTGTTTGGAGCAACTTAGTACCAGTTTCTCCATTTTCTCATATATATATATTATATAATATTATATATATATATATATATATATATATATATATATATATATATATATATTTGTTTGTTGGAAATTTGCAGTAAAAAGACAATGAAAGAAAAATTAACTTGTATTCTCTCAAAATCAATTACAATTTGGATTCCGATTGCAAAAGAGAGAAGAATGAATTTGACTCTCCCCTTTGTTTAAAACTGGGTTCTTCAAGGTAGCGATGGAGTGCCTCCTTCGAATGCTTGTATCGAACTTGCTCTCCGTTGACGATCCGACCGTACTATCTCACTGGAATGATTAACTTGTGTGATGAATTCGGTTTAGAACTCTTAACAAGTTTAATGAACTCAGAACGAGTTAAAAACTCTGACAAGAGTTGTTGAAAACCGAATATCTGGTTTGATGTGATTAAGTTGGGTTGCAAGCTTAATCACGAACTCTTAAATGAGTTTCAAAACTCAGAGTGAGTTGAAACTCTGTAAAAGAGTTGTTGGAACCGAAGATTCGGTTAATTGCCAAGTGGATTATGACGTTGATGAAAGGATCCTCTGGGATTTGATTAACTGATTATTGATCAGTTCCTTGATCTTCCAAAGATCTCCTTCTTCGTGTTGTTGAACTGCTGAAATTTGTTGACCTTGGATGGTTTTGATGCCAGCTCACCTCAACCCTATGCGGTTTTACTGCCCAAAACTGATCAACCCCTTACTCAGTTGAGTAAGTCGGTTATTTATAGGGGGATTAGGGGTGTAACCAACCCCTAAATCCGCTCCTAAGTGGGCGAAGATCCCTCAGAACGTGGGATAACGGTTTTGAGGCCGTTCGGCTTGCATTTGAACAAGTCAAAACGCCTCAGATGGCGTTCTGGGCTTTAACTCTGCGTCCAAGGCTTAGGACGCAGAGTTAAATCTCTGTTAGAGATTTGAGACGCACAGGCCGCATGCGTTCTGGAATTGGAAACGCACAGGTCGCTGGTGCGTTGAAGTTCAACTCTGCGTCCAGAGTTTGGGGCACATAGTTGAACCTGTTGAAGAACGCACGTTATGTGTGCGTTTAGTGCTTTAACTCTGCGTTGCAGAGTTAGACATTTGCTGGAGAACGCACAAGTTGTGTGCGTTTCGAATTTGAGAAACGCAGAAGTGTCGATCTGTATGAAAAGTCTCCCATTTGCCGCTTTCGATTGTCGGCGCGAAAGCTATTTGATTGTAGCTTCCGTTGTTGGAGCTTGACGGGAATCAACATCCATAGTGTCTTCTGGACGAATATTTGCCCACAGCTCTCTACCAAGTAACTCACCAACTAAGTCCAACCTTTTATTTCTGAAATCATTATACTGCTCATCAGCATCTCTAATAGTTGCTAATATAATATTAGTCACGTTGTTGTCGCAGCCATCAAGATCAATCATCTCAGAGATGAGGCCGTGCTTATAGCGGTTGCAGAGTTGCGGATGCACTGATTAGAAAATCGTCTGATTGTAACTTCCATTATCAGGGCTTGATAGGGATCGGCTATCTATTGTGATTTTTATACAGCCTACAGAACCCCCTCCAAAGTTTTTGAAAGTTTGCGGTTGACTGGGACGAATTTTCGGAATACTTTGGATCCCAAAATTTAGAAGACATTGCCAAACTTGGTTGATTGTAATCTAATTGTACTCATCCAATGGACTCTTCAGTGGAGTCAACTGTTTCCTCTTGGCTTTAGTCACCTTGATGGCTGACATTAGCCTCTCTCTATTTATTTAGAATCATGTCTTGGCTTTAAACATAGAGGAATTCATCTGATTGAATTAGAACGCACAGATAGATTTCTTGCGTTATCGAACCGAAACGCAGGGTTAAATCCTGCGTTTAAGAGTTTAATCAATGTAGACGCATTTCTTGCGTTATCGAACCGAAACGCAGGGTTAAATCCTGCGTTTAAGAGTTTAATCAATGTAGACGCACCGGTGGATTCTCTGTGCTAGGGCGTTAGAACGCAGAGCTGAACTCTGCGTTCAGAAGCTCAAGCAACACAGGCGCACAGGCCACGTCTGGCGGGATTTTGGGCCTAGAATCCCGACCCGATTTGACAGCTCATAGCTGTCTATAAATAGACCGCTAGGGGTCAAATCAAAAGTCACCCGACTTTTTGCCTCTTCTCTTTCGGAATATTTTTAACGAAGACTCTTCGTTTTCAACTCCGGTGACCCTGTTCATCTTCTCCGATCCTTATTCTCCATGGGCTCCAAGATGAAAGCTGCTCCTCGCCCAAGATCTCCTGCTGCAGCAGCGCCGCTGCCTCAGGTTCCCCCGGTCGGTGGTAAGTGTCACCCTTGTGGCCGTTAAACTTGCTTCGGCGAGTTCTTGGAAAAACCCGAGATGTATTGTCATCAAACTTGCTTCAGCAAGTTATTTGAGAAAACCCTAGATGGGTTCTTGCAAACGAGGAAGAAGACTCGTTTTGTTATTGTAACGTAGAGTTAAGACTCTGCGTTTTGAATTCGAAACGTCAGGGGCCTGACCCTTGCGTTTGTGAAATTTTAACGCCAGGTCTGAACTGTGCGTTCGAAAACTTAACGTAGAGTTTGATCTCTGCGTTGATGAAGATTAACGCCAGGTCTGAACTGTGCGTTCGAAAACTTAATGCAGAGTTTGACCTCTGCGTTGATAAAAATTAACGCCAGGTCTGAACTGTGCGTTCAAAAACTTAACGCAGAGTTTGACCTCTGCGTTGATGAAAATTAACGCCAGGTCTGAACTGTGCGTTCAAAAACTTAACGCAGAGTTTGATCTCTGCGTTGATGAAAATTAAACGTCAGATTTGAACTGTGCGTTTGATAATTTTCTTTCTTATGGGCTTAACTAAAGCTCCCTTCATTTGACTGATTGAATATTTCTTTCTTTTGCAGTGCCTTACACCCGCGAACCTCTCAATCTTCGTCACCACTTCGGGTATGGGGGAGGCGTGGACTTTAACATGCAATTCAATCTGCTTCAAGAACTCCCAATATTCCAAGACACTGACAACGATCGTGTCACCCTGGTCTCAGATCCAAGTACAGATGTACTCAGGGTTTTAGTTACGGATGCTAAGTTTGAGACTGGGTCCCGCAAGAAACTCGCCAAGCTAGCTTTTTTATTTGGGGATCACGTCGCTATTTCAAAGGAGATCGTGCACGGTGGTCACTACAAATGGCTTAGGCAGATCGGAGACCGTCGCTTCTTCCTCCCTGACATGCACAGGATGTTTCCCATCTCTTACTACCAATGTGCTTCTGTTCCCCGCCACATGAATTGGGACTTGGTGAGAGAGCAAGATGGGGTAGCTGTTGGAGTTCTGACTCACAAGGGCGTGCATACCGCTGGCTTATTCTCACGGGGATATCCTTTAGGAGAAACAGCTAGCCCAGCTAACACCTTCATGCGACGATTTTTGGCCGCCAAAGGAGAATTCCCAACTGCAGTATTCCGAGCTCCTGGATGGGTACATTCCACCAAGGCAGGATGGTGGGCACGAATGATAGAATTCGTGTTGGCAGAATTAAAGGAACCATTAGCTCAATCTGGGCTTAGTTGCCCTATTACGGCTACCAAATACGGTATCGCTCTTAGTCCTTATAACTTCTTCGCCATTCTAGAACGGTACAATCCAGAGACTTGTACGTTTTTCACACCGGAAGGAGAATTAGGGTTTGCCCTACATGAGATGTTCGATGTCTCAGGTCTTCCTTTTGGAGACTTACCATATGAAGAGTTTGTCCCTGGGTCAAGTGAGCTGAAGATCTTGAAGGAGACGAACCCCGAGTCATTTTCAAATCTGCAGTCAACTAACAGGAGCACGTGGACGTGGTATCAAACAGCTATCTTGGGCTGAATATCTTTTCCAGAATTTGTCCAACAAGGCTGCCACCGTGTCTCGTCGGGAGGCGAGCACTCCTGAGACCATTCAAGCTTTGATCAATGACGCCACCGTTCACTATGTTAGCGAGGGAACAGAAGATGATTTCCCAGCGCAAACTGAATTTGAGAGCTTTCATCACCAAGCAACCACTCCCATCTCTGATATGGCTTTATTGGCGGGTTTTCTCATGCTGTGGCTAAAGCGATGTGTGGTCCCTACCAGACCAATAGATGCTGTGATGATTGAAGTAGCTTATCCGGCTGTTCTCTTAGCTCATGGGAGACCCATAAATCTACTTTCAGCCATGACGTGTTGTTTGCAGCATGGCTTGAGGGAATTGTGTCTCGAGTTTATTCAAGTGAAGGAGATAGACTCTGAAGGAACGAAAAGCTTGGTGACCCCAAATCCTCGAGTACCTTTGCCGTATACTTACTTAATGGCTTGGTACGTCTCGCATTGTGTACATTTGATGAGTGCTCCCTCTGCTACGGATGAAGGCTTCATCCCTTTCGTGCAGAGATTAGAAAAAGCTACTTGGATAGGCACTTACGTAGTGAGGGTCCGTCAGATTTTGTCGAGAGACCTCAGCTACGACATCTTCTGCTGCTTTCCGGATTTTGAGGGTGGGGGATATGAACAGGTATTCCAAGATACCGCTGGTCCTAATGGTTTTACCCGTTTGGACGGGGGAGTTTTCCACTGGTTGTTAAACATTAGACCTGGTTATCTCCTCTTCAGGCAAAATGACAAATGTATAATTGAGCCCTATCAACCGTATCGGTTTGCTCGACAATTCGGATACGACCAACTATACGTTGGGAATCCGAGGAGCCAGCTTTCAGTTATGGGCAACATATACGAAGGAGTTCGAGCCTGGTATTATTCTACCGCAGGTTGTACTGGGGCTACCTTCAGATTACCCCCACAAAACACCTAATTCTCTTCTCTCCGTGGCTTTCTGTAACTGGTATCATACAGCTTCTACGATGCCAGATTATAAACTGTACACTTCAGGCCTTCGTGCGATTAGGAAGATGTATTCATCCCGGAAAGGAGGTGGTCGTGTATCTCGTCTGAAGGGGATCGACGAGTTTTTACATTTTGAAGATGCAGCTGAAGAAGGAGAAGGAGAATTGGGACTAGAGAGTGCCCCGGTAGCGAGTCCTGAGGCTGCTGAAGCTCTGAGAGCAAAAGCAACTGGAAAGAGGGTTCTCTCTGAAGCAGAAGAAGCTCAATATGAGAAACGTACTCGTAGAAAGCTGCTGGTAGACCCTCCTGCTCAGAGGCTAATGGCGGATGCTTTCAAATCTGCCGGTGGAGAGGAAGAGCAAGAGTCAGCTATTGCAAGTCGTCCTGATCACGTCGATCCTCATCCTGGGGGATCTACATTTTCTGAAGAATTTTCCCCTCACTGTCCCTTGGATCAGGCAGAGGGTGGAGATGAATTCCCAAGTGGGGATATGGGGGCTTCTCCTGCAACGGATCCCGATATCTCACCATTTCCAGATCAGACTCCGGGTGCTGCTTCTTCACCTGTAGGGGTACTGCCTGCAACGTCTTCATCTGAAGGGGTTAAACTGCCTACAGATGAACTGGCGATAGATGAACCTGTGAATCTTAACGATAGTCAGTCTCCCGCTTCCTCTGTACTATTGCCACCTTCAGGGACTATTATTCCTAGTCCCACGACTGGCCGGCTGACACAAGTGGATACGACCGTGAGCTCTCCTGGACTTTCAGCTGCTGACGATGACGAACCATTAGACTATGGGAGCTCGTCTCACCATGATGATGATGCTGATGAGGATGAAAGAGATGATGATGACTTTTATGATTGGGCGGATCAACCACCACCACCTTCTGACAAGGCGTCTGGTTATCTTCCTTTTTACCCTACTGGTAGAAATTACACATTTTGATTTCTCTGGTGTTTCTTTCTTTTATACTGACTGCTCTTTTGTGTAGGTTCTCCACCTCCCGGGGCTGCTGGTAAGTCATCGTCTCCCCACCCGCAAGTAGCAGACGTTCCTCCCTCCGAACCAATGCTGATGACAACAAGTTCTTTACCAGGAGAACCTCTTTCGCTGACGATTCCTCTCAAACCTGTAGGGACGGAGATTGTACTAAGCTCAACCCAAACAGGGGCACTTATGGCTCTACCTTCCAGTCCCTCGCAATTGAATATCACCATAGCTTCTCCGACTTCTTCACGATCATCACCCACTGCTTTTGCATCAGGGTCTATGCTTTTAGGCTCCCCATCGACATCTCCGATGAAGTCTCTGAATCCAGTGGCCATCCCTTCCATTCTAAAAGCTCTTCTACGACCGTTGGAAGATATGATGAAGATAGCGATTGAGGAGATCAGTGCTGGACGAGCTTCATTCGACTTTTTCAAACCAATACTCATGAACTCTTTGAACAACGTTCGATATGTGGATGACGCTCGATTGTTCCAGCACTGCTCTGAAGGCATCTCTCGGTTGGAAAAAGATCTGAGAGCTTTGGAGGAATTGCATCAGGCTGATCTTGCTGCTCAGGCTGCGTTAGTCTTTGATAATCTTCAAACTGAGGCGGCCCGCCAATACGAATCTTTTCAAGAAGCCATCACTGAAAGGGAACTTGAAATTGCATCCGTACAGGGGCAATGCATTCAGAAGCAACATGCTGTGGACGCTTCTAGTGCTGCTATACAAACGTCCCGTGCAGAAATTGATTGCCTTAGAGTGGAGTTGGCTCGACACGAGGCTGATCTCACGCGAGAAGAAGAGATCTTAAAAAAGCTCACGCTAGAAAGCGTGAAAACTTATGCCACTTACCGTTCGTTAGTGGAGGACCTTGAACTTCTCCAAAAACAAGCTAATGCAATTACGCCGGACGAAAGCACCCTTAGGAAGAAAGCCGAGGTGATGGTGCAGGCAGCTCATGAAGAAAAGCTATCTGCTTTTAAGTCCCGGCTCGCGTATTTCACTTTTACTGATCCAGAGGCTTAATCATGTAGTGTTCTTTTTGTTTGCTAAGAACAAGGTTTTTGTATCACTCTTTAATATTTTTGGTGATAATAAAAAGAGTGATTCTGTTTTGTCTTTTTTTATTGCATGTGTCGTGTTCTGACTTGCAACAATGGAAAAATACCCAATCTTTAAAATTTCCTTTATTACCATCTAAGATAATTCTAGAAAAACTTTAACTTGTTGGGGGGTATATGAACACTCGTTATTCCTTTGCAGAAGAATTAACTGGTTCAAACAGGTTAGAACTGTTAGAGGTGATTTGTTAACATAACAGAGATTTGGAGATCTATCGATCTATTGGGAAGAATCAATAGATTAATCTTTGTAAGTGGTATGATTTTACTCTGACATGCGAGTAATCGCGATCAGCGTAATTTGAGGGCTTATCACTCTATTAGGGAGGGTTGATAAGTGGACTTTTGTCAGAGGTGTAGTGTTAACGTGACAAAAGGAATATTGCTATGGAAGCAATTTTGAGGACTTATCGCTCTATTGAAGAGAGTCGATAAGTGGATTTTTGTCAGAGGTGTAGTGTTAACGTGACAAAAGGAATATTGCTATGGAAGCAATTTTGAGGACTTATCGCTCTATTGAAGAGAGTCGATAAGTGGATTTTTGTCAGAGGTGTAGTGTTAACGTGACAAGAAGAATATTGCTATGGAAGCAATTTTGAGGACTTATCGCTCTATTGAAGAGAGTCGATAAGTGAATATTTGTCAGAGGTGTAGTGTTAACGTGACAAGAAGAATATTGCTATAGAAGCAATTTTGAGGACTTATCGCTCTATTGAAGAGAGTCGATAAGTGGATTTTTGTCAGAGGTGTAGTGTTAACGTGACAAGAAGAATATTGCTATGGAAGCAATTTTGAGGACTTATCGCTCTATTGAAGAGAGTCGATAAGTGGATTTTTGTCAGAGGTGTAGTGTTAACGTGACAAGAAGAATATTGCTATGGAAGCAATTTTGAGGACTTATCGCTCTATTGAAGAGAGTCTTATCGCTCTATTGGAGAGGGTCGATAAGTGGATTTTTGTCAGAGGTGTAGTGTTAACGTGACAAAAGGAATATTGCTATGGAAGCAATTTTGAGGACTTATCGCTCTATTGAAGAGAATGTTGTGTTAACAGAGGTGTAGTGTTAACGTGACATCTGTGGGGGAAAGAATATTGTAGCGTCTCGCTAGGGAGGACTGCTAAGTATTTTATCATCGGAGCGATGAACAAGATTTTAAGACTTTTATCACTCTGTTAGGGAGAGCCGATAAATTGAAAATTTACTACTCTGTTAAGTAGAGTTAGTAAATTGCACTCGATTTGAATGATTTTGGAGATTTACTGTTCTTTTGATGAGAATCAATAAGTGGATTTTAACAGAGGAATCATTGTTACAACGATGTAAACAAAACTCAAGCTCTGTGGGATATGACATCCGTCTGAGGTGTAATATTAACCTGACGATGATTTAAACCCTGCTGAAGAAATACCAAGGTGGATCCTTCGTTTAGGATAATTGCAATTCGAAGGGGCGACCTTTGCGTTTGAGGTTCGAAACGCAGAATTAAGAACCATTGCAACGCAGGTCTAGGCCTGGCGTTTGAAGCATTTGAACGCAGAGGTAACTCTGCGTTAAAGTCTAACCGACTTTATCCGTTAACGTGGAAAATCACGTTTTAGATTCGGTTGGGGTTCTTTATTAGAGTCCCGATCTGATTTAACAGCCCAACGGCTGTTATAAATAGGCCTGTAAGGTCACATCAAGAGTCATTCGACTCTTTTTTGCCTTGCTTAGTTCCAAGAACGAGAATCCTCGCTTCTGTTGCTTTTCGGTTAATTCTCTCCGATGAACTCCGTCTTCTCCGATTGAAATCACCCGCATGGCGCCCAAGAGAATGAGTTCGGGTTCCAAGAAAGTTGGCAAGGCGGCTTTAGAGGCGCCGCCGGCCGAGAACACCGGCGATGTCGCTGTTCTGACAAGCGCTTGGCATTGATGTCGCTGTCACATGGACCTCGGTGCTGTGGTAAGCGATGGCCGTGGCTACTCGTTTCGACAAGTTTTCTGAATACCCTAGATGGGTTCTCCTCAACGAGGAAGATGACTCGTTCTTACCATAAACGCAGAGTTACGGCTCCGTGTTACAAATTGGAAACGCAGACTTAAGGCTCTGTGTTTAAGGAACATAGGGCCAAATCTCTATGTTAAAATTGGGAACGCAGAGTTAAGACTCTGTGTTAAAAAGATTGGAAATGCAGACTTAAGACTGCGTTCATGAAACATAGAGTTAAGTTTCTATGTTAGAATTGGGAACGCAGAGTTAGAACTCTGTGTTAAAAATTGGAAACGCAGGCTTATGACTCTGCGTTTAAGGAAACATAGAGTTAAGGCTCCTATGTTTGATCACAGGCCTTGGCCTCTGTGTATGAATATCACAACGCAGGGTTCAACCTTTGCGTTCAAGTATCGTAACGCAGGGTTTAACCTCTGCGTTCTAGTGTCGTAACGCAAGGTTGGCCCTTTGCGTTCAAGTGTCGTAACGCAGGGTTTGACCTCTGCATTCTAATGTCGTAACGCAACGTTGGCCCTCTGCGTTCAAGTGTAGTAACGCAAGGTTGGCCCTCTGCGTTCAAGTGTTGATACAAGGGTTGGCCCTTGTATTTAATGCTTGACACGTGGAATTTGTCTTTCGTGTTACGCTCCAATTTTCGTGTTAGCAATCTATTTCTGTTACTAACTATTGCTTCTGATTTTACAGTGCTTTTTCCCAATGTGCCACTTCTGCCGGAGCAGCACTTCAACTACACTGATGATCCCGAAGTGGGGAGAGCTTTTGGTCTTCGTAGAGAAATTCCTTTATGCACTTTCCCAAGTTTGGAGCGAACACATTTAATTAGGTTTGCTGAGTGTTCCACCCTTAGGGCTCTGATCACCAATCTGGATTTGGAAACTCCTGCGGGTCTAGATCAATTTGTCAAACCCTCATTTTTATTCGGTGACCATATATCAGCCGATGGACAAGTCGGGTATGTAGAAGACTCCCGGATGCTGCGAAGAGTCGACGATCGTTTACTTTTCCTTCCAAGCATGAAGAGAATGTACCCGCTTTCCTACTTTCTAAGTATGGGTGGTCGCAGGGGATTGGCTTTCGATCTCGTCAAGGAGAAGGAAAACATCTCGTTTGGATCTGGCCGATCATCTCGTGTTCAGATTGGCGGACAACTCAAAGGTCTGAGGCCTGGTTGTTTTGAGAAAAAGGACCCCGCTCAAGAGGCACCTCTTCCAGCGAACATTTTCATACGCCGATTTATTGCTGCTCAAGGCGAATTTCCTACACAAGCCTTCCGTTCTCCTGGTTGGTTGTTTTCTGGAGAAGATGGTTGGTGGACTCGGATGGTGGATTTTGTCCTTGAAGAACTCAAGGAGCCTCTTGCTCAGTCTGGCCTTATGATACCAGTAC
>NC_033803.1:30459312-30469423 GCF_001876935.1 Asparagus officinalis | reverse complement strand
CGCACACCAATGCCCTACACTTATTTAGTGGCTTGGTTTGTGCTGCACTGTCCCTCTTTGATGGGGGGATTATACATAATAATGAGACCTCTATTCCTTTCGTGCAACGGCTTGAGTCAGCCACATGGACGACTGCATACATAGTCCGGGCTAGACAACTTTTGTCTTCGGAAGCCAATTATGATCTTTTTTGCTGCCGCCCTTGCTTCGATGGGGTCGAAGAAGAAGTCTCAAAGTTTGGTGACGTAGTCTTTGAAGGGTCTTCACTTTTAAATACAGGAACCTTCCAATGGTTTCTCTCTATCAGAGTGGGTTACCTGGCTTTCAGAATAGGTGAAAGATGCATAATTGAGCCTTACGTTCCTTCACGTTTTGCTCGACAGTTCGGATATAACCAGCTTTACGTTGGTAACCCTAATCCCCAATTAGCTCACATCGGGAATCTATATGAAGGATCTCGTGCTTGGCATTTCTTTATTGCTCGGGGAACTCATGCGCAGTTTACTCTGCCTAATTTGCCACCTAATTGTTCCACCGTAGCAGATTTCCGCAGCTGGTTTGATAAAGCTTCTCTAATCCCAGAATATGACATTTATACTTCATGTATAAACGAAATCCGAGAACTTTATAAATCAAGAAGTGGTTCCGGCAGGACTCGACTACCAGGGATAGAGGATTATCTGTCCTGCGAACGGGAGGCGGTTGGAATCGAAGAGATCCCAGAGGAATTGCCTGCTACAAAGCCTTCTGAAGACGAGGACACTAGAGAGGTTCTCGAAGGATCACCCCCTCCCGAGCCTCGCTCCTTGAGATCATCAGGGAAGCGGGCTCTCACTGCTGAGGAGGTAGGCGAATACGATAGAAGAATTCGCAAACGAAAACCCGTCGCAGCTAAGAATTCCAAGAGAGCTAAGTTGATGGGGGACGCCATGAAGTCTACACTTGCTTCGTCTCTTGAAAACATTGGGGATACTATGCCTCCAGCTACTCCTCCTAGTCCTGAAATCCCAACAGGTGGGCAGGGATTGACCGTCCCAGGTTCAATGCCAGATGTACTTGAAAAGCTATCATCTGAAGCTGCGCACACTCCCACTCGCACTGATTATGAGAATTGCTTTATTTATCCGCCGACTGCTCCACCCCCAGGCTCGAAAACTTTAAGGAAGCTCATCGAACAATTGGAGTACTGGATGCAACTGACTATCGATGTCGTTAGTCTCGGGGGCGTGAGTTTCAAAGTCTTTGACCCCCATCTGCTGGAGTGTCTCTCCAAGATTAGGAATCAGGGGAATGCATTGTGGACTGAACATTGTCGCGAGAGCATTATTATTCTGGAATATGAATTGGAATTCATTTCAATGCTACAACGCGACGACATAGAACCAGAAGTGGATCGGGCTCTTTCTGAGGCCAGGGCTTTGAAAGCGCGGCAGCAAGAGGCTCTTCAGAAGAGTCTATCCGAAACAGATTCTCGTATTGCTCGCCTGCGTGGGGAACATCTTCAAGTGCAAGTGGACTTGGGCACTTTTGCTACAGGTATTTGGGATACTACGATTGAGCTTACCCGTGCTGGTATTGAGCAATCTCAGATAACTACTCGATTAGCGGGCGACATGGACGTCATAAAAGGGTTAGCTGCTTACTGTGGCGAGCTTTTCAATGGCTATTGTGATGAGTTTGTTACTGCTGACAAGATTAGGCGAGAGATTGCAGAAGCAGCACCAAATGAAGAGGAGCTCAAGAGCAAGATAACAGAGGAATTCAAAAAGGCTCGTGAGGAGAAGATATTGGCACTGAAATCTAAACTCAAGTCTTTTAGACTGATGAGCCCCGATGCTTAGGACTCGAATCACTTTTTAGCTAGGGAATAATTTTGTATCATTTTCATTTCGATTGTCTTCATTTTGTATTCAAATCTCATTTTCATTTCGATTGTCTTCATTTTGTATTCAAATCAACAATATTGAATGAAAATGATATCATTTTGGCTTTCATCATCTCTTTTGTTGAAATCTGGTTAAGGACAATGAAAAGTAAAGCAAATGCCATAAGTATAGTGTTAACCTAGCATAAAATCGAAATTCTCTTTATTAGAATAATTCTAGAAAATTTCAATCGTCAGAGGTTTAATGTTAACATGACGAAATACAAGGCAAAAATACGCTATATAGAGGCAACCCCCAGCCTGATTTTGGTTGGGGTTTAGGGGGCTACATGATTTACGGGAAGTATCTCTTAAGGAACTTCCCATTAATTGGCATCATGAGCCTATCTCCTTCTTGGTTGATGAGGCGATATGCTCCGTTCGAATAGACTGATTCTATTACGAATGGTCCTTCCCATTTAGGATTGAACTTCCCTTTGGTTTTGTGTGTCATCACCATGGGTCGTCTGTTGGCCAATACTAGATCGCCTTTCTTGAAAATCCGTTCCTTAACCTTTTTGTTATAGGCTTTGGAAATACGGGCTTGATATAGCTCGATCTGTTGCTGAGCTTGAAGTCGTTTGTCGTCTAAGGCTTCAAGTTCTTGCAGACGTCGTTGATGTTTCTCTTCTTCTGTTAGTCCCGTTGTAACCGCGACTCTCAGAGAAGGGATCTGAATTTCTAATGGTAATACAGCCTCGTAGCCATATACCAAAGAGAATGGTGTAGCTCTTGTAAGGGTCCTCACCGTTGTACGGTAAGCCCACAGGCATTCACCGAGTCTTTCATCCCAATCGCGCCGGCTCTTGGAAACAAACTTTTTAAGAAGCTTCACTATGGTTTTGTTAAAAGCTTCTGCAAGACCATTCGCTGGCGAGTAATAAGCTGTAGATGCAACACTTTAAATTCTGAATTTATCACAGAATCTCTGGAATTCAAAGCTGACGAATTGTGTCCCGTTGTCGTGAACTATTCGCCTCGGGACTCCAAAGCGGTAGACGACGTGATGTTTGATGAACTTGATCACGTTTGAAGTCTTGACTTCTTTCAACGGGATTGTCTCCGCCCACTTGGAGAAATAGGAGGGGAGATCGGTCCGACGATATCCATGCCCCGCATTTCGAATGGCCAAGTCGCCGATGTGGGGTGTAAGTTCCCCGGTGCTTGGTGGATAAAATCTCCATGAATTTGGCATGCGTGACAACGTTTAGCGTAGTCAACCGCGTCTGAAAACATCTTCGGCCAATAGCAGCCGATTCGTCGGAGGCGATCTCCTAATTTAGCTGCAGGTTGATGAGCTCCGCACATTCCGCCGTGAGCTTCCTTGAGGGCCTCTTTTGCTTCCTTCTGAGAAAGGCATCGAAGTAAGACTCCATCATGTGATTTACGATACAGGACTTGAGAAACTGCATCGTAATAGAATCGGAGGGCTTTTCGTTTGATTGCAGCCGCTTCCTTAGGGTCTTCAGGCAGAATTCCATATAAGGCATAGTCGATGTACGGGAATCACCAATCCCTAGATTCGAACTCCATAAATGCCGTACAGACTTCTCCCGACGTCGTCTCGTCTGAGTTTTCCTCCATGAAGATTTTGGAAAAGCATAGTTTCCGTCCCGTGACTGGAATCGTTGCTTAAGTTGCCAAAGAGGCTAAAGCATCGGCATATGCATTCTGAGCTCTTGGCACGTATTCGATAAAGAAGCCTTCGAACTTTTGAGCTTGCTCTAGCACTGCGAAGTAATACGGGATCAAATCCTCATGACGTACTTCGTATTCTCCTCGGACTTGATTAACGATGAGCTGAGAGTCTCCGTAAGCCTCGAGGTACCGAACATTAAGTTCTTCAGCAAATTGCATTCCTAATAGCAGAGCATTATACTCTGCTACGTTGTTGGTGCAAGGTTCGATCAAGGAGAATCCCCTTGGGATTACGTGGCCGTTTGGAGAGATTAATACTACTCCCACTCCCGCGGTAATTGCACCATGAGGATTTGCTCTGGATGCACCGTCGAAGAATAACTTCCACACTTGCGTAGCTTCTTGGGTAGCGCAAGCTTCAGCGACTTTGTCCGGTAATTCTTCATACAACTTGGACGTTCCCGATACAGGGTGTCAGCTAAAAAGTCTGCCAGTGCCTGACCCTTGACCACCTTTTGAGGCATGAACTGCATGTCGTATTGTGACAAGAGAATGGCCCATTTTGCAAGCCGGTAATTTAGAGATGATGGTTTTGTCATCAGAACTCTCAAATGATTCACTTTAGAGATGACCTGAATGGTCTGTCCAACTAGGTAATGTCGCATCTTTTGGATTGCGAATACCAAGGCGAGACATTCTTTTTCGACCGGATTATACCGGTGTTCGGCTCCCATCATAGTCCTGCTCAGGTAATAGATGGCTTGCTCTTGACCCTGATCATTGTTCTGGGCTAACAAAGCACCAAGAGAATGATCAATGGCTCTCACATACAACAGGAATGGTTTTCCTGATATCGGGGCCACGAGAACTGGCGGTTTAGTTAGATATCTCTTAATCTCCTCGAATGCTCTTTGATACTCTACATCCCAAACAAAGGATATTCCTTTCTTCATGAGTTTAGAGAAAGGTTGGCAGCGCCCTGACAGATTTGATATAAATCTTCGAATGTAGACCAGTCTGCCTTGCAAACCTCTGAGCTCTTTGAGATTCTTTGGAGGTGGCATGTCTTGGATGGCACGCACTTTTTCTGGGTCAAGAGAGATTCCTTTGGATGTCCGAGGAACGATTTTGTCGGATTCATCTTCAGCTGATGTGCTCGCATGATTTCGAACATTGTCTTCAGATCTACAAGATGATCGTCTTTACATTGGCTCTTTACTGCGATGTCATCAACGTAACACTCGATCTTCTTTCGTAGGTGTTCGTGAAAGATTGTGTTCATTGCACGTTGATAAGTTGCACCCGCATTTTTCAGGCCGAAGGGCATCAATGTATAGCAATACACCCCCAGTGGTGTTCTAAAAGCCGTATGTTTTTCATCTTCCGGGTGCATCTTGATCTGATTATACCCGGAGAATCCGTCCATGAAAGACATCCTTTCATATCCGCAAGTGTTATCGATCATGACGTTAGTGATAGGAAGAGGAAACTCGTCTTTTGGACAGGCTGCGTTAAGATCACGGAAATCAATGCATATCCAGACCTTACCGTTCTTCTTGGGAACTGGAACAATGTTGGCCACCCAGTCAGGGTGTTGTTCTTCCCTAACAAAACCCGAGTCTATAAGCTTTTTAACTTCTGACTTAATTGCCACCTTTGGGTCTAGACCAGGCATATCTTCATAATTCCAAGCGAAGACGTCTATATATTCTCGGATGAGAGATATAAGGTCCTTTTTTTTTGGATGATGATAAGTCTTCAGCTATAAAGATAGGCTTAGGGTCAGACTCATCTCCCATATTGACCTGGATCACCTTATCTTCAGTGGGTGGTTCGCGTTGTTCGAAGCGCATATCCCACAAGATGTTAAGACGTTTGATCCAAGGATCGTCGGTTGATTCGACTAACTCTTCGTCACCCCCTGCATTTTCATCAGGGTGACTAGTTGAAACCATGTTCACAGTCAAACTTTTAAAGAAAGGTCCAATACTGACGTCGGATTCCCAGGAAGAGGTTCCGGATGAATGATCCTGACGCAGATAATTACTAATTTCATTTTCTGAGGTAGGGGGAGTTGTGACATAACCTAAACCCCTTCCGGTTTTTTGATAGTAATCCGGAGGTTTTCCTTCAGGGGTTAGAGACATCCGGATTGGGGTTCGCCTACCTTTCCCGAAGTTTAGACCCTGTTTCTCATTAAAGTTATACCCCATTTGTTTCATTAAGTATATAGAATTGGGTTCATGATAATGGAATTGGGGAACTCCGTCGTCTTCCTCTGAACTTCCTCGTTTGAGTTGTTCGGGTTCGACTTTACCAAAACAGATCGGCTTCTGCCCTTTCCTTTTGGATGGGACTTTGAAGAAAGCCTTCTGTACGTCTTCTGCTTCTTCGTCTGAAGCAAAGAATGACTTGATAGGCAACGTAAATGATGCATCTGTGCACAGTGTGTGCCATGGGTTGGTACCTGCATTAGAATCATTCTCTGTTGGTTTATTTTGCTTGGGCTGTGCAGCTTCCTCGGCTTTCACCCGAGCTACAATCTCTTCGGCTTGTTCTCCTTGCGATACCAGTTGTCTCCAGGAGCGGCATTCCGCTACCCCCATCTGGGCAAGGAGCTGAGTCTGCAAGTTATGCCTGCAAGTTTTAACCAGGGTTGACTGAGTCATACCTGAGGGGCATCGCAATGCTATGCTGCGGAACCTTTCGACGTAGGCTTTGATGGATTCTCCCTTCCTCTGCTTGGTGGCGAGAAGAGTTGGGACAGAAACTTCTGTATCGTCCTCAAAGAACCTAGCCAAGAAAAGCCTTTCCAAATCTACCCATTTCTGAATAGATCCAGCAGGCAGTTTCATAAACCATTCAAAGGCTACTCCTTTAAGAGTGCCTATGAATAAGCGAGTCAAGATGGCATCGTTCGCCACAACATCTCCAGTTTGAGATTTGAAGTAGTAGATGTGCTGATTTGGCGATCCTGTGCCATCGAACGGTTGCAAGGTTGGAGCTTTAAACTTTGACGGGTATGGAGCTATATCCCATTCGGCAGGATAAGGTCTCACCACTCCTTCTTCACGGAGCTCACTTCTGTTGGCGATTGCATTGAGGCGAGCTTCTAGTTCATCCATTTTAGTGGATTGAGGATGCAGTTCTTTTTCCACCTCCTTTTCACCCTCAGAAGAGGATCCCAAGTTGAGAGTCTCACGATCCGAATGCTCGGTCGCTTTCTGCTTCCCTTTTGAGGTTGTCCTCCGGGAAGATTCGGGTTTGTGGCCTTTTTCAGCAATAAGTTGGGCCATCATGTCCTTCAATTGGAGAAGTGTCTCCTGTTGCGCCTGGAGCATGACCTGGTGTTCGTTCACTCTCTTGGCTATGTCCTCAGGATTTCCCGCCATGTAAGCAGATACTTCTTGTGGTCCGACCGAGCTCGAAGATTGAGATTCGGCTATTGCCGAATGCTCATCACTTGTTGTAATTCCTTTGGCCAACTTTTGATAGTCAACCGGGCGAATAGCTCCTGTCCGGGTCCGAGTATGCTTATATACTCCTTCGAACTGATCACAAATTTCCCTAACAGTTGGGGAATTACTTCTTTGTGACTCGTCAGAATCGGAACGTGAGGCTTTTCCTCTACCGATCATGTTGATGGTGACCTCGGGATATTCGATTTCAGAGGTCTTCTTTTTGTGACGACGCTGTCGTTTAGCAGGTCTAGCGACATTCGTCAACCTATTAAACACCGATTGCCTAGGCGTCGATGAGCAACAACTGCATTCGGAGAGAACAGCAGAAATGAGCCGTTCACACTGGCATGAATGAGCCACTTGCTGTGTTGGCTTTCCTCTTGACAGCAATTCACGCAGGTCGGAGACCTGAGAAAGATCTCGTGAAGGTGGAGATGGAACCCCCTGCCCTTGGGTAGGTTGGGCACGAATCTTAAATCCATGCTTGAGGTGTGCGTTTTGATAATGAAACAGACCCCTGAGGGTCGTTCTTTGTTTGAACGCACACTTGTGATGTGCGTTTGGTTGATGACCCAGACCCCTGAGGGTCGGGTTTTGATTGAACGCACGCCTGCGGTGTGCGTTTAAATGATTGAACAGACCCCTGGGGATCTTGTTTTGGGTGAACGCACCCTTGTGGTGTGCGTTTGGCTGTTTGAACAGACCCTTGAGGGTCTTGTTCTGACTGAACGCACGGCTGTGGCGTGCGTTTGAATGGTTGAACGTGCCTTTGGAGGTCACGTTTTGGGACGCATTTTTGAGGTGTGCGTCTATATTGAACAACGCGCCACTGAGGGTCGCGTTTGAGTTGGATAACTCGAGGCTCATAGTCGGGTTCATTGCCACGAAGTGTGCGTTCTGGAGCAGAAACACACAGTTCGGGCACAGGCTCAGAAACACAGTCTTTGCGTTGGGCAGTAGCTCGGCTATTCCGCAAGTATGCTCGCCGTAAGGATCTTCTCCTTCGTCGAGCAGCATTTTTCTTGGCCTGTTTCAAGGCCTTGGCCGCAGCATCGTCGGCGTTGGTCGGATTTTCCTCCGACATAGGTCTCTTTTGACCTATTATGTGCCGTAGTGATACGGGGGAGGAGTCTTCAACTCGCAGAGCGAGTTTAAGGTCTTGGCCAAAGGAGAGGGCTTTCTTTGGCATCTCAGCAGTAGTGATGACCTCCTTAGAGGTCTTGTGGGTATCACACCTAGCTTTTGGGCTAAGCGACACAGAGGAGAGGGCCTCCTTATACTTGGCTTGGTCGAACTCTACGACGAGAGTTTCGACCGTGGTTCCAGTAAGGTGAACGTCGGATTGCGCCACCACTTCCTCGTCAGAGAAGCTAGTCCCCAGCGGAGTCGCCATCTTTTGTTTGTTGGAAATTTGCAGTAAAAAGACAATGAAAGAAAATTTGACTTGTATTCCTCTCAAAATCAATTACAATTTGGATTCCGATTACAAAAGAGAGGAGAATGAATTTGATTCTCCCCTTTGTTTAAAACTGGGTTCTTCTAGGTAGCGATGGAGTGCCTCCTTCGAATGAACTCTTAAATGAGTTTCAAAACTCAGAGCGAGTTGAAACTCTGTAAAAGAGTTGTTGGAACCGAAGATTCGGTTAATTGCCAAGTGGATTATGACGTTGATGAAAGGATCCTCTGGGATTTGATTAACTGATTATTGATCAGTTCCTTGATCTTCAAAAGATCTCCTTCTTCGTGTTGTTGAACTGCTGAAATTTGTTGACCTTGGGCGGTTTTGATGCCAGCTCACCTCAACCCTATGCGGTTTTACTGCCCAAAACTGATCAACCCCTTACTCAGTTGAGTAAGTCGGTTATTTATAGGGGGATTAGGGGTGTAACCGACCCCTAAATCCGCTCCTAAGTGGGCGAAGATCCCTCAGAACCTCTGCGTTCAGCAGCTCAAGCAACACAGGCGCACAGGCCACGTTTGGGCTTTAACTCTGCGTCCAAGGCTTAGGACGCAGAGTTAAATCTCTGTTGGAGATTTGAGACGCACAGGCCGCATGCACTCTGAAATTGGAAACGCACATGTCGCTGGTGCGTTGAAGTTCAACTCTGCGTCCAGAGTTTGGGGCACATAGTTGAGTCCGTCGAAGAACGCACGTTACGTGTGCGTTTTGTGCTTCAACTCTGCGTTACAGAGTTAGATGGTTACTGGAGAACGCACAGGTTGTGTGCGTTTCGAATTTGAGAAACGCAGAAGTGGATTTCTGCGTTTGAGAGAGGTTGTTGACTTGTAACCTCGTCTATTATGACATTGCAAAGGCCATTGCTTATTGATCTTTGTCTGTTATAAGATATGAGAGTCGTCAGATTGTAACTCTCACCATCGATTGTGAAGGCCACTGAATAGAGTTTTCATCAGCTGTCGGAAGTGTCGTCGAATTGTAACTCTTCTCGGTCTGTATGAAAAGTCTCTCATTTGCCGCTTTCGATTGTCGGCGCGAAAGCTATTTGATTGTAGTTTCCGTTGTTGGAGCTTGACGGGAATCAACATCCATAGTGTCTTCTGGACGAATATTTGCCCACAGCTCTCTACCAAGCAACTCCCCAACTAAGTCTAACCTTTTATTTCTGAAATCATTATACTGCTCATCAGCATCTCTAATAGTTGCTAATATAATATTAGTCACGCTGTTGTCGCAGCCATCAAGATCAATCATCTCAGGGATGAGGCTGTGTTTATAGCGGTTGCAGAGTTGCGGATGCAGTGATTAGAAAGTCGTCTGATTGTAACTTCCATTATCAGGGCTTGATAGGGATCGGCTATCTATTGTGATTTTTAGACAGCCTACAGTTTGGCAGATGTTCTTTGACGGCGCATCTCGCGTCGGCATGAGCGGATCTATCGTTGCAGGAGTGGGTGTGGTCCTCACTTCCCCACATAATCACGTATTGCCCCATGCCTTTTCGCTAACGGAACCATGCACCAACAACGTGGCTGAGTACAACGTGCTACTCATTAGACTCAAGTTGGCAAGAGAGTTAGAGATAAAACATCTTGAAGCCTATGGTGACTCTCAGCTAATTGTCAAGCA
>NC_033803.1:30431756-30458883 GCF_001876935.1 Asparagus officinalis | reverse complement strand
TAGTGTCAAACAAGCGTATACTATCAACCAATTTTGAAAATCGGAACCTGAAAACGAAAATCAGAATCAGTAGATGTGACATACTACACATAAGCTAGTTAGAAATAACCTTTTGAATGATTTTGATGTGTTTTAAATTATATACCAAGAGGCGAAAATTAACCAACTTCATGAAAATTCTTAAATGTTGATTTTGACAACATATTTTGCACGGGTTAATAATGATGATGAAATCATTTGGAATTTTATTTCTAACTAGTTCATGTGTAGTAGATCACATCTACCCATTTGAATTTTTATTTTTGAGTTCCAATTTTCAAAATTGGGTTGATAGTATAGGCATGTTGGATACTATTAACGGTAGTCGGTAGGCTAGCTCAGCTCATATATACATATATATGAAAATAAAGGGAAAAAAAATAAACAGATGATATGCTAACTACTACATGCTTATGCTTCCTAATATCATAGATAGGATACGAAAAGACTATATTAGCACTATATTTAAGAGATCTGATCGAGAGCAAGGATGATGCAGTTAGATTAATTGAGGGGATCGAGGACAATATTGAAGCCATTCATGGGATACATGTTGAGGAAGATGACGAGATCTAATCAGAAGGATGAGATTTGATAGGAGAGCAATACAATGATAATTGAAGCGGATGACAATAAGAGGATGAAATGCTGGAGACAATGAGATCTGACGGTTTGCCGGCCGGCTTCCGAGGGGGAAGCTAGCGTAGGGACATCAGCCATCTGGAGCCTGAAGTTTCGGAAGACAAGATCAGTTTCTCTAGGTTAATAACCCGTACTTTGATAGCACATTGAAAAAAGAGGAAAACGCTAATTTATTGATATTCATAATAGCATCCTTTTCATATCCTATATATACACAAGAGTGGTTATATAATGTAAGAACGAGTAAATACAAGATGATGATGATGATGATATATCTATCAACAATACTTACATATTTATAGATAATAATATAATAATTAATGAACAAAAAAAATAACATAATAAGCGGCAAACCCTCAATCAACAAGGACAACAGAATGGAATGAGCAAACAATCCATATCAATTGCTAGTTCGGCACCGTTTAGGTTAGGAAGGAAAGAAAGGAAGGAGATTTAATGGAACCTGCTGACGCTGGAACCTGAGAGAAAATTTGCCGGAGTTTGGTGACTTCTGGATTCGAGCTCAGCTCCCGATCTCCGCCGAAGTCAACCTTCCCACTCATTGGCGCTCCCTTGCTCCGAGGAGGTAGACGATGTGGAATCAGTTGGACGAAACAAATAATCGCGTCGCACTCTCACCTAGGTGTTCCATCCCCACGCAACCCATGTGAATTTGAATTAGCCTCGCGCTGAAGTCGCAGCGCGAGCCGCTGGTGCGCTTTTTTTTTTTTTGTTCATTTATTTCGTATTGTTCCCCGGCCGGTATCTTTCTTTTTCGGATTGAGTCCCCGAACAAATGAATTTTGCTATTTGGTCCACACATCATATGAGTGGTCCGTACGAACCGTGGGAAATATTCCCTGAACTTTATTTTTTGTGATGGAAAGTACGTTATACTCTTTCTAATACGTACAAAACAAACTTCATTTGGGGGAGAGAAGAAGGATTTTAGTGTTGATGGGAATTTCTTTCCATTTCTCAAACGAGGAAGCGGGAGCAGAAAAGAGGGGAAATTAATGTTTGGATGGTGGGAGTCACTTAGTCGGATTATTTTCTTAGGTTGCACATCCATAGTTAAGCACCAATTCAACTGTGTAGTTAGTGGATTGGATGGATCTTGTAATTGAGACCAAATTTAAACATCTTATATGATATAGGTATCTAGTAGTAATTTGAATTATTTCAGGGACTAATCTTGAATAGGAAATTATTGAGCGGCTGATATTGAAATAACCCTTTAATTTTTATGGGTCCGCTCAATCTCATCTCTTCTGATTTCAGGCTCTTAATTAGAAAATTTATTGTTTACAACTTTGAAAAGCAACCTTTAGAGTATTTATTAAGAAAAATGTTATAATTTTTATGTAAAAATAGAGTAGCACTCGTCACACCTATTTTCCCACATACACGAATGAGAGGCATAACCCCCTGGGCATTGTGTACATCTAGATGGGGAATATCCACATTGTAAAATGAGTAACAAATTGATTCAGGAATTCAAACAATTCTATTCACTGTAGCAGAAGTACATATGTACAGAACTAGAGGGAATCAGAGTCCCATGAATTATGCATTGTTGTGCGCGGCGGAAGCTTTCTTAAACAACACGAACAATAACTCGAACTAACCCACAACTAATATTCAAACACAACCACAGCAAGAACAAATGATTTACATGGTTCGGCAAGTTGCCTACGTCCACGGGGCAAGGAGGGCGGGAGTTCTTACTATTAGAAATCAGAGAATACAAGTAGAGTTACAAATCTCACTGATCAAACCCTAAAACAAAGCTCTTGATCTCTCACAACTCTCCCACAATTGGATGCAACAATCCTCTCTCAAAGACTGCTCAAATTCGTCCTTACTTAACCCTAACAAATCAGGTTTAGGGTTATATATAACTTAGAAACGAATCGGGTCAAAAAGCAAAACCCAGCCCAGAAATCATCGACGGTCGACCGCGGCGGTCGGCCGCGCAGGTCTCGCAGTCGACCGCGGCAGTCGACCGAACCACAAACCCGAGATAAGTCTGTGTGCACGTTGGCGGTCGCCCGCCAGTCTGTCTGGCTTCTGTCTGGCTGATTCTCTGCTGTTTCCTGTATTTCTTCATGCCTCGCGTGTGCTAAACTACAGGAGAGGAATAGCTAATGTGTGCCAAACTAAAGGAGAAAGATTAATAGCACATGCACACTCCATAGTCTCGCAAGAGAGAGCCCAACCAAGTTAACATGGCTCGATATTCAGCCTCCGTAGATGATCTTGAAACCATGTTCTATTTCATCGACTTCCAAGATACAAGCCTTGAATCTATTTATACACAATAGCTAGAGATGGAACAACAAGTAACTGAGCAACTGGCCTAATGTGAATAGCAATAATCAACAAGTTTATTATGAAAACATTAAGTCCAGGGACACTTGCTCGACCGGGGTATACTCAAAGGCGGCATAGTCTCTACATCAACTTTAAGTCTAGGAGAAGAGTGCCTCGCTACAACAATAGAGCCCCTCTTCCTACGAGTCATCTCAATCTAGCATTACAAAAAACAAAGAGGTTTAGCAGAAGGCATATATCATCAAATAATAGCTCCATTTTTTTGCAAGGTCATATGCATCCCACTTCCTGGCAGTGGCACCCAATCTTAAGGAGAGGCATCTCCCAGTCAGCCAAGAACGAGATCAAAGCTCTCCTTAATCACCTCGCCCACTTCTCTATTCAAGCCTCTGCCAGTCCAGACAAGCCTCTCTGGCCATATCACCCCTCAGGCTCTTATTCTGTTAAATCTCTCTATGACCTCATCACCTCAGGTGGCTCTCTGGCCATATCACCCCTCAGGCTCTTATTCTGTTAAATCTCTCTATGACCTCATCACCTCAGGTGGAGTAACCTCTCTTCACCATTCCTTTATTTGGAATTCCCCCATCCCTTTGAAGGTAAAATTTTTTTTCTGGATTGCTAGTAAGCTCAAGTTGAATTCCAGGGACAACTTGATTACCAAAGGTTGGGGGGTAGTCCTCTCTGCCCTGTCTGTAACGAGGAATCTGAATCACATGAGCATCTATTCATAAGGTGTGTCATTTCGTCATCAACGTGGGCACTTCTCCTTCCTCTCGTTCCTCCAGCTGCTCGGCCTCATCACCTAGAAGACCTGATCTCTCTAAACTTCAACTCAGTCCTCTATCAGGATATTGTCATATTATGGAGAGTTTTTTTACCGTGCTGCTGGTGTATATGGAATAGCAGAAACAATCTTATCTTTAACGGTATTAATGTTAGTCATCACCGCATCGCCTCTAATATCGCAAGATATGTTCTTTTTTGGACAGGCAATACTGGTAGTAAATCAGGAGCCAAGCTTCATCAAGCTGCTATTAATCTGGGTTTGAAGCATATAGCACAAGACACCAGTGATGCAGAAGTGGGTGATAACTTCTCTTATGCAGGTTGATCTCTCCCTGTCCTCCCCCCTCCCCTCCAGTCTCTTGGCCCAGCTCGTTTTGGAGGTCTCTAGTCATCCTTGTTATTTCTGAAGCACTCCAGTCTTATATGTAGCTGCTCAGCTCGTTTTGGAGGTCTCTAGTCATCCTTGTTATTTCTGAAGCACTCCAGTCTTATATGTAGCTGCTAATGTTTTATTTTGGTAGATGTTTTCCCTAGCAACCAGTGTATCAGGTCATCTTGAGACCAGTTTCGTTTTCTGATGTTTTTTTCTTTCTCTCTTTTGGTTAGACTATCCCAAGTTGTCGGTCATGTAATTATCTTTCAGTACATGTTTTTCATATACATATATATCTATAATATGCAGGGTATCTCACCCTGTCTCCAGTCAAAAAAAAATATATCATCAAATAATATTATTATGAAATACTTACATTAAACATGCCTTAAACTACCCGAACTAAGCCTTCTACCTTTAGGAAAAAAAAAAGAATTATGTGATACATGTCTCTAAGCTCATGTACTTCTATACCTCAAATTTGATCTGATAATGTCCATATTGTCCTCAATCACACTTCAAAATATACTTCAAAATATATTATCATATCCCATCATTATTATTATTTCTCAAAATCTAACTAGGACCTATAACCTAATCTCTAAGACCAATCTGTCATGACACCAATGTTCCCAACCTAAAAGGAATATTAGTGTCGGACTAAACCTATGAAAATATCCATCAAAATCTACATCATCGAAAGACCACAAAAAATAACCTCACCATTGAATTAAAACAAACAACAAATAATCTCTATAATCCAAAAGTCAAATATTAATCCAATTAACTTGAGGTAAAAAAATATTCCTCAAATAGTAATAAAACTCAACCTAAAGGAAAGAATCCCATTAGTATTATTACAAACCTATCAAATAATAACTAAACATCAAATACTTATTTAACTTCCACTTATAAGAAATTTAACAATCTGCAATTTTATTCCTTTCTCTCTTCTAATAATTTAGGAACCATCAACTCCACCTAATCTATAATATTTGAAAAGAATGAATATAACACAATGAGTTCACAACTCAATAAATGGATAAATTCATATATTAAACACTGGTTTTTTAAATACTAGAATACTTTGACTTAATAAGAAAAATATTAAAATAATAAAAAATGATCAATGAGCTCATAACCTTGATACAAATATCTTTAAAATAAAAATTTCATGAGATGAAGAATGAGTAGGTCACATTTCAATGCGGTCAACACTTCACACTTCGGTTGACTCGATAAAGCCCATAATTATTAAACTCGTGGTTTCAGGACGGTGAGACCCCAATTTGGGCTCTTAGCACTAAAATAAAACCTCATAGAGGCACATTGACCCTGTTTAGATGACTTACTTATCTCCCATAAATACTGGTATATTGAATGGAAAAAGCTCATGTAACCAAATACTTTATAAAAAAAATTCCAAAGGTCAACCAATAATGAAATCAATACCGTATGCATCTCAATGACTACTATATGAAAAGATATGATTGTCAACAAAGAAATAAGCATATGCTTATACTAATTATCCGTGTGCATCACATTATCAACAATTAATATGTGAGTAAATCATATAAAAAGGATGTAATCCATTGGAACCAATGCACATATATTTGCTATAATTTTATATGAAAAACACGCAGCGCAAATGCATAAATTCACCACTTGCACAAACCCGAAAGACTATCGAAATACCAATCTCGTCATCTCCTCGAAGTCACTTGGAACCCCTATCTTTTTACTATTACATATTTTCTAAATTGTTATGCATTAAAATGCCTTTAGCCAAGGAATTTAAATGCACGAACAATGAAAGAGGACACGAAGTACTCTACTATTATTTTTCTTTTGGAATTTAAATGCGTGATTGATTAAAGAGGACATGAAGTGCTCGACTGTTATTTTTCTTTTGGAATTTAAATGCATGATTGGTTAAAGAGGACATGAAGTGCTTCACTATTATTTTTCTTTGGAATTTAAATGCATTATTGATTAGGTGGTGCTTGGTTCTATTTCTATTAAAAAAAGGGAAAATGAAATCACTCAAAAAAATAATTTCCTTGTATTTCTATCAAAAATTATAAGAAAAGCCTTGAGAACTTAAAAAGTTGCAAATTTTCTTATTTCCTATACTTTCTTTGTTTAGTTCAAAATAAGAAAATGGGCCCATTACTTTATAGAATTAACAAATTTTTATTTTCTTTTATTTGGCTGTATATGAAAAATTTATAGAAAAGTTTTGCTAATCTTATTCATCACTTTACAACGGCTGGTTTAACGGCTACTTTGACATCGTCAGGCCATCTCCTACGAAGCGGCAAAATGTCGCAAACAGTTAAAAATATCGTTGCGTTTCTTCTCCAACCAAGCCGCATTCCTTGCGGCATTTTAGCGAAGTTGAACAGTGCGACGCCAAATATGGCGTCGCACTGTTCATCACCGCATTTTTATTTTTTTTATTTTTTTTTTTATTGTTCAACTTTTTATTGTTACCTTTTAATTTTATGTATTTACAATTTGACCCCAAGTACTTTATTTAAATTTAGAAAACAACCCCAATAATATTTAAATTTTATAATTTTACCCCAATTGTATAATTTGGACAAAATAAATTATTTTTTAAATAATAAAAATAATGTTAAAATTTAAAAGACATTATTATTAATTATAATATTAAAATCTAGACATTATAATTAAAGTCACATTAGATATAAATAAAAAATATAAAGAGCAATCGTAATACATAATACAAATATAAATTACATAACTGAAATACATAACATATAAAAACTAAGACATATAATATAAAACTTTATTAAAATAAAACATAAAATACAAACTAAACATATAACATTACGGTACTGTTTGGCAACAAGAGATTGTGTCTTATCTAAGAGATTATGTCTTATTGACTTAGTCAATAAGCTAGTAGAGCTGTTTGGTGACAAAAAATAGGAGAAGATTATTTTGGAGATTGTGTCTTTTACAAGTAGCTTTTGGAAAGCTATCTCAAGTAGCGTTTGTCTTTGGGAAGGAGCTGCTATTTTTTTTTTCTGTTTTTGCCCCTAATAATTCTAATTTTATATCAATAATATTGCATGTCCTTTTTCGTCATTTAATAAATTTAAGCTAGTTGTACAAAACTACTTTTGCCAAACAGCTCTAGTCAATCAGCTAGCTACACAGCTATCAGCTTTCAGCTATAATTTTACAACTTTTAGCTAGCTTAATAGCTTTCAACTATAATCTCACAGTTTTCAGCTAGTTTTGTCAAATAGAGCCTACATAAGATGGACAAGAAACTCTCAATAATCTGGTAGATCGGATCCAGAGTGTCCAATATCATTGAAATAATTACCAAAATTAGAAGCAGACCCTTATTCTTGTTGATTTCATTTTGTATTATTTTAATTTGTTGAGCTCGAACGTACTCACATACGTTTGGATCAGCAATGGAATTCAAATCTTTCCTTATAATTTTTCATTCATCTCTATCTTTTTTCATGGCTATCTTTTCTCGTTCGGTATCAAATGCTAATTGCCTATTCAATCTCGCCTTATCTAACCTGTCTATAAGTCGGTTGTTATTTGTGTCGATGGAGTCCACTACACTTGACTCATGCTCATCATTTTTCCTTTTCAATTTGGTTTTTTTTACCTCAATAGGTCGGTCAGGTGGAGTAAATGATGACAGTCCAGGAGATGTTGATATAGGCGATTCCGGAGTGGGATTATCTTATTATGACGAGTCGAAGTTCACACTTTGGGGTTATCTTCGACCAACTTGTCTTGCTATGGGGACATCATCTTTAAATTTTTCAAAAATTTTAACCATATTCCAGACATGATCAAATTTGGAACCTTTTTTTGTACTTTGGTTCTTGCATAAATAATATCTTCGCTCGAACTAACTGCAAATTATAGTGAACATCAAGTTATGTATTTCAACAGTAGTAATAAATTTCAAAATATAATTAATAGAATACTTACAATATCTTCAACTGAAGCACCACTTGGATTCAGATTCTCTACTTGTCTCAAGCACGCATTCAATTTCCTTACTTTATTACTTATGATTTCCATTCGAGAACGAACTGATCGACTCATACGCATCTCAAAATACTGACCTCGAAGTTTATTATATCTGTCCTCCACACGAGACCAAAATGCATCTCGAAACTGGTTTCTACCGATAATAGGGTCTTGAGAAATATCCATGAATACTTGACAAAGGAGTACATCTTTAGTAACCATGTATCCAGATGACCGAACCGATATATTTTTTTTGTAAAAAGCGGTTAGTTTGGAGATTAGAAATACTTTGAAAAAATATTTTGAATTAGGAGATTTGGAGTAGAATTCATGAATGTTATTTATAGCCAATTCAAATTTGTTTTTTTTATTTTGAATTTGAATTTGTCGGTGGTCAACATTTGAAATTGAATCGTTGTGTACAAACTGATCAGCTTTACACATCATCTTCTAACATATACAGCTAAGCATTCATTGAATTGTGTGAAAACTTTATATGAGTGAGAATCATTTTCTAAAATCAGCTCAGCTTTACACATTGTCCAACGTATACAGCTAAGCTTTATATGAGTGAGAATCATTTTCTAAAATCAGCTCAGCTTTACACATTGTCCAACGTATACAGCTAAGCATTCATTGAATTGTGTGAAAACTTTTAGCTTTACACATTGTCCAACGTATACAGCTAAGCATTCATTGAATTGTGTGAAAACTTTATATGAGTGGAAATTATTTTCTGAAATAAGCTCAGCTTTACACATTGTCCAACGTATACAGCTAAGCATTCATTACATTGTGTGAAAATTTTATATGAGTGAGAATCATTACAGCTAGCAAATTTGAATTTTATGACAAATTGATAACAGCCGGAAATTATTTCCTGAAATCAGCTTAGCTTTATACATTATTCAACGTATACAGCTAATCAAAGTTTTATAAATAGCATACTAGATTAGGTACCTTCACACAATTATTCGTTGTTGTGTTAAAATTATTATTCTCTATTTCCGCATACTTTAGTCATCCTTTACTTACTTCAAAAATGAATTTCAATGTCGGAGATCCATCATATTTATCATCATCTTCATCTTTGGATGATAATAATTTTCTAAAAAATATCATTGCAGAGATTGATAAAACCGAAGAAGTAATTCGTGACTACATTAACAACAACATGATCCTTGCTAATAATTTACGTCAACAAAACTACCAACCGATCCATGGTGGCTCAATTCCCGGTCATGCAGTGATCAACCGCGATCAAGAAACTGCGCATCAGAATTTGGTCATAGATTACTTTGCCGATAATCCACGTTTTGGTGAAGATATGTTTCATCGTCGATATCGGATGTCACGAAGTTTGTTCATTCGTGTTGTTGATGCAGTGAAAGATCATGATTATTAGTGTTACATTGCTTTGTTATTTGTAACTTATGGATATTATTTCTGACGTTAAGCTGTTAAATGTTGTGTTTCTTTATTATTTGTGATATTAGTTTATCATAAGTTACATTGGTTTGTCATTTGTGATAATTTTTTGAGAGCTAAATGTTACATTTGTACGTTATTTGTGATGTTAGCTATTAAATAATGCATTCATTTGTTATTTATGACGTTAAACTACTAAAGGTTACCT
This sequence comes from Asparagus officinalis, assembly GCF_001876935.1. Lineage (NCBI taxonomy): Eukaryota > Viridiplantae > Streptophyta > Magnoliopsida > Asparagales > Asparagaceae > Asparagus > Asparagus officinalis. The sequence goes on along the minus strand of NC_033803.1, from coordinate 30,449,038 downwards.
TTGAAAATAATTAGACAAATTTTTTAAAACACCCATTTTTCAACTTTATATAGCAAAATGGACCATTTCTAAAAAAATTAGCAAAACCAACCCTTTTCAGATGAAAAGTATAGGATTTGCTGCGGAAGAGGTTTTTGAAATGCACGGGACTACTAATCATGTGCAGTTTCGTCCACACCCGTCCGACCTGTATGTGGGTCTCGCAAGCCTAGGCACAACGTGCCACCGGCTGCAGCAATCATTCCCGCTTCCGCTCTCTATCTCTCTCTTTCTCATCCTCAAATTCTATTCATCGCTGAACAAAGAGAGAGAAAGAAAGAAACGAGAGGGGAAAAATGACGACCACATCAGAGCTTGAGGACCACATCAAGAGCACTGGGTCCATACATAGGCGACCGGTGGGCGACTCGGGCCTCCTCTTGAGGAGGCGGCGGCGGAAATGCTGCTTAAGTCGGTCGGCGGCGGGAAGCGGGCGGAGGGGCCGGGTTGTTAACAGTCGGGGAGGTGGGGGTGGGGATTGTCGGATAGGTAGGAGACGGAGAAGGGCTAGGGGGAGCCAAGGAGGGGGATGGCCTGAGGGGGTGGGGAGGGGTGGGAGGGGGAGGAGCTGTCATCCGTGGGAGGAGCTGGTCAAGAGCAATGGGGGGAAGCTGGCCCGTGCCGTCGAAGTGCGCGAAATGAAAAGAAAACGAAATTTTGAAAAACTCCTCCACAGTAAAACCAACCTTTTTCATCCGAAAAGGATCGATTTTGCTGATTTTTTTTAAAAACGGTCGATTTTGCTATATAAATTTAAAAAATGGGTGTTTTTAAAAATTTGTCCAAAATAATTTTACCATTAAAATAAGATAATTAGGAGCTAGAGAAACGCAAAGAAAAATATAGTAAATTGGAAGCAAACTCAAGCGAAGTCATGATAATTCACTTATAAACTAGGTGCTAAATAATGTTAGGGGCATAAATGATGTTCTTTGTACAGTGAATACATCAAATTCCTTAAATGGAGTTAAAACTCAACTTATCCAATCGATTACAGCATTTGTACAACAATTACAAAATATACAATAGTAAAGAAAACACATAAGGGGTTGTAGAATTCACAAATAGAAAAACAAGTGTTAGATATATATATCAAAGCTACGGCGCATAACATATAAAAGTCATAAAGATGCAACAAATCTAACATTGCAAGCTGAAATGTCACACTCATTTTACATATGTCATAATAACAAAACAAACGTCACATGTAATTGTTGAGTGCTGTGGAAGCCAAACAACCAAACCAACATGCTACGAGAAATCAAATCAAACGAACGTCGAGAGAAGGCCAAACGAACCAAATCAATGTCATAAACACAAACAACCAATTTTAACGAGGTTCGGCAAGTTGCCTACGTCCACGGGGCAAGAAGGGGATAGGATTTTTCACTAATAGAGAAGAAGAGTACAAACTAAGATTATAAATCACTCAAACTCACCAATTAATATCACCAACAAATCTCTAATTCTCTCCAAACAAAACTCTAACCAATAGCTAAAAAATTACCTCTTTTCTATGCTCCAAATATCCCCAATTTTCTTCTCAATTCTCTCTTATAATTGTTCCATATATATAGAAATCCTAAAATCATAAACATACTAGGAATTATAAAACAAAAAACAAAACAGATTAGGAATCCTAATAACCAGTTACCAAAACATATTTGGAAGCATGTTACCAAAACAGATTACGAATCCTAATAACCTGTTACCAAAACAAATTAGGAAATATATTAGGAACCTGCTATCCAACAATTCTCCACCGCAGCAAAGTTTTTTCAAAACTGAGCCGACATCAATACCAACCAAACGTCTCACTTGTTGCGTCCAGTACGAAGTAGAACAAATCCACAATAACAGACTCAATCCACAACAAGTCGAGAACTCAAAGGAGAATGCGAACAAACTCCAAATATCGGTATCAACTCACCAATCCGGCTACATCATAAATGACTGCCTACGTATCCTCTTCCCCAATAAATCAAGCATTCACGTAGTTTACCCAAACGGCCTCCAAATGCCCTCAATCAAATAGAAAAGTTTGCAACTCTTCACCAATATCACCAACGGATCTACAACTGATAGCGATCCCAATGGTCCTAAACTGAAACAAATCAAACACCTCCGCCTGAGGTGAACTAATGGCTGTATCCACAACATGTCCACTAGCTGCACTCGAATCCAAAACCAACTCATCATCCGCATCCAAATCCAAATGATCTCCAAACTGTGTCACCTCAGCTAGAATCCCGAACGATGCAGTATGATCTGGAGTATGTGGAGTAATCTCCACCTAATGTGAAGTAGCATCACCCTCCAGCCGCTGTGATATCCCAATGATCTGATCAACACTCACCACTTGTCAAGAGTCAAATGTGACATACCTGCTCAGAACAAAATCAGAAGCTCGTAACTGATAATCAAACGAACCTCTGAATCCCAAACGTGCAATCGGATCAAATCTCACATCCTCGATGTGACCAAATGCTGGGCAACCAAATATCTGACACAACCTAAATTCTGAAGCAGCTCCACTAGATTCAAAATCTCCACACCCAGCAGTCGGCAACCTATGACCAAGATGACTCAAATATGTCGAAGCTCCAAAACCAAAACCAATACTCGACAACCAACGTCGATCCCCCTCCAGTAAGGAACGATCCATCAAAACGGTCATCTCATCTCGTCACCCTAATGTCTCCACATCAATGAAGTGTCTCAAACTGCCATGAGCTGGGTACAAATGCAAGAAAGAACCCCTACCAAAGCTAGAACAACGAGTTACCTTTCTGCCAATACACTTCTTCTAATTGTTGTTGACTTCTAGGACTTCACACCAACGGGACCTGGTTGCAACCCACCAATGCCTAGAATAATCCCCAACTGCGAAAATAAAATATCGATTACCTCCCAATGATGCCTCCTTAGAAGGCTCCCAAATACCTGACTGAACACCACCTAAAAGACCCCTCGATTGATGGATAGAAGTGCTAAACTCCACCTCGGTCTTCTTGCTCATACCAATGTGCTCAAAGGACTTCAATCTATAGGTCAAAGCACTCCTCAACAAACCATGCACGACATAACCAATCAAATAACCCAGCCTCAAAAAACGCCACAGTCTAGCCAAATCCAAAGAAGTAGTCAGCTCTTTATCAAACACTGTGCTCCCAATCAAATAATACAAATTATTCCCCCTGACACCCTTCATCACAATCATGGACCCCAATGTGACCTTCAAACGTGAATCGACCAAGGTCACCCTATAGCCTACTGCCTCCAAAACTCCAAGTGAAATTATGTTCTTCTTCAACTGAGGAACGAACCTCACTCCAACTAACTCCCGAATCACTCTGTCACTCATCCTAATCCAAACGGTACCGATACCACCAATAGAACATTCATGATCATTACTCATGACCACGACCTCCCCTCTTTCCAACTCCTGAAAGCTGGAGAACCAATCCCTCCTAGGGCAAATATGGTAAGAAGCACCTGAATCCAACATCCACTCTATAGAGTCGGCAACACAAACTGACAGTAGTACAGATAACGAGTAGCCCGAAGAATCCGAATCTGAATTATTACCACTAGCCTTGATAACATTCACCTCTGAGGCTTGAATAGCTTTCCCTATATTCCTCCCGGCTCGATCAACCAACTTTGGGCATTCGGCTTTCCAATGTCCATCCTCTTTACAAAAGGCATACTGATTCCTACAAAGTTTAAGATGTGCCCCTCTAGACTGCGACCTCCTACCACGGTTTGGACTCTTTGCTCTTGCGACCAATGCCCCTGCTACTAGCTCAACTAAAGTTTCCTTATCATTTTTCGAAGCTGATAATTCACAAGTGCAGCAGTGACCTCACTATAAGAAAGAGATGCCTTCCCTTTAATAAAAATAAGAACGAAGGTCTCATATTCCCGTCAGGCAAGGAACTAAACAATAACAATGCCTTGTCTTCATCTTCAATCATCACATCTACATTCGCTAAATCCGCAAGAAGCTTCATGTAGTGGTTCATGTGATCACCAATAGAGATCCCCTTCTTCAATTGGAAGTGATAAAGCCTCCTCTTCAAATGCAAGTGGTTCTCTACACTCTTGGTCAAATACTTGCCCTCTAGGATTTCCCAAATCTTCTTAGCCGAAGTCTCATTGATCACATCATATTTTAAATCTTGAGTCAAAAAAAAAAAACTAATCACACCACATGCCGTTCTATTCATTTTTTTCCAAACCTTCTCGTCAATATCATCCGGTTTCCTGTCCAACTCCAAAGTATCTTCCAAATTTTACGCATTGAGCGCATCCAAGACTTCACATCTCCAAAGACCTGTCCAACTCCAAAGTATCTTCCAAATTTTACGCATTGAGCGCATCCAAGACTTCACATCTCCAAAGACCAAAATTATTTGTGCCATTAAACTTCTCCACGCATTGAGCGCATCCAAGACTTCACATCTCCAAAGACCAAAATTATTTGTGCCATTAAACTTCTCCACATTTATTTTCATAGAGTGAATATTCAAACTTTGGACGGTCTTCACACCGGAAGTGCCCTCCACAACTCCTTCTTTCCCGACCATCTTTCTCAAAGTACCAAAATAAATACGGAACAAATAAAGAATAGATCCAAAACTAAAAAAGATAGAGTCTTTGTAGGGTCTTGTTTTGCTTATGTATACCAAGTGTAGGATCATGACCCTTAAGAATAGAGTGCGCTCTTATAAAAATCTGCGGAAGCTTGACACTTAAACACTAGAGGGTGAGTTTGCAAAGTAGATTATAAATTGCAAAGAAAGAATGGCAATCTCAGAAAATGAACATCACAAACACAAGCATGTATACTGGTTCCACCTCCCCGGTGTACATCCAGTCCCCAAGCAAATCCCGCTTGAGATTTCCACTATGATTTTGAAACCTTACAAAATCAAAGGCAAACCTGACCAATTTGTAAGTCCCTGCAAATTACAACACCAATTGACAAACACCTTGCCAATTTGAACACCAATCTCTAAATCAGGAGATTAACCCTCTCACACCCGAGAGAAAACCTTGTTGAAACAAGAACACAATTGATCCTATAAGCCTTGAATGTGTAGTGAAGTGCAGCAGTGGCTTAGGATTCTTTTAACCTCTGTAAATTGTCTAAATGATATGTATTTGATGAATGTTTAGAGGCAATTTGCTTAGGATTCTTTTAACCTCTGTAAATTGTCTAAATGATATGTATTTGATGAATGTTTAGAGGCAATTTTAGAAACTTCTCTTTTTCACAAAATCTGAATGTTTTTCACTTGAAAAATTACACAAAGATCAAAGCTTATGGGTAAGTAAGTCTCTGCCATTTTTCTGAACAAATAACCTATTTATAGCCCTTGAAAAGATAATTTTTTAAACTTTAAAAACATTTAAAAACGGCTATAAACTGTCAGATATTCAAACTTTGAAAACTGGAAAAACTGTATCTGTAGTCGACTACTGTTGACATTAGTCGACTACACTGAGTTCAAACAGACTGTGTTTTCAGAAAATTTTCTCAGTAGTCGACTACAAAGCCCATTAGTCGACTACACTGTATTTTGACAGAAACTGATAAAATAAAATTTGAGTTTAGTAGTCGACTACTGTTGACATTAGTCGACTATACTGTAAAATATCAGAAACTTATGTTTTTGTCAAACACTTGAGTAGTCGACTATAATCACTATTAGTCGACTATACTGTAAATTGACAGAAACATGTATTTGAGTTTTATACATGAGTAGTCGACTACTATTCTAATTAGTCGACTATTAAGATCAAAAATTCTGCTATAAGGAGTTTTTATAATCAAGTTTTAACTACAATTCTAATGGTTAACATAGGGGATTTCTATAGTTAACCAACACACTAAGCCTGTGTTAGTGTGTTCTAAAATTGTGTGTGTGCGTGTGTGTGATCAAGGCTTGTACAATTATTCTAAGTAAAGAAAATGTAAAATACATTATCTCTTTTGTTCTTCATTTTCTTCACTTCAAAATGCCTTAAAATCAACTTGCACTTGTACATATTCTGATATTGAAATCTGCATATAAAAGTTAGTGCACACATTGTATAAAAGTGATATTGAAATTCTCATATTGAAATCAACTTGCACTTGCACTTGCACTCAAATTTTCATATATGATAACAAATAATTTATGCATCAGATAAAAACTTAAAATAATCATACTTACTCCCCCTACATATAATACTTACTCCCCCTGCATATATGCAAATTTGAGTCTATAACAGTACCATACTTACTCCCCCTACATATAATACTTACTCCCCCTGCATATATGCAAATTTGAGTCTATAACAGTACATACATAACTAAACTAATGCAAATTTGAGTCTATAACAGTACATACATAACTAAACTATATCAGTACATAACAAAACATAACTATTTCTCCCTCTTTGTTATCAACAAAAAGAGGAAGCTAAACATGACATTATTTCTTCAACATGACCTAAAACTTCAAACAAATCATCCAGGTTATGAACATAGTCCATAACTTCACCCATCCAAATAGGTAGGCAAAGACTTGCCATAAAGATCAAAAGTTCCACAATGTTCATCACCATGATTTGTTTAAAATATGTAGCACATGCATTATCTAACCAAACATTATCATAGATAATAAAAAAACACATAATTAACATAAGTGACATAGTAGCAACATAAGAAACATATTACATAAGTCCTAACAACACACAACCACATAGTTTTTGAAACTTAAACATAATAACATAATTGTTTTGTTAATTAACATAAAAAACATCTTAAGGTGCTGGAGGAGGTTGCTGTCCTTGAAAATACGTATTAAGCTTTGTGTCCAAGTCTTCAAACTTCTTGATTATCTCTTCTTGATTACTAATGATGTATGAATTCTGTGCATATAGAGCTCTTTGACCAGTTTTAAGTTCAAGGATACGTGCACTGTAGGAAATGGTGGTGGTTGACTAGAAGAAGCTCCTGCTTGAGTTGAAGATTGTGGAATTTCTTCTTGATGAGGTTCAGGTTCATTTTGAGCAGGTTCATTTTGAGGATTATGTTCTTGAATTTCAAAGTTTGTCAATTTCATCCTAATTAGGACATTTGAATCAAAAAATTCAATTGAACGGACAACAGAATTTTCAGATTGGAGATCGACATGGAATTTGTCAAAGATTTTAGTTAGGAATGCACCATAAGGAAAAAATCCTCTTGGAATAGTTAGAAGATTGTCAAAGTAAACCTCAGCCCAATTGACTTGAATATTTCCCATTATAGCATATAGAACTTTTGCTAATTCTAGGGAAATGAAATGAAAACTTTCAGTTTTTGGAAACAAGTTATAGGCTAGGATTTGAGCAATGAACCTAGGAATTGGACGAAGTTTGTTTGAGTTATTTAAAGGTTTGCCATGTCCAGGAAGAAATATATGATTAGATAAAAGATCTGAATCATTCATCCTAACAGAGTTAAGAGAAACTCCTTGATAAGGAATATTGAATATTTTACCAATTGACTTTGTAGTTAAGTCAATCTCTATTCCTTTAACAAGAGTTTTCATTTTTTTCAGAACCACCAATAGTTGCCACACGTTCTATATTAGTATAGAACAGTTGCACAAGAAATGGATATGTGGGTTTTTTATTTTCAGCAGAGAACAGTTCAAGCAATCCCACATTTTCAAAATATGAACTAAAATTCCAGGGAATAAAATCATCAAATTTCACAAATCGTCCTGGAAGAACTTCAAAAGATGATATTTTGTTAAATTCTTCTAATAAATCAGGACTTTTTAAATAGATGATGATTTCATCATTGATAGAGGTATGGGTTTGCTTAGCTTTCTTAGATCTAGACATGATTAGATAGATAAATAACAAAAAATGTAAAGATCAAGTTTAGAAGCAATACCCCAACTGTAGAAACCCTAGATTAGTCGACTATAGGTTGAATTAGTCGACTACAGAGCCTGAATGCTTGACAGATATGAAAGATTTGAAAGAAATTGATGGAGAAAATTTGAGAAAAGAGAAATGCCCTAATCCTGGAATCGATGACTCTGAAGTGAGGAAGATGGGGTTTCGGTTTTGGGTGTAGTTAGAGGGTAGTTTTTGCTTTTTACTTTATCTTTTAAGAATGAAAACAATGTATGGTTCAGATTAGATAGTAAATTGAATGTAGGGTTAAGATTTGATCTTAAATGTATGGTTAGGATTGATGTAGTTGAAAAAGAATGGTTGAGATGAATTTTACTTAAGTGAAACAGGTATGGGTATTGGGTTTTGGGTTTAAATCAAAAAAATCCACTTGGCTTAAAAACTGTAAAACTGAATGTTCAGAATCAGTAGTCGACTAATAGTGAGAGTAGTCGACTACACTGTGAACGACAGAAAGATAAGCTTCAGTTTTTAACTCAGAGTAGTCGACTAATCTGTATTGTAGTCGACTACACTGTAAACAACAGAAAGTGAGTAGTCGACTAATCTGTATTGTAGTCGACTACACTGTAAACAACAGAAAGTGTATTTTAAGATTTTATATTGAGTAGTCGACTATAAAGGTAAGTAGTCGACTATACTGTAATTTTTCAAAAAAAATTGTTTGTGAGACTTGTGCATGTAGTCGACTATAAGTCACATTAGTCGACTATTTAGGGTATAAATTTATATATGTTTGTTTTAAAAATTAATTTAAATCTTCAATTGAACATATACCTAATTCTCTTCTTAATTTAACATAAATTTCTTCTTTTAGGGGTTTTGTTAATATATCTGCTATTTGATTATCTGTTGGTATAAATTCTAGTGAAATGTCACCTTTAAGTACATGATCACGTAAAAAATGATGTCTAATATCAATGTGTTTTGTACGTGAGTGTTGAATAGGATTTTTAGATAAATTAATTGCACTAGAATTATCACACATAATAGATGATATGGGACAATTTATGCCATAATCAGTTAAAGTTTGTTTCATCCATAATATTTGTGCACATGCAAGACTTGCAGCAATATATTCAGCTTCAGTTGTTGATAATGATACTGAATTTTGTTTCTTACTAAACCAAGATACAAGTGAATGTCCTAAGAAATGACATGTTCCACTTGTACTTTTTCTATCAGATTTACATCCGGCAAAATCAGCATCACTATATGATATTAAATCAAAAGAACTATGTTTTGGATAAAATAAACCATAATTTGTAGTATCTTTAATATATCTAAATATTCTTTTTACTACTTTAAGATGTGAATCTTTAGGATTAGATTGAAATCTTGCACATAAACATACACTAAACATAATATCAGGTCTACTAGCAGTAATGTAAAGAAGTGATCCAATCATACTTCGATAGCGCTTTTGATCAACATTCTTACCATTTTCATCTTTGTCAAGAGATGTAGTGGTTCTCATAGGTGTTGGTTTGCTTGTTGAATTTTCCAATCCGAATCGTCTGAGTAAATCTTTTGCGTACTTGCTTTGATTGATGAATATTCCTTCTTTCAATTGTTTAATTTGAAGTCCAAGGAAGAAATTTAGTTCACCCATGTGACTTATTTCAAATTCATCCTGTATAGTCTTAACAAATTCTTGACAAAGATTGTTGTTAGTAGAACCAAAACTAATATCATCTACATATATTTGAATTAGTAAAATATCTTTATTTATTTTCTTAATAAATAATGTTGAATCAACTTTTCCAATTTCAAAACCTGAAGTTAAAAGAAACTTCTTTAATCTATCATACCAAGCACGAGGTGCTTGTTTAAGACCATATAATGCTTTCTTAAGTTTAAAAACATGATTTGGAAAACTTTCATGTTCAAAACCTGGAGGTTGTTCTACAAAAACTTCTTCTTTTATAAAACCATTTAGAAAAGCACTTTTAACATCCATTTGAAATAATTTAAAATTCATAAAACATGCAAATGCAAGTAAAATCCTAATTGATTCTAATCGTGCAACATGTACATAAGTTTCATCATAATCAATTCCTTCTTCTTGATTATAACCTTGAGCAACTAATCTAGCTTTGTTTCTAACAACTTGACCAAATTCATCTAATTTGTTTCTAAAAATCCATTTTGTTCCAATAATAGATTTATTTTGAGGTCTAGGTATAAGATCCCAAACATTATTTCTAGTAAATTGATTAAGTTCATCTTGCATAGCAATTATCCATGAATCATCAAGAAGTGCTTCTTTTATATTTTTAGGTTCAATAGATGAAATAAAAGCATTATGAGCAATCAAATTAAAATGAGATCTAGTAGATACTTTGTCAGAAATATTTCCTATAACTAAATCAGATTTTTAACTTCTACAAAATCTTTAGGTAAATCGTTTTGTAGATTATCATCTTTTGTAATATCTATCATAGGAGTATCATGTATAGTATCAATTACATCATCATTATTATTTAGTATAATAGGTGTTTCTGAAAAATTTTCATCAAAAGAAACATGTAAAGATTCTTCAATAACTAGTGTTCTTTTGTTATATATTCTATATGCTTTACTATGATTAGAATATCCAACAAAAATTCCTTCATCGGATTTAGAATCAAATTTATCTAAGTTATCCTTTGTGTTTAAGATAAAACATTTACAACCAAAAACTTTAAAGTAAGATACTTTAGGAATTTTGTTATAAAATAATTCATAAGAGGTTTTCTTTAAAATAGGTCGTAATAAAACTCTATTTAATACACAACAAGCTGTTGATACGGCTTTTGCCCAAAAATATTTAGGTAAATTACTATCACACAACATGGTTCTAGCACATTCTTGTAAGGTCCTATTTTTCCTTTCTACAACTCCATTTTGTGGAGCAGCACGAGGAAAAGAGAAAGTGTGTGATATACCATGTTGGTCACAATAATTTGCAAATAATTCATTTTCAAATTCACCTCCATGATCACTACGTATAGAGATAATAGAAGTAGATTTTTGATTTTGAATTCTTTTGCAAAATATAGAAAACTCATTAAAAGCATCATTTTTATGTTTAAGAAAAATTACCCATGTGAATCTAGAATAATCATCAACAAGAACAAATGCATATCTACTTCCATTTAAAGATGCTACTCTAGATGGACCAAAAAGATCTATATGAATTAATTCTAATGGTCTATTTGTAGATATTACATTTTTAGATTTGAAAGAAGATTTGTGCATTTTTCCTTGTTGACATGCATCACAAAAATTATTTTTAAATGACATCTTAGGCAAACCATTTACTGAATCATTTTTAGAAATCTTAGACATATGTTTAAAGTTAACATGTCCAAAACGTTTATGCCATAAAATAGAATCATTAGATGATGCAATAAGACAATGTTCATTTGAAATATTATTCATAGATAACACATATATGTTATTTTTTCTATAACCTTTAAAAATAATGGTTATTAAATCAATATCATAAATTAAGCATGATTCTTTTTCAAAAACAATTTTATAACCTTTATCACAAAGTTGACTAATACTTAGTAAATTATGTTTAAGACCATTAACTAATAAAACATTATCAATGATAGGTTTGTTTGGATTACCTACGGAACCAATACCGATGACTTTTCCTTTGTTGTTATCTCCAAAAGTAACGGTACCACCATCCTTGTTTTGAAAAGATGATAACAATTGTATGTTTCCAGTCATATGTTTGGAGCAACCACTATCCAAAATCCACCTATCTTTCTTGGGTACCTGAAATAATAAACATTTACATTTTGGTACCCATACTATGTTGGGTCCTTTAAATTAGCCTTTAGGAAACCAAACCCATGAAGAGTTTGATTTGCCTAAATAGTTAGGTGATAAACAAATATTTTTAATAAAATCAGAAATATAAAAATTCTTATGTAAAGAAGATAATTCTTTTGGAACCCAAATAGAAAAGAATTTTGATTTCTTTTTACACAAATTTTTATTTTTATAATCATACAAATCACAAGAAGGTTTTACAAAAATTGTATTCTTTGATTTGTTTTTATTAATTTGAAAACCTAATCCTTTTGTCTTTTGTGATTCACTTTGAAAAGAAAGAATATTATTAAGATTTTCTTTTCCTTTATTAAATTTTCTTACATTTAAACATATATCTTCTTATCTTGATTTAAAAGAAGAAATATCTTTATCTAAACTATTAATTCGAATATTTAAATCATTACATTCTGATTTTAAATATTTATTTTCATTGGATAAACATTCATTTTCTTTAAGTAAAGAAAAATTTTCTTCTTTCAATTCAATTATTTGAGAATTAGAAAAAGTAGAGGAATTTAAATCAGAAATTTCTTCAAGCAATCTTTTATTCTCACCATTAAGAAAATTATGTGATGTTTTTAATCTTACAAAAGTTTCATATAATTCATTAAAAGCATCTAAAAGTTCTTCATTTTCACTTACTTCATCTTGTGCCATGAAACACATGTGAACACTTTCCTTTTCTTCAATTTCTTCATCTGAGGATGACTCATCACTATCATCCCAAGTGACTGTCATTGCTTTCCTTTTCTTGTTATTTTGAATGTTGTTGAAGTTGTTGAAATAACTTGATTTTTTCTTATTCTTCAACATTGGACAATCTTTCTTCATATGCCCTGGTTTATTACACTTAAAACAAAGAGGGTTATTTGAAATTGAACTCTTAGATTTAAAATTACCTCGTTTTATGAATTTTTAAAATTTTCGTGCAAACATGCCCATTTCTTCATCATCATCTGAATCTTCTTTATCGGAAGTAGTATTGAATGCAAGAACTTTCTTGTTCTTTGATTCTTCATCATTCTTTCTATCTTCAATTTGTACTTCATATGCCATAAGATTACCAATAAGATTTTCAACCGTAAGAGTTGACAAATCATTGGTTTCTTCAATTGCGGTAACTTTCTTTTCCCATTGTGGAGTAAGTGAACGAAGTATCTTTCTTACCATCTCCACTTGAGTATATATTTTTCCAAGACCAATGAGAGAATTTGTGATGTCGGTGAATCTTGTGAACATTTCTCCAATAGTCTCATTTTCCTTCATCTTGAATAATTCAAATCTGTGCACAAGAACAGAAATTTTAGATTCTTTAACTTTATTTGAACCTTCATGAGTTACCTCGAGTGTGTGCCAAATATCATATGCGGATGTGGACGTTGACACCCTATTGAACTCATTCTTGTCAAGTGCATAAAATAAGGCATTCATTGCTTTAGAATCCAAATTTGCATTGTTCCTTTGAGATGTAGTCCATTCCGGGAAAGGAGTGGTTGACTTCTCATATTTCATTTCCACGACGTTCCAAAGTTCGTAGCCAATTGATTGAAGATAAATCTTCATTCGGCACTTCCAATAGTAATAGTTCAAACCATCGAACATTGGAGGACGATTTGTAGAGTGACCTTCCTTGAATTGTGATGTATTTGATGATGCCATCTTTCACCTTGCTCTGATACCAAATGTAGGATCTTGTTTTGCTTATGTATACCAAGTGTAGGATCGTGACCCTTAAGAATAGAGTGCGCTCTTATAAAAATCTGCGGAAGCTTGACACTTAAACACTAGAGGGTGAGTTTGCAAAGTAGATTATAAATTGCAAAGAAAGAATGACAATCTCAGAAAATGAACATCACAAATACAAGCATGTATACTGGTTCCACCTCCCCGGTGTATATCCAGTCCCCAAGCAAATCCCGCTTGAGATTTCCACTATGATTTTGAAACCTTACAAAATCAAAGGCAAACCTGACCAATTTGCAAGTCCTTGCAAATTGCAACACCAATTGACAAACACCTTGCCAATTTTAACACCAATCTCTAAATCAAGAGATTAACCCTCTCACACCTGAGAGAAAACCTTGTTGAAACAAGAACACAATTGATCCTATAAGCCTTGAATGTGTAGTGAAGTGCAGCAGTGGCTTAGGATTCTTTTAACCTCTGTAAATTGCCTAAATAATATGTATTTGATGAATGTTTAGAGGCAATTTCAGAAACTTCTCTTTTTCACAAAATCTGAATGTTTTTCACTTGAAAAATTGTACAAAGATCAAAGCTTATGGGTATGTAAGTCTCTGCCATTTTTCTAAACAAATAACCTATTTATAGCCCTTGAAAAGATAATTTTTTAAACTTTAAAAACGTTTAAAAACGGCTATAAACTGTCAGATATTCAAACTTTGAAAACTGGAAAAACTGTATCTGTAGTCGACTACTGTTGACATTAGTCGACTACTGTTGACATTAGTCGACTACACTGAGTTCAAACAGACTGTGTTTTCGGAAAATTTTCTCAGTAGTCGACTACAAAGCCTATTAGTCGACTACACTGTATTTTGACAGAAACTGATAAAATAATTTGAGTTCAGTAGTCGACTACTGTTGACATTAGTCGACTATACTGTAAAATATCAGAAACTTATGTTTCTGTCAAACACTTGAGTAGTCGACTATAATCACTATTAGTCGACTATACTGTAAATTGACAGAAATATGTATTTGAGTTTTATACATGAGTAGTCAACTACTATTCTAATTAGTCGACTACTAAGATCAAAAATTCTGCTATAAGGAGTTTTTATAATCAAGTTTTAACTATAATTCTAATGGTTAACATAGGAGATTTCTATAGTTAACCAACACACTAAGCCTGTGTTAGTGTGTTCTAAAATTGTGTGTGTGCATGTGTGTGATCAAGGCTTGTACAATTATTCTAAGTAAAGAAAATGTAAAATACATTATCTCTTTTGTTCTTCATTTTCTTCACTTCAAAATGCCTTGAAATCAACTTGCACTTGTACATATTCTGATATTGAAATCTGCATATAAAAGTTAGTGCACACACTGCATAAATTGTTATCATCAAAACACTATCATGGAGATATGATATTCAACAGTCTTTACCAAAAAAATCCCACTATTATCACCAAACGAAGCCCTAGGCGAGCCTCCAAAATGACCTACTCCTCCAAATAGCCCAAGCGTAGCCCGAGCTTTGATACCACTTGTTGAGTGCTACGGATGCCAAACAACCAAACTAACGTGCTACAAGAAATCAAATCAAACGAATATCGAGAGAAGGCCAAACGAATCAAATCAATGTCACAAACACAAACAACCAATGTTAACGTGGTTCGGCAAGTTGCCTACGTCCACGGGGCAAGAAAAGGATAGAGTTTTTCACTAATAGAGAAGAAGAGTACAAACTGAGATTACAAATCACTCAAACTCACCAATTAATCTCACCAACAAATCTCTAATTCTCTCCAAACAAAATCTGTCATGCCCCGCTTCCCAAAATACCCGGGAATCGGAACGTGAACAAGCCCGCGACATATTAGATTGAGAAGAAATATGCGCTATCATTTTTTTCTTTTTCTTTTCTCTTCTTCTCAATCCAATACGCTAAGCGTCAAATATATAAATCTCAATCACAGGTCCCCGATCTCAATAGCAAGAATATAAAGACAATCCAGAATAAGAAATAAACATATATCCATGATAAATCATCCCAGACATAAAAATATGGGTTAAACATACCCTTATTACAAAATAGTCCAACTAGGAAATAAGAAATACATAGTCCATAAAGAAAATACTGTTAAAATACTAAGTCCAACATCAACTAAAGAAAAGTACGGTAAAAGAGTTTTAATGTCCAACTACTACTACGGAAGAAAATCACTACGCTTCAGTTGGTTCTTCTACTCCTTCTAGAAGACACCCCTGCTAAGAATCTTCTGGCTCCTGTATGATTCCGAACTGAGGCGGTCCATCTCCTAAATTTGACGTACACCTAGAAAATAGGAGTACATCAGCGTGTATAACACACAGCAAGATCCCCCAAGGTAGGAACAAATACAATAATGGTAATGATAATATATGCGTGGTCAATACGATAACAGAAATAGAAATAGAACATGTGATGATAGTAATAACGATAGAGGCGTACAACTGGAATACTAATAATCAGAAGAATCCAAAAATCAACCAAGTAACAAGATCATGCAGGTAGCGATCAGAAACCATCCAAGCAACAAGGTTATACAATAGATGAAATTAATACTTAAAAATCCACAACTCGAGACGTAGTACGTCGAGCGAAATAATCCAAACAAGGAAACCCTCATGTATATACCATATGTCTCGAATGGTAAATAATTAAATATCAACCCCGATCTATGTATGGAAAGAAATACGACTGATCTACGTCTCATAAGAATCATACTTAGCCAAGAATCTATGTCATGTAACTAGTCATCCTACAACAGGTCACTGGCTCATATTATCGGATAACTGATAGATCACAATCACAAATATCCCAACTCCTCAGACCCACCCCGGTGACTACACAAACTTCACCGGCGCGAGCCCGGAATACAACCACAATCACAAATATCTTAACTCCTCAGACCTACCCCGGTGACTACACAAACTTCACCGGCGCGAGCTTGGAAAATACATTAACAATCACAAATATCTAAACTCCTCAGACCCACCCCAGTGACTACACAAACTTCACCAGCGTGAGCCTGGAAAACAACCATAATCAGAAATATCTCAACACCTCAGACCCACCCCGGTGACTACACAAACTTCACCAGCACGAGCCTGGAAAATACATCAACCATCACAACCGCTCACATGGACCAAGACTTCTCATCCTAATTCTCGTAATTCCAGGTCAACTACACACGAGATTCTAGATCCTAACTGTGTCATACATGTCACTATAGATATAAACTCCTAATGATTCTCAATCACAACATGGAACAATCAATGCAACTAATCATGTGCAATAATATCATAGCATATTAGATAATCAAAATAAGAATTATAAATCATAAACAACATCTACATAATTAAGAAAATATTCTTTTTCTAAATTAATTCATTTAAATTATTTCACTTAACAATTAATCTAAACAAATTTATTTTCTAAAATAAATTCTTTTAAATTATTATAATTATCTAAAAATGATTCTTTTGCCGAACTAAATTCTTTTAATTCATTATAATTTTTTTGAAAATATCATTTATCATATTACCATGATATAATTAATATTCTTCAGTAAACAATCCCACATAGATAAATACGTCACAAATAAACTACGCAAACAATTCATAATAATGTAAATTTTCAACTACGAAACAAGGAGAGCGGGATCTTGCCTCGGGGTTCGTCAAACGTATCGACTGCGGCAGTTTGAGGCTATCAGCGTCACCGC